>NW_026866689.1:0-326701 GCF_026571515.1 Ruditapes philippinarum | reverse complement strand
GGAATGCAGTTTTTGAAAGATTCCAATCCCAAATAAAGTGTTGTTGATATAAAGTACAATCAGCCAAAGTGTTGTTATTTTTCTGAGAACTATGAACAAAATTATATATTTCATGAGAGGCATTGATCAGTTCACCTCGTAAATGACACAGTTTTCCAGTACATTGTATTTGTTCTGATTATATAGCTCTTCATTGCAGTCATTCAAGTCATGTTTTATGTTAAGAGTTGATAAACGATAATACTGGTAGTAAACTAAATGACTTATAGCGTGTGGCGGCTGTAAAAAGTCTCCCCGTACATTTAATCAATGATTTTATATTTTCGATCCTTGAAGATCGTCCAGCACGACATTATTGTTGTGCTTGTGGTTTTAGTTTCAACTTTTCGGCATTTTCTAGTTGGGTGGTTCCAATATTCCTACTTGAATAATGTTGAATCACCCTTAGGATAAGTTGCCTGCTTTTTTAATTTGTCTTTTGACGTCTTATCTGTGATACGCAGGCTTCATAACCTCTGATCCCCTTTCAAAATTCCATTTTATTTAGTTCCGCCCATTGTTTTCTCGTTTAGGGCACACGCTTTTTATTACTTGGGGACCATACGCCGCTTTTCATGGAATGGCACGGAAGTGTCACATTGAAGGTTCCATGATAACCGTCGTATGAACACATCTGCGGATGTTTCTAAATTCAAAATTTTACTATTTCATGTTTAAAATTTTGAATTCTGCTTAAGCCGGTGCTAGGGGGCGTGGACGGTAACTTGCACTTTCCATTACCGTCCATGAACAGGCTCAATCAAACCGAGCCTGCAACATTTTCAATTTTGCCGTGTTGGGCTTTCTTTAGGGATTCCGTATTTATCTATTTTATACATTCTTTTCCTACGTAAAGACACATTTTTTTTGTCACTTAGGATCATTGGTTCTAATGTTTTTAGTGATTGAAAATAAAAACTACAAAAAAGTAAATTCCAATGCATAGTGTGTTAAGAAATGAAGTAGACATGTTTATGAAAGAGCCTAATCTACATGTGTCTATGTTAGCCTTTCGTACATAATAGCCGGCATGTTGATAATTATCAAGAAACATAAACACAGAAAAAAGCAACACAAAAACTCATACATCAAGATTAAATTTAATATTTCCTCTCACGTTTTAAGGGACATATATAAGCCTAAAAATATTGGTGTCAAATCAATATTTTGCTGTTTTTTGTGCTGCCTTGAGGTTCAATTGACAGATTACCGGTAAAAAGAATATAACCCTTTATTAATGATCTTTTACACCATTTTACTTAATAAATAAGGATGATACATTTGAATAAAATATCGTACTGTTGCGTGTTAAAGTACGTTGTTATAAATAGTAGACCTTTCTAATGTACCATGATTGTAACTAAAGTAAATTTTACTTTTTTTGCTACAAAAATTTTGATAAAGGGAATATTCAATCAGAACATAAAACGTGAAATAAATGTCAGTCGTGTATCCCCGTCTAATTGAAAATCTTCATTAGAGGTAATTCATACTGATTTTGTCGTCAACTGCACAATTTCGTAAACGTTAGTCTTTTTAAAAACTCAAAACTTTCAGTTCAGTCCTTTAGATACAAAGGTCATAAAAATAAATTCGGTTCGATCCCTATTCTTGTTTTAAAAAAGGATAGATTTCAATTTAAAAACAAATCCTTAACTTCTTTCATAGGTTGATGAGTTTTGAAGAAGTCTATATTTACTGCATTTGATTTATGTTTTTCGAAAAAGATCCACCGATATGTTAATATGACTTAACTTAGAAAAAGGTATATAAGACCATTAGGAAATTACAAAACATAGCAATTTAGATTTGGACAACTAAAGGATCTAGGAATAAAATGTGAAAATGCAAATATCTGTATTGATTAAATTAAACGGAAGGTGCTGTCAGTGAGAATGATAGATAGCCTATGAAGTGTAATTTATAGAACCAATTTAAAACACCCTCACATAATTGTAACTGGCTAAACAATATGCAAATGATATATCTTAATCAGAGAAGGTCAACATACTCAGAAGTTTCAATGATTCCACTTACGCTTAAACTACAGGATTATAAGCTGCCAAATAACTTAAGGAATAACCGAATTCATGATTATAAAGGGATGTGATAAAAACAATTAAAAGCAAAAGCTGCTTGCCTTTCCTTATTTAAATACATAACTTATTTATAGACGGCGATAAGTATTTTGCAAGATTATTTATAACAAACAAAGATTAATGGTTACGTTTTCACCCGATGAGCTATCTTCATAAAGGAAAACAGGCCATAATAAGTCATGATGCAAAGCTTTTCTACTCTAACATCTGACATATCCTGCATATTAACTACACAAGTTACGCGACTGTACGTATCAGTGGAGAACAGTTTTTTTCCTTTGCGCATAAGAAAGAAAAAATACAACGACTACATAGCAGTATGTTTCCGATAAGCCAAAAATGATGTTTATAGTATATATTAATAATAATAATAATTATGGTCACAACTGCAAACTCTGTATTGTTAAGTCTGTTCATGAATAATATGTAATATTAAACATTTCTCACTTCCCTTGAACAAACGTTAGCAGTAGTCAATCCTTGACACTAAAAGTAATGAAATATATAATCCCCCCCGCCGGCAATTAAATAATGTGGTTCTCTAAACTAGTGCAACAGTATCAAATTTTAATAACAGTCAAAATACTTAACATTTGTTGCAAGTTCAAATTGTGAGAGTCTTATAAAATTGGATTATTTTTTTTTTGTTCAATGGAATATCCTTTTAAATATATGAAAGTAATGGATGAAGTGAATGATACAGAAGTAAACTTGTTTTGTTTAACGAGACTAGGGCTTGTATGATATGTCATTATACAATTGCAGTAAAAGAAACTGTCCAAACCTTAACAGACACATCTCTTAATTCTCGACAATAACAGAAATTTGATAAATAAGATGTAATTTTTATCTAAGAATCAGCTAGTTTTATCCATGATTGCAATCTAAAATTAAGGATTTAATGCAAATAATAACTATTATATCAATAGTTTTCATGTGTTCTAGTGACTGGCAATTGTGATAGCTGTAAAAAGCATTTTGTTTTATTTTTTCTTGGGTGGTTACTAATTATATTAATATATTTGACATTGCAGAATACTGCTTTATCCGGGGCTAGGGGCTTAAGCAGGTTGCTGTTTTACATTTTAAATAGTGTCTCGTTAACATACTCGACCTTGCAATTTTATCATGTAGTTTGAGCCTGTAAACAAGTAAGGATTACTTTGTTACCAGATTATAATATTATCATAAACAAAAACACTGGATCCCAAGAAGGATACAAGAACGTAGACAGAATAACAATAAATTGGGAGAAAATAAACGTTCATACAGTGCTAAAGTGTAAATACCTAAGTACTTTCGGCGTGTAATGTCTTCGTCAGGAGTGTATTGCATGTATAATATGCACACAATAGAGCACAAAACCTCTATACTTGTACTGAAACACCGTCGCTCGAAATGTGATAAAATTGCATGGATTATGAAAAGACCGTTATTGAATGGTCATTCTTGTTATACTTTACAAAAGAATAATATAGTCCACAGACAATATGGTGCAACGTAGATATATTGTCGAATCTTAGTGACATTTAAACATTGTTCACAAAAATTAAAAATGCATATATAAAGGCATTTCCTGTCTTTTACTAAATGTATAATGTCATCAATTGTCATTTTCATCAAAAAATCTGATAATCAAGATCAACAAGTACAGGCGGCGTTCAATGAAGGCCATCCCCACACGACCCAGCAACAAGAAAAGTAAAAATGTTGTAGTGATATATGTAGTTATAAAGTATTGAATTAAATACAAATGACAATAGATGAAAAGCTCCCAAGCACCGCAAAAAGAGTGCCCTCCCCGGCACCGCCTGATTATTTAAGGAAGGTTTCAAGCAATTTGTCAGATATAGGCAATTATCTATGTTAAAGTTAATCTCCTTTATTGATTCCTTATGGGTCAAGCGTATTAAGTCGGCGAATCCAGTATGTCTCACGTGATTTGCGTGTTACATCTGACCACTGTGTGTTGTGTTCAATACAACAGAGAGACACGTCTTTAAAACTGTGTCCCTCAAGGTGAAAATGTTCAGCGACAAAAGATCTGTTAAATTTGCTCCAGTCGGAGCGGTGTAAGTTCATTCGTTTGCTTAATCGAAGTTTAGTTTCGCCGACATATTGTTTTCGTGTAAAACTGAAGGTTATTTTAACAACATACAAATTAATGGAATATATGCATTACGAGTACTAATCTTACAAAATCTTCAATTGAATTTCATCCAATAGACAGTTGATTAATAAGAACAGAACAGAACAAAACAGAGTTTTTTCATAGCATGTACACACATAGGTACATCGTTATAACAAGCATTTTGAAATATAATTTTAGGTCACATATTTTACAATTAGGAAACAACACACGTAAAGAAAAAAATCAATACAATACTAAGCAATGGGATATTTAATACATACAATACATCATATATACTGACAAAACTCCATTAATCAATTATATATTCGTATCTATAAATAAGTTTTGAAAATGAATAATGAAGAGTACTAAATTTAAGCGGAGAACAAACTATAAATTCGCTTTGCCTTATTTCTAACACAACAACTGAAGACATAAGGCTTTATTTATAAATTTACCATGGCATAAACAGTAATATTCTTTGAACTTGATAAATATTCAGGGCAATAACAGAGCCATAACTCTGTGTTAAATAGTAATATCTGGAAATGCCAATGAGATGTATGCATACTGCATAACTAATCAAGGGCCATAAATCTGAGTTATATGTGTCTGACCGGAACATGGCGACTATATGCACATCTCCTCTTCGTATCCCATAAAGTTTCATTGAATTCGAGCCAGTAGTTACAGAGAAGTAGCACGGAAACGATTATTGCTTTGGTTGTATACTGCATAAGTTATCAAGGGCCATAACTCAAAGTTAAAATGTCTGACCCGAACAAGGCGACGATATGCGCATCTCCTCTTGGTATTGAGGAGGACAAACTATAACTTCGCTTTGAATCGAATTTGTTTGACAAAATATGTATATAATATATAAAAAGAACATCCAGGGGTACATAATCAAAACAGCATCAAAATACTATTGAAGATTTCTAGAGTTATATCATTTCGTCTGATGTTTGCCTTTTTTTGTGTCGCCTCTACGGAGTAGTGGCGACATATAGGGATCACTTCTCCGTCGTCTGTCTGTCCGTCTGTCCGTCTGTCTGTCTGTCTGTCTGTCCGTCTGTCCGTCCGTCACAAAACTTGTCCGGACTACTGCTCATAAACTACTGGTGCAATTTCATCCAAACTTTACAGGAATGATCAGTACCAAGTCTAGTTGTGCATATTGTCAGCATTTTCCGGTTCAATGATTTTTGTCAGAGTAATGGCCCTTTAATAATTTTTAATTTTAAAGTTTGTTCGGACTACTTCTCTTATACCACTAATGCAATTTCAATGAAACTTTACAGGATTGATCTGTAGCTCAAGTCCTTGCGCATATTGCAAGGGTTTTCCGGTTGAATGATTTTTGGCCGAGTTATGGCCCTTTGACAAAAAGGTGTTTTTTTCTGTGTGTTGCCAGATACACAAAAGCTTGTCCGGACTACTGCTCATAAACTACTGGTGCAATTTCATCCAAACTTTACAGGAATGATCAGTACCAAGTCTAGTTGTGCATATTGTCAGCTTTTTTCGGTTCAATGATTTTTGTCAGAGTTATGGCCCTTTAATAATTTTTAATTTTAAAGTTTGTCCGGACTACTTCTCTTATACCACTAATGCAATTTCAATGAAACTTTACAGGATTGATCTGTAGCTCAAGGCCTTGCGCATATTGCACGGGTTTTCCGGTTGAATGATTTTTGTCAGAGTTATGGCCCTTTGATAAAAAGGTGTTTTTTTCTTCGTGTTGCCAGATACGCAAAAGCTTGTCCGGACTACTCCTCATAAACTACTGGTGCAATTTTATCCAAACTTTACAGGAATGATCAGTACCAAGTCTAGTTGTGCACTGTCCGTCTGTCTGTCCGTCCGTCTGTCACAAAATTTGTCCCAACATGAAATTGGCCATCATGAGGCGACACATGTGATTACTGATCGCTCTTGTCTTTAAATAATAACATAAATTTGTAAGTATTTCATGGCTTTTAGATTGCAGTAGTTCTATAACTTTGGCCATACTTGGCCAAATGTAACAATAACGCTTAAAATATTTGCTACATATACTTTCATAAGCACTGCATTTTAAAACAAAATGTTACTCGTCTTCGAGCTCGCTATCATTACAGAATTAACAAGTTCTTTCGTGACGTTCTACACGGCCTCGACAATACCATTCGGACTCAATTCTAAGTCTGTGAGAGGACACTCGAAGGCGTGTAAGAGCGCTTCTAAATGATTTACAATTAATCTTAGCTAAATATAATTCATAACAGAACTGTTCTTTTACATATAAATTAGATGTCTGAGCACACAATTACTAGATACATCTGCACGCCATTCTTGTAAGTAACAATCGATAAGTCTTTGTGTAAAAATAGGTAAAAACTGTTTCATCAATACACTGTCGGGAAAATTCCATATTTCGTCAAAACCAAGTACAACTAGCACTTTTTTTATATTTTATATGTCCAGGTTTTTGTGCCATTTTCACATTTGTAACGGGCATTATCGTTAAAATATATGATAAACAAGATCATCAAGGAAAGGCGGCGTTCAATGAACGCAGCCCCCACCCGACCCAGTAACAAGAGCCAGTGGCAAGGAGCCAAGGAGGACCCCAAACAAAATAGATAAATACAGAATCCCTAAAGAAAGCCCAACACGGCAAAATTGAAAATGTTGCAGGCTCGGTTTGATTGAGCCTGTTCATGGACGGTACTGGAAAGTGCAAGTTACCGTCCACGCCCCCTAGCACCGGCTTAAGCAGAATTCAACATTTAAACATGAAATAGTAAAATTTTGAATTTAGAAACATCCGCAGATGTGTTCATAACAGGGAAGGGCATAAGGCAGAGTACGAGCAGGCAAACCACAACCTAAGAATAAATAATTAGAAACTGATAAGGAACTAAAAGAAAAGGCACAGGGGAAGGGGACATGAGACCAGGGGAGGGGGGAATATTTAGAACAAGCAAATTCGTTGAATTTATATCCCCCGTCGAGTACTGGTTGTTACTAACACAACAACTGAAGACATAAGGCTTTATTTATATATTTACCATGGCATAAACAGTAATATTCTTTGAACTTGATAAATATTCAGGGCAATAACAGAGCCATAACTCTGTGTTAAATAGTTTGTTTTTTTTTTGTTTTGTTTTGGGTTTTACGTCACATCGACACAGTATAGGTCATATCGCGACGTTCCAGCTTTACTGGTGGAGGAAGACCTCAGGTGCCCTTCCGTGCATTATTGCACGAACGGGCACCTGAGTAGAACCACCGACGTTCCGTAAGCTAGCTGGATGGCTTCCTCACATGAAAGAATCCAAAGTCCCTGTCGGGATTCGAACTCTCAGCGGTGAGGACGGATGGACGAACAACGCCAAACCTATATCCCCCTCCCGATTCCATCGGCGGGGGATAATAAATAAAGACTAGGTGCAAAGGGGAAGATACTTACCGTAGACGAGAAAACAGCAAGAGACACAAAAGTGTCACCAAAACAGTATAAACCAACATAGACAAACATCTGAGGAACACAGAGGGGCGCCGCCTTGGAACGGTCAGCAGCATAAATACTGCTGGTGAGTTTAAACCGTTTAATGGTGCACCAAACCTCACTCTTAGCCCAACCATGTTCCTATAAACGAGACAGTGTAAATAGTGATAAAATGATTCCCGCCAAGTGAAATTCTAACAGTTGTCATGGTTACAAAAGGTGAAATAAGTAAAACATCGAAATGCTCATGTAGATCATGTAGAAACATGTAATGCATTTTAATATTATGTTATCCGTATTCAGTAATTTAAACTAATTCTTTATCATATGTGTAAACGTAGTAATAAATAACGGATACCTCCCTAATGTCCATAGACCAACACGTTACCTAATCTAACACCCAAAATCGCAGTGTTTTAGATGTACACGTTCTATCTCTTTAGATTTAGTGAAGCCCCAAATCGGACAGGCATAGTTTAAGATACGATTAAATTTTTATCGAAGAATAAGGTAGTTTTATCCATGATTTCAATCTCAAATTATAGATTTTATGCAAATGATAATTATTATATCAATAGTTTTTATGTGTTAAAGTGACTTGCAATTGTGATAGCTGTAAAAAGCAATTTGTTATATTTTTCTTGGGTAGTTATTAATTGTATTAATATATGTGACATTCAGAATACTGCTTTATCCGGAGCTAGGGGCTTCAGCAGGTTGCTGTTTTACATTTGACAGAGTGTCTCGTTAACATACTCGACCTTGCAATTTTATCATGTCGTTTGAGGCTATAGACAAGTAAGGATTACTTTGCTACCAGATTTTAATATTATCATAAACAAAAACACTGGATCCCAAGAAGGATACAAGAACGTAGAAAGACAAACAATAAATTGGGAGAAAATAAACGTTCATACAGTGCGAAATTGTAATTACCCAAATACTTTGGCGTGTAATGTCTTCATCATAGGTGTATTACATGTATAATATGCACATAATAGATCACAAAACCTCTATACATGTGCACTGTATAGAATTACACATTGAACTGAAACACAATCGCTTGAAATGTGATAAAATTGCACGGTTTATGAAAAGACCGTTATTGAAGGGTCATTGTTGTTATACTTTACAAAAGAATAATATAGCCCGCAGACAATATGGTGTAACGTAAATATAATGTAGAATTTAAGGGAAATTTAAACATTTTTTTACAAAAATTAAACCTACATAAATAAAGGCGTTTTGTGTTTATTTACCAAAAGTATAATGTCAAAAATTGTAATTTTCATCAAAAAATATGATGATCAAGATTAACAAGGAAAGGCGGCGTTCATTGAACGCCACCCACACACGACCAGGCAACAAGAATCGTAGAAATATAGTAGTAATATTAGTAGTTATAAAGTAGAAATTCAATACAAATGACAATAGATGAAAAGTTCCAAAGCACCGCGAAAGAGTGCCCTCCCCGGCACCGCCTGATTATTTAAAGAATGTTTCAAGCAATTCGTCAGATATAGGCAATTATCTATGTTAAAGTTAATCTCCTTTACTGATTCCTTGTGGCTGAAGCGTATTAAGTCGGCGAATCCAGTATGTCTCACGTTAACTGCGTGTTACATCTTACCACTGTGTGTTGGATCAAAACAACCGAGGGACATGTCTATAAAACTGTGTCACTCAAGGTGAAAATGGTTAGCGACAGGGGATCTGTTAAATTTGCTCCAGTCAGAGCGGTGTAAGTTCATTCGTTTACTTAATGGAAGTTTAGTTTCGTAGACATATTGTTTGTTGCACACTTTGCAAGAGATCAGATCAATAAAATTTGATGTTTTACAATTGTGTCTTTGAGAGATGTTTTGCATGGTAAAAATTAGATTTAGTATTAGTTCATAGTTCATTTTATCAGTGTGACAAGCTTAAGAACCCAGCGTTATTCTCAGCTAATTCAGTTTGTAATTGAATGTTTGGGTGGTCTCTTTGTTTTCATTTATTTGTCATAAATCATGATTCAAGCAACCCATATAGAGTAAAGACAGTTTCATCTGTCAGGTACCATACCCCATAATAAATACGAGTATAACGGTTTGTAAAGCTATCGTTATTGTCTTGTTTTTGAGAAACTGCACTGTCCCTGATTTGTTCATGTGCCCTTCTCTGTTTTTGTTTAGTGCCCTGTTGGACTCATTGCTGGTTGTCCCTTGTTGCTTGACTTCATTCAAGAATGCAGTTATTAAAAGGAACCCTTTATTATATCCACATCTTGCGTATTCTTGTGTAAAACTGTAGGTTATTTTATCATCAATAAAGATGCATTACGAGAACTAATCTAACAAGTGACAATTGAATGTCATCCACATCTCTGAAAAACATGTTATTTTCAGAAAACAAGTTATACTGAAAGACAGCACTATAATCCTCTTAGTTTCTGGAGATACCTGGTAATGTCAGTTATTGTAAGATTTCAATCCCAAATAGAGTGTTGTTGATTGGTATTGAAAAGACACGGTTTATATGTCTGTCTAATATTTTAAAGTTTTCTCATCATATATGGAGTTTTTACGATAGTGAAATATGGACTTATATGTGTGAATGTTATAATGAATAAACCATGCAGAAAAAATAAAGCGAAACGGAAAAAGGGAAGTAGTACGGACGATGAATTTGTGAATTTGAGTAAAATTTATAAACAAGCGGAAGGAGGCCCGTCAGAGGAACTATATGAAGATAACTTTTCAAACGGCATCTCTGTAAGTCAAATTTTAAACACAACTAACAGTGTACTGTTTGATGATCAAGTTTTTTCAAATATAGAAAATCAGTCGTTATCTAATTCAAGTTCTACAGTAGATATTGGGAATATGAGTAAAACTGGGAAGAAAAGTGCTGAAAGCCCTGCGTCGGTTCATTCATCGCCTTCTAATGCTGATATAATTATGTTTCTGAAGAAAATTGAAGGTAAAATCGAAAATGTTGAATTGAAATTGAAAACGTTAGATAATTTGGAGAAGAAAGTTGATAACTTTGAAAATGATTTGAAGAAAATGTGGCTTAATATTCATGAAAACAAAAAGTGCACTGACGATAAAATTAACAAGCTAGAAGAACGTGTTGAAGTTGTCGAATTCTCGGGCTCAAGCAATGATTCAAAAATAGAAGACCTTCAAAAAATCAATACTGAATTAAAAGGTGAAATTTCATATCTAAAATCGCAGCAAATGAGAAATAACCTATTATTTGGAGGTGTTCCTGAAATTCCTAATGAGAAACCGGCAGACACGGAACAAATATTACGGAAGCATTTGTGCGACAATTTGAAGCTAGCGAAAGAAATTGTAGATGGAATAAAGATTGAGCGCGCACATCGTATAGGATCTCAGAGTAGTGACCCAAATAAGCGATATAATCGTAAAATAGTATGTATGTTCTCATATTTCAAGGATCGTGAACACGTCAGGAGGCAGCGTTTTAATCTGAATGGAACAAGTTTCTACTTGCACGAACAGTTTCCGCCAGAGGTTGTGAACAAACGCCGTCGATTGATACCATTATTAAAGAAAGCTAAGGATGAGCATAAAGAAGCCTGGATATCTTACGATACTCTGTTTATAGACGGAAAACCTGTAAAAGTTGACTAGGATTTAGTGGAGGATGGCCCAAAAATTTGTGTATGGAACTGTAATGGACTCACCGAAAATAAACTTAATGATAGTGAATTTATCAATAAAATCGTTACAAACGATATAATCATCTTAACAGAATCTTGGACCGATGAAAATTCAAAGTTAGATATTGTTAATTTCACTTGTTACAATTATTTTCGTAAATTTAGGCACAAAAAAGCAAAACGAAACTGTGGAGGTATTGTTGTGTATATTCGCAATTCTATTAAATCTGGTGTTAAGATAGTAAAAAACCATTATGATACGATACTTTGGTTAAAGTTAGATAAACTGTTTTTTGATTTTATTGATGATGTTTATATTGGCGGTGTTTATATATGGTCGGATGAGTCACCTATATGTAATATTATTAATGCAGATCTTTTTGATATAGTTGAACAAGATATTTTCTATTTCGAAAAATTAGGTACAGTTTTGCTTGCAGGTGATTGGAACTGTAGAGTTGGAAACAAAAATGATTATATTTTATGTGATCGGGAAATTCAAGAAATTGATTGCGAAAATTATGACCCCGATAAACCAATAGTACGGGCCTCATCCGATACTGTATGTAACACACGGGGTATTAAATTGCTCGATTTGTGTAAGTCAACGTGTATGCGATTAGCTAACGGTAGATTAGGTGATGATTTTGCCACTGGCTCGTATACATATTATTGTCGTCAGACGTGCAGTACACTAGATTATCTCTTGTTACAAGAAAAACACTTTAGTTTAATACACAATTTTAGAATAAGTGAATTCAATATTTATAGCGACCATGCGTTACTTTTATTTACGATTAAAGGCGCTTCACCCGGTATCGATGAAAAAATAACAAACCAACAAGGTGTTTATTTTAAATGGGATGTCGATTGTAAGGATCAGTTTAGACGTGGTATTATAGGAATTTTACCACGATTTAACGATATTTTGAATAGCAATGTTGCCAATTCTATTGAAATAGAACAAATGGTTCTTGATTTTTCACATTTAGTTTCCGATGTAGCAGATCCATTATTTAAGCATATTTTTAGTAATGGTAATAACCGTTCATATCCAGAGAGCAAATGGTTTGATTCTGAGTGCGCTCAGGCGAAACGAATATATAAAGATGCATTAGCTTTATTTAACAATAATAAATCGACTGATTCTAGGTTTTCACTTTGCAATAAAAAGAAATCTTATAAAAGTTTGATACGTAAAAAGAAACGCGCATATAAAATTAAAATGGCAGATGAACTTACCCGTCTGAAAAACAGTAAACCTAAAGATTTTTGGAAGCATTTTAAAAACAAGCGAGATACTACTGACTCACAAATTCTTATTGATGATTTCCGCGATTATTTTAAAGGGATTTTTACTGATATTCAAAGCACATTTATCGAACAAGTTGAAAATTTCAATAGCAACAATGATTTCAATATCAATAATGCAACTTTCGAGGAATTAAATACTCCTATTACATGTAATGAGGTACTGTCAGCAATCAAACGTCTTAAAAGTAACAAATCATCTTGCCCAAGCGATAATTTGTTAAACGAATATTTTATCTCCACAGCAGATATACTCGTTGGGCATATTACAGATTTATTCAATAAGATATTTGATTCTGGTCACTTTCCCGAAATTTGGTCTCAAGGCTTTATAGTGCCATTACATAAAAAAGGCCCAAAGAATACCCCGAATAATTATCGTGGAATAACTCTCATTAGTAATTTTGGAAAACTTTTTACTTCTGTTCTTACTAGAAGAGTTGAAAAATGGTTTGATGATAACAATTTTTTATCAGATGCACAGTTTGGCTTCCGTAGGGGTAGTAGTACAGTCGACGCGGTATTTGTTTAACACAACTTGATAGAACATGTTTTAACTAAAAAAATGCGACTGCCATGCGCTTTTATAGATCTCACGAAAGCATTTGACTCTGTTTATAGAAACGCTTTATGGTTCAAATTGTTTAACATGGGTTTTGATGGAAATTTTTTTAAATGTTCCAGGCTATGTATACTGTTGTTAAATCATGTATTAAGTATTGCAACACTTTCTCAGACTTTTTTGAAATTTCAATTGGTCTTCGTCAAGGCCTGAATAATTCTCCGGTTATGTTTGCACTTTTTTTAGAGGATTTAGAACTATATTTACAAAACAGAATAAATTGTGGTTTGTCAATTTTTGAATTTTGTATCATTATTTTACTCTTTGCTGATGATATGGTGTTAGTAAGTAGGACATTCTATAGACGATTTACAATCCAGTCTAAACTTATTATATGAATATTGTACATACTGGGGTTTACAAGTTAATACTTCAAAAACATAAGTCGTTATATTTAGAAAAAGGGGCCCCTTGAGACAGAACGACTGTAATAATGAACAATTAGACATAGTTTATGATTTCAAATATTTAGGAGTAGTTTTAAATTATACGGGTTCATTTGTTTTACATAATCAATATATTATTGGAAAAGCCATTAAAGCATGTAACGTTCTACAAAATAATATAAATAAGGTAGAATTATCACCATATATTTCTTTACAATTATTTGATTTTTTTGTTGGCTCTATTTTGAATTATGCATGTCCTGTATGGGGATTTTCTAAGTCAAAAGATATTGAAAGTGTACATCTCAAATTTTGCAAATATATTTTAGGCGTTAAGAAAAGTTCCAGCAATAGTGCTGTATACGGAGAATTAGGAAGTTACCCTTTATATATAAACAGATATGTTCAAATGATAAAATATTGGTTGAAAATTTCAAATACAAATAATAGTATTTTAAATACGATATATAATAACTCATTAAAACAATGTTTAAATGGTGTCAAAAATTGGACATACAATGTTAAACTAATATTAGAAAATTATGGTTTTGCAGATGTATTTTTGAAACCAAATGAAATTAATATAAATGCATTTTTGGTACAATTTAAACAAAGAGTTTTGGATTGCGTTAAACAAAAATGGCAAGCAGATTTAAACAATAATAGTGTTTTAAACACTCTTTATATTCATCTAAAAACAGATTTAAATTTTGAAAATTATTTAAATACTATCAAATCTAAATATCTAAGGAGTAGTATTACGCGTTTAAGAATTTCTTCGCATAATCTTAGAATTCAAACAAGTAGATATGGTAGGAATAGAATAGATAGACAGGAAAGATTATGCCAAGTGTGTCAATGCTCTGAGATTGAAGACGAGTATCATTTTATTCTTATATGCAGTGTTTACCATGAATTAAGAATTCGATTGATTAAACGTTATTTTTATCATAGACCCAGTATGTACAAATTCATAGAAATGCTTAAGTCAAACAATAAATCTGTTCTTAACAATCTTAGCAAATTTATTTATTTAGCCAATAAGAAAAGAAACGATTTATTGAATTCATATCCTAGACTTTAAGACTATAACTATATTCATTATATTCACTGTTAGACACTTTATTAGTGAACAATTGCAGTTATTCAATATCTAATTCATGTTAATTAGAGCTTATTCTCCATATTGTATAAACTGAAACATTAATTATTCTCTTTCATTTGAATACCAACCGTGACAAAATGTTTTATATGTATTGATGTATAACGAGATACATGTATATGTATAAGTTAAATAAAAAAAAAATTTCTTCTTCTATAAAGTAAAATCAGGCAAAGGGTTGTTATTTGTCTGAGAAAAGTAACGATGAACAAAATTATATATTTCATGAGAGGCATAGATCAGTTGACATCGTAAATGACACAGTTTTCTAGTACATTGTATTTATTCTGATTATATAGCTCTTCATTGCAGTCATTCAATATATGTTTTATGTAGAGATTGATAAACAATAATACTGGTAATAAACTAAATGACTAATACATTCTTTTCCTACGTAAAGACACAAATACTTCTTGTCACTTGGGCTCATTACTTCTAATGCTTTTTGTGATTAAAAATAAAAACTACAAAAAAATGGAAATTCCAATGCATAGTGTGTTATGAAATGAAGTAGACATTTTTATGAAAAAAACTAATGATTATGTGTATCATTTGTCTATATTAGCCTTTTTCAAATACTAGCCGACATGTTGATAATTATAAAGAAACATAATATTGATTCATGTTTTTCTAAATAGATCCGCCGAGATGTTAATATGACTCAACTAAAAGACCATTAGGTGACTACAAAAAATATGCAATTTATATATGGACAACAAAAGGATCTAGGAATAAAATGTTTAGATGCAAATATCTGTATTGATTTAACTAGACGGAAGCTGTCGTCACTGTGAATGATAGATAGCGGATATTGTGTAACTTATAGAACCAATTTAAAACACCATCACATATTTGTAACTGGCTAAACAAAATGCAAATGATATTTCTTAATCAGAGAAGGTCAACGTACGAAGAAGTGTTTCATTAATTTTACTTACGCTTAAACTACAGGATTATAATCTGCCAAAGTAATAACTTAAGTAATGAACAAATTCATGATAATTTTGAGATAAAAACAAATAAGGGTAAAAACTGCTTGCTTTTGCTTATTTAAATACATAAAGTATTACTAGACTGCGAGACGTATTTTGCAAGATTATTTATTACAAACAAAGTTTAATTGTTAAGTTTTCACAAAAGGAACTAAAACACCACAAAGATGAAGTAGATTAAGAAGTAGAGAGTTGGACTGTAAATTGGGCGACCTGAGTTTGATTTCCGGACTGTGCAGGTCACTTTCGTTGTGATTGATCATGAAATCCTTTCTGTGGTCATTCGCACCGTACCTCTGCTCTGGCAGGTACAACAATTATCAGTTACTTACGAAAGTGACGGCAAGTAGAACTGTTAAACTGCGTGACAACATGCCAAGGGACATGCTGGGACTGAACTCAATGTGGCTTAATGCCGTGATCCGGAGTGAAAACTACTAACACTTCCACCACGGGCCAACATTTAACGGATGCAACCTAGAACTTAACACCTGCTATTGTGAGCATAATGAATTCAATTTCCCGATAGTAGTAAAAAAGCAAATTGTTTCAATTTAAGCAATAATGAAATGTACAAGTGTTCGATTAGCCTATATGAGAGAAATAGTGTGCACCTTTTCCTACTTCTTGTTACACATGTAATTTTAAAGAAAATTGTCCGTCATCAAATAATTCATTTAACACTTGTGCTTATTTCAAAATACTTCCATTATCAAAGCTTACCATGAAATTAAAGTAAATGAAGCAAATCCCATTCAAAGACACGTTTAATTCTACTTAGCTCATACTTATATACATAATTGAAAAATGAATCGAACTTTACGATAGATGTATCATTGTTTTATGCAACAACACAGGAAATGATATTTGAAGAGCTTGAAAGAAGTACAGAAGCAATTTAAATATCATGTTTTAAAGTCAAAAGCTTTCCAATTAATGTTGCACTTGTTTAGGTGTTGTAAATTCGAATGCATTTAAATGAACACATGTCTTTATATTTAAATTGTATATAAAATTTCAATAGTATGCGGCTTTAGGTAACATGGTTTGGGAAGGAAATAAATAATGATTGTATCGCAAATATGTTTATGCCAAACAAAAGGAAGCCTTAGAAATGAATAGTGTCAACAAAAGGCGAATCGTGGTTTCAGCTAAAGTAAATGCAAATTGAAGTTTTCTCTTAGAAAATGTTAAAATGTTAGCAAAGTGAATTTTCAATGTAGAGCTCGCTCCTTGGACGGGAGGGTTCTACGTACGGCTCGTAGGATTAGTGAAACGTGCTTTAAGAAAAACGATTGGAAAGCGCCTGTTAACAATGATTCAATTTCAAATTGTTTTGAAAGAAATAGAGTCTTTAATAAATTCAAGGCCTTTAGTGTATGTGGACGACGATATCAATTCCAATGTACCAATTACTCCTGCAAATTTCCTGATTTTAAATCCAAAAACAGGAATCCAAATACAGAAATAAGTAATAACAGTGATTATAAACCTTATACAAGTACTGGTGACAAATTAATTGAAATTTGGAAAAAGGGTCAGAAAATGTTGGATACTTTTTGGAACATATGGAAAAAGGAGTATATATTAAGTTTAAGGGAACGGACTCAAACGAAACTGTAAAGTGGGCGTGTTTCTTCACAATTTAAGCCAAAAGTGAAAGATGTTGTACTGATAAAAGAGCACTCTCCAAGAGGAAATTGGAAATTAGGAAGAATCAGCAAATTGCTAAAAAGTAATGATGTAGAGAGTCGAGCAGCAAAAGTGGTTGTTTCTTCGGGAAATGAAATAGGTCGACCACTTAACTGTTTGTATCCGCTAGAGATGTCAAGTGATGAAGATTGTGATGAAAACAAAATGATAAAAAGTGATGTACTTGTCAAAGAAAATAGACCTATAAGAAGGACTGCGATTAAAGCTAAAGAAAAAATAAAAAGGATGATAGAGGATGAAAGTACTATGTAATTCAGCACTGAATTCAAGAATATGATCATCATACATCAAGATATTTAAATAATATCAGCTTTTATTAAAAATAAAACAAATAGATATACAGGACCTAGAAACAATTTTTTGTTTTAAAATGCCTTAAACGTTTCTTGTATTGTTGCATGTAAAACACGTGCAGCGGTTCTCGTAAAACTCGTGTAACGGATCTTTAAATAGAAATTTGTTTCGTGGAACACGTGCAACGGCTCTTTATGACATATATTTCTTTTCAATTTCACCAATTTTAGCAGTAGTACTATATATTTAGAACTAGCAACATGTATGTTTGTGATACATGCCGACGTGAATATTGTTCACAGAAAAGTTTGCAGAGACATATTAAAGAACGGCATGTGGATGAAAAGTGCTTCC
The DNA here is from genome assembly GCF_026571515.1 of Ruditapes philippinarum. Classification (NCBI taxonomy): domain Eukaryota; kingdom Metazoa; phylum Mollusca; class Bivalvia; order Venerida; family Veneridae; genus Ruditapes; species Ruditapes philippinarum. The sequence continues at coordinate 308,432 of NW_026866689.1, read as the reverse complement.
CATGTTATTTTTCAACTTGCAAGACGAAATTTATCCGACGAAGTTATTTATTAACTCATCTTTTCAAAGTACATAATTTGGACAGAAATATTGCAAAATCACTCTCTTGAAAGTAAAAAGTGTTCCAAAAGAGTGTTTCAATACGAAGACATTAGTGACACAGAGGATTGTTTCACAAACCTTGAAGGCCAACAAAGTTCTAAAGTAGCTGAAGAAGAATTATTCAATGTGATTGATGATATCTCAGCATCTAACTTACAGTTGGATAGAAACAACAATTTGTTGGATATGTATGTTTTAAGTGAAAGTGAAGTTGATGATGCTTCTACTCTACCAGATCTCTCGAACAAGGAGCGACAACTCGATGACGAAAAGAGTACGGTGGGTTACTCTCAAAATGAATGTGACAGTGACAATTCTATTTGTGCCGCTAAAATGATGTTTCTTCTTCAGAAAGCTATACTGATATCAAAAATAGTTGTATTGAGAGTATTGATAATGATAAAACTGGTTATGCTGATAGTAATGAAAACAATACACCGAGGAAATTTGATGTTGGCGGATGTTATAGTGATATCAGCGATGATGAGAATGTCACTAACGATTCCTCGTTTAATGTTCATAACAGTAATTCTTCTGTTAATGTTCCTGATGTTAATACAGAGAATGCAGCCTCCGCTGATAACTTTGATGAGAATAATCCTGAATCTTCTCATACCGGAAGTACTACTGACAGGAATAGTCATGATGTCGAAGAAATTATAGTTTTTGGGAGTGGCAGTGACAGTGAAGACTATGATGAAATAAAATCTACGTCTATCTCCTTAACACTTGTTAAAACTGAAAAATTTAAACATGGAACTGTAAAATCAGTGAAGCGTAGTGCTTCTGTTGGCTATACAGAAAACTTTGGTGAAAACAGCATGAAGTTCAAACTAAACGAGGTTTTTGATTATGTGCAAAAGGAATTTGCTGAGTATGCCAATTTCTATCATGATACTACAAAGTGACATTATCATTTAGTGTATCATAGTTTGGGTACCTTTCTGTTGAAAATGTGTCGAGTTAAATTGTATACATATACATGCACCGTGCGTTAACTGGAGTGCAGGTATTAGTTACCCGCACTCCAGAGCATGCCCATTGATTGGCTCATTTTTGCCGGGGTTTACTTATTGTGACGGCAGAGAAAGGGAAAGCGACAGAAATGTCATATTTAGATGCTCGTTCATTGGTTACCTTTCTCCGGGGTTTCATATTGTAACAACAGGGAACGTGTTTTTATGTTTGACTATGATACAAAAGAGAAAGAACATCGAAACACTCGGCAATCTGATTTATACTCGGGGGCTACGCCCCCTCGTACAAATCAGATAGCCTTGTGTTTCGATGCTCTTTCTATTACTTATGGAATAATCTCTCCTGTTGGGAATGTCGCGAACATCGCGATTATTTATAATATTTGTTAATAATTTAATAAATGTTTAGTTTTTTCTTGTGTTAAAGTTAATAATATGATTAACTCATATAATGAATTAACTCAATATGCTTATGTTCTTTTTCATATGCAACGGTGTTGTGTGTTGCTGTAAAGTATCCGTTTAGCAACGGTGTAATTTACATTTATTTGATATACATGTTATTCCGTTCTTATTGTAACGTACAATCACCGCCGGTATTGATGTCTATTGTTACATCAACGGTGTTTGAATCCGTTGGTCATGCATTTTTTGTGTCTTTCATATATTTGGCGGGATAAGTGATTGTATATAAAGGTTTAGTAGTATATGTAAATGTTAGTTTTTTTATGTATTTAGAACATTTCGGACTTGTGGCATTTGAAACTTAAAATTTGATTAAAAAATGTGATTATTGGATATTTTACTTTGAAATAGAAAAAAGATGGATATTAAAAGTAGTGAATCATTTCTTGTTGTTCTTAATTTTTTATATTACTTTTTCCAGTGTAGCATTTGAAAACTTAAAATTAAAACTTCGCTACATTGTTTGGTCCCGCGAACCGGATTATTCTTGTGTTTATAAAAAATGGCAAATATCTCATATATCAAAGGTGTTAGAACTAGGTTTCGTAATGTTCTAGAAAGAGAAATCAGTGTAGTAAAGGATTTACGTACGTATATTGTTGAGGATGGCGAAGAGGATGAAATGGAATTAAAAATTTCAAAGTGCATGGAAAAGCTTAAGTATTTCATTAAAAAAAGGAAAAAATTTAAAGTGAAAAATTGGTTTTCATTAAAAAAGCGAGACTTGCTTTGGGGGAAAGAAAATGGGGAAAAACTTCCCTTTTTGTACAGATGCTTTGGATTTACATTCGGATTTAAAACATTTCAAAGAAAAAATTGTACTTCGAATAAAGAAAAGCACCATAAAAGAAGAAGCCGTTGATCATTCTACAACAAAGCAATTACTTGATCTGCAAGCTAATATGCAGAAGTTACTTGAGTCTCAATTGAAACAAAAAGAACATTTTGAAATGAAATCGTTAGAAAATGTTTCAACGGTTAAGTTACCTAAAATTGAAATGATCTCATTCGGTGGAGACAAAACAAAGTGGATCGAGTTTTGGGACTCTTTCAAATGTGCTGTTGATAAAAACAAATCACTAACGGATGTTGAAAGATTCAACTACTTAAAAACAAAGTTGTTTGGCGAAGCTAAATTTGCTATAGCAGGTCTAGCACTCTCAAACGAAAACTACAAAGTAGCAGTGGATATACTATTAAAGAGATTTGGTAATCCTCAAGAAATTATTGACGTACACTACAATGAATTGATAAGCATGCAACCTGCTTCAAATAAAGTTGAGTTGATAGTCAAGATCAACAAGGAAACGCGGCGTTCACCACACGACCCAGCAACAAGAAAAGTAGAAATATAGTAGTAATATTAGTAGTTATAAAGTATTTAATTAAATGCAAGTGACAATGGATGAAAAGCTCCCAAGCACTGCGAAAGAGTGCCCTCTCCGGCACCGCCTGATTATTTAAGGAAAGTTTCAAGCAATTTGACAGATATAAGCAATTATCTATGTTAAAGTTAATCTCCTTTATTGATTCCTTGTGGCTCAAACGTATTAGTCGGCGAATCTAGTATGTCTCACGTGATTTGCGTGTTACATTTGACCACCGAGTGTTGTGCTCAATACAAGAGGAACACGTCTTTAAAATTGTGTCCCTCAAGGTGAAAATGTTTAGCGACCGGGGATCTGTTTACTTTGCTCCAGTCGGAGCGGTGTTAGTTCATTTGTTTACTTAATGGAAGTTTAGTTTCGCCGAAATATTGTTTGTTGCATACAAGAGAAAAGATGAGTAACATTTGCTGTTTTACAATTTATCATGTCTTGGAGAGATGTTTTGCATTGTAAGAAGTAGTTTTTGTATTTGCTCATACTTCAATTGAACAGTGTGGCAAGCTTAAGAACTCAGTGTTATTTTCAGCTAATTCCATGTTATGGTGTAAATTGATGATAGATCTATATATTAAGGTGTTAAAATTTATTGTCCTAAAGGATGGTCAGTAATTTTAGCTTGTGAATGCAAACAACCATACCTATCACCTGATTGTAATACCTTCTTTGTAGTAGCAAATAAGCCTTGTAGAAAATTAAAGAAAAAATAACACAAAGTGCATATAACTGGTAGTATAATAAAAGGTGACTGTGTTGACCTGTGCTGAGTTTGTATATGGCCTAGATGACTTGAATTAGCAAGACTGTTTCATTTAGACTGTAAGCCTCCCATGCTACTAGAAACACCACCCAGGACAACAGTTTCTGAAACTGTTAATTAGAAATATGGATTGAATATCACAATCTTGGTCCTCAATTCATATATAAATGTGAAAGAATACCTATCTAAGTTATATGGTTCTTTTCATAATTTTACTAACATGTACCTGGTTTAAGCATGAAACTCTCTAAAGTTTATATCATATTGAAATTTGCTTTTAGCAAAATAAAATATATATTACTGGAAATGTTAAAACTCCACATCATAAGTATTGTCATGAAATATGTATGTGTATGCTGTGAAGCAAATTTGCCCAAATTCTCAAAAATTATTGATGGTCGAAGGGTTTATTGATTTACTTATAAATAATTGCAGAGATCATCACCATCCAAAAGACAACGGAGGTCATCATGTCTCCAGAGTCATGCCAGAAAATCTTAGGAGTTTTTTGGCTAGCAAAGACCCTGATTTGGAGAGCATAATATTTTGATATTTCTTTCCAATAATTATAAACAGCAGAACGGTTTTCATGACCTTTCTTGAGGTTAGCCCAGGCAGACTTTCAGCATATTATTCTCAAATGAACAGAAATAAAGGAAGGGCTACATTTATTATTTTGGTATAAATATTCATGATAATGAGTAAAATCAACAACCTAAAATGATCCAAGTGGCCGTAATTAAAAATAATTAATTTGTATTCATTGCACTTTTTTGAAATTTGTCATACATGATATGGCAGAGTGTTGAGTATCTTTAGTACATTTTTGTTAAATACATGTACCTATCAGAAGTCACAATATATAAATATGGGTAATTTAAGATGTGTATGGGGGTGTATTTTGATTTAATTTCATAATTGTGTTTACATAATTATCAAATCAGTGTATCTCTTTTTTTTTCATGACTCTTTTTAAAGATTGTTCTTCTTTCTCTTATGCGCTGAATATGTGTAATGGATTTTTTATTATTAGCTCTTTGACAGTTTTCAAGTAATTGTTATAACACAGTCATGGGTGCTGGCTAACTTTTTATGGTCATGTACTTCAATACTAAGAAACATTTTACATTGAAACTTCATACATTATGTATGTGGATGCATATTAATAAGTTTTACCTCCCACTCCTTTTTTCAGGTAAAAAGTCAAGGTCACTCAGACCTGTAATATGTAATAGGTTATGGTCCATTTTCTCTGAAGCTATAAAAGCTATGCACTTCAAACTTGTTATAAATGTATGTGGTATATTACATGTGCAGATGCTTTGTTAAATTTCTCAAAAGAAATTACCAAGATAATCATTTGAGACATTGAAAGCAGCATGCCTTCAGATGAGCAAAAATATTTCAATAAAATCAAAATTGAGAACATTTACTAAGATTTCAGGAAAAGTGTTTAGATTCAAAATTCAAGTAATAACATGCATGCAATATGCAATGGATGACTTCTTCCAGTATGAATAACTATATTTCTACTGCATTTCTAACATAGTAATGGCTATTTTTGCATTATTTTGACCTCTCTTTGGTAATAAATGAGGGTTGTGTATGCCATTGATAATTAAATAATTGCTTCCTTTTGGTAAATTCACAGTAATTTACTTTTAAATACAGTTTCCTTTTATATAGGGCTGTTTCCCCAAAGAAAAATTCTTCAAGGTTTTTTTCCCTTTTTGAAAAAAAAATGTCGTTATTTCTAGGAATCTTCTGAGGAAGACTTGGAGGCAGAAGCTAGGGAAAAGGAGAAAGGGAAAGGAAAGGCACCCACAAAAACAACAGAGCAGTGTGGGGAAGAAGAGTACAAAGCAGGGAAAACACAAGTTTCATTGGACAGTGTTTGATGAAGGAAAGGTAGAAAGGCTACAGAGATTGCACCAGGAAAGGACAGAAAAAGCAAATGTAAGTGTATTAATGATGTTCATGAGTCCTTTTTAGAATAACAATAATGAATTTGCTCACTGTTTACAACATTCCTATTTGTCTATGATCCTAAAGGTAACTTCCGTGGTATTTTGGTATGGCATTTGTCCATCTGTCCATTAGTCTACAATTTCTGCTCAAAAGTTTTTGAAATTATGTGCGCTGTCAACCAGTTTGAGGACATTCTTTCATTGTCAAAGTCAATAACTTGAAAAGTAATAAGCTACGATTTCAAAAACAAAAGGTCCATGATAGCCCTATATGGCTCGCCCCGAGTATAAAGACTCAAAGTAACAAGAGGACTAATAGTGATGGATGAAAGACCAGCATAGTGACAAATTCCAGGTCAACTGATATCAAAGTTCAGATCAGCACAAGATTTCATGCTTACAGTAAAAAAAAATACCTTATAGCTACTTTTAAACAAAAAAAGAGGTCAGTGGGCCATTGTCTAGGTCAACTAATGTTAAAGTCTACAAAGTTTAATTTTACATCTATAAATGTCCAAAGTTCATATCTGTAGCATTAAAAAATAGGTCTTATGGTTTGAGTTCAAACTATTTACAAAAAAGAGAAATTGATGACCCACCTATGTGGGGCCAATATAGACACCAGGGCTTAATTTGGACAAACTTGGTACAGGTCCACTAGAAAATAATTCATAATAAACATCTAGAAGCTTTAGCCTTAATCAATTACGAGATTTTTTTTAAAGTTTTTACTACATGTATACACATGTAAGGATAATACATGACCCTGGGCAAGCCAATTTTTATATATTTCACACCTGCATAGATACATAATAAAACTGTCTCAAAATCTATATCCTTTATGCAGGAAAAAGTGGAAGAGCTCACTGATGAGCAAAGGAAGGAGTTGCTCCTGTCTGTTGTTGTGCAAGATCCGGGTCTAATCCTGGATGCTCACAGAATCTTATCACTACCCAGTGAGGGACAGCCACCAGAACCAGAACCAGACCAGCCAGGGGTTGGGCCAAGCTGGTGTGTTTGCAGCCACTGTCCTGATATGCCCAGAGAGGAAGACAGGTCATGTTGCATGATGGCTCCCACACACTGCAACAGTCTGAGGCCAGTAAGTAAACATTAATGCATTCAACAGGTATACATGTAACATTCATACCTGCATAAAGCAATAAATGAATTATTGTGATAATGAGTAATCTGATGGCCATATTAACCTGTGAGTACTGAGCAGTCATATCATTTTATTGTCTAAATGATTATAATATATAAAGGGCTTTCTTGGGTTTGAAATGGTTTCACAACATGCGACTGAAAGGTGTTAAATATCAGCAATATATGTAGAAATAAATATTACGTATGTGCGAAACTAGAATACTATAGACAAAAAAATGCATGTAACGTAGCCACGTGAATTTAACGAAACTGAACATTGATAAGAGAGAGTTTAAATAAGCTTATGGCTTTCAAAGCAATCGAGCTGAAATAAATTCATATAAACTAATATTGATTAGGAAATATTGGTCTCACATCCAGTCCACTTTATTTACATATAATTATATAAACAATGATAAATATTAAATAATAAATAATAAATTTTGTATTTTAGGAAATGGGATTGATCGTCTTGGATGAATTTACACTGAGCATGACGACATGCTTGCATTAAATGCAGCTAATGAGTCGGATGCCAATAAATCCTTTCGCCATGCCGCTTACAGGCAAAATGTTCCGTGGGTACATGGGCAGTTGGCGCAGGAAGATAGAAGGAAAATACCTGCCTGTTGTGTTCGTATGATTAGAGAAAAATACCCAAGCCCAAGTGGTGAATACACAGGGTTTCAACAAGGTGGTATTGGCATGTAAACCTCAATGATATAGCCAATATTACCTAAAAGTAGCATGATGTTACATCGTTTCAAGGCCCATTATGCCTGAGATATGCTATCCATTTTATTTCTCAAAAACTTTGTACTTTCTGTATCTAATACAGTTTTCAAAATTTTCAATATTCATGAACTGTCTTTTGCTTTTGCTAATTGGTAGAATTATAGAGAATAAGAATAATGTATGGATGTCAAAATACTACTTTGTTCACATTTTGCTTCCTTTACAACACATTACTGCTCGGTAAACGCTACTTTCTAAAGTACTCAAACATGTTACATACTTTAAATTATTATTGAAACTTTATAAGCACATGTTTTGCAATTCTGAAGAATAACAACCATGTGGAATTCTGAGGTATCTTGTGCCATTATAGACGAAGTAGAATGAGAGAATTTGTCTTTTTACATTATAATTGATTATCAAATTCAAAGTTTTGGTTCAATGTCAAAAATAAATGTCAAATTGAAAATGCTCTTTTGTGTATGATAACTACCAATGACAATGACAAAAAGTTTATTGACATATGGCCAACGGCCCAAGATCAACAAATGACATAAATACATATAATACAAAGCTTTCTGTGATACAAGAGCATATATAGTGATATCAGTACTTTCTTCTACAGAGAATATATCTAAAGTTGTTCAATTTTACGAATTTACGTATATCTAATACATCAAGATACTGTTCATGGGAAAACTTTTGTTTGTACATGGCATAAAGAACAAGTTTATGAGAATCGTTTATAAGAGAATGCCAATTTTGTAAATATTTATCTCTTAATCTAGTTACAAACTGATTTAAGAATAGCTGCTCATTTTGCACATATTGATTGTCCCAAACATAACCCACACCATTTGAATATAATAATGTTTTAACATCTATTACCCAGTTTTTTGTGCCCCCACTTTAGTGGCGGGCATTTAGATTTACCCTTGTCCGTCCGCCCGTCCGTTCGTCCGTCCGTCCGTCTCTTCTCTTTTGTGTCGCACGTAACTCAAAAAGTATTTGACCTAGAGTCATGAAACTTTACAGGAATGTTGATCAGCATATGTAGTTGTGTACCAGGGTATTTTCGTCTGGATATTTTTAGTATTTTTAAAGTTATTGCCCTTGACTTAGTAAAATATTGCAATTTTCAACTTGTGTCGCATGTAACCCAAAAAGTATTTGACCTAGAGTCATGAAACTTTTAAGGAATGTTGATCAGCATGTCTAGTTGTGAACCTGGGTATTTTCATCTGGATATTTTTAGTATTTTTAGAGGTATTGCCCTTGACTAAGAAAAAATTGCAATTTTCAACTTGTGTCGCACATAACTCAAAAAGTATTTGACCTAGAGCCATGAAACTTTAAAGGAATGTTGATCAGCATGTGTAGTTGTGCACCTGGGTATTTTCATCTGGATATTTTTAGTATTTTTAGAGTTATTGCCTTTGACTTTTAAAATTCTTGCAATTTTCAACTTGTGTCGCATGTAATTCAAAAAGGATCTGACTTAGAGTCATTAAACCTTACAGGAAGGTTGCTCAGCATATTTAGTTTTACACCTGGGGTTTCGCTTGTGGATTTATCCAGTATTTGTAGAGTTATTTCCCTTGACTTATTAAAAACCGTTTCATTATGTTGTTAATTGTTCCTTGAGTGCTTGAGTTAGAATCAACGAACTTTACAGGAATAATGATCAACATCACTAAATTACAGGAATAATGATTCACATCACTGTGAAGCTATGCACCTGAGACTGTGCATGTGGAATTTTTTCAGTTTTGTTAGAGTTATTGCCCTTGACTTGCAATTTTCAACTTGTTCCTGCATAGCTCAAAAAGTATTTCACTTGTAGGCCTGAAAGTTTACAAGAATGTTGGTCAGTATGTGTACTTATGCACCATGGGGTTTGCTTGTGGATTTATTCAGTATTTGTAAAGTTCTTGCCCTTTACTTAGTATGTCATAAGAATGACAGAACAGTGGCGCGGTGGGGGCACATGGACACATTTCTAGTCTTGCCATTATTTGATAGATACAATAGCATATTATAACATTTCTTTACTAATCTATTGTCAGGTAGTTTCACAATTTTGCACCAGTATCGAATAACTCGATTTGCAGCTGTAATATATAAAGGATGTCTCCCGCAGTCACCAAGGACAGCTGCATTTATAGTGCTTTTATTTACACACATGTATCGTTTACATGCATAATTCTATTGAGGTTTGGCGGTGAACGCCCCAATTTTCTGAACCATACAATAAAATTGGACTTATTTTAGTGTAAAAAATGTTAAAGAAAACACGTCTAGGTAACTGACCATAGTTATATAGTTTCGATAATGTGTGAATGAGTACACGTTTGCCTTTCGTTGCTTGTTCACTTGCCATCTTTGAAAAAGAAAGGTAAGAGCTGGATGTTGTTCATAACGATGGGTTCTTAAGCTTGTCACACTGATGAAATGAACTATAAAGAAATACAAAAAACTACTTCTTACAATGCAAAACATCTGTCAAAGACAATATGAATTGTCAAAACAGCAAATGTTTACTTATCTTATCTCTTGCATAGTGAGCAACAAACAATATGTCGGCGAAACTAACCGCGGCGTCTAATAACAAACCTTTGGCTGATTGTACTTTATATCAACAACACTTTATTTGGGATTGGAATCTTACAATAACTGACATTACCAGGTATCTTTAGAAACTAAGATGATAGTATAGTGCTGTTATTCAGTATAATTTGTTCTCCGAAAACAGAATGTTTTTATATGCCCGAAAGAATTTCGGGCATATTATGTTATACCCCCTGGCGTCCGTCCGTCCGTCTGTCTATCCGTCCGTCCGTCTGTTCGTTAGCAAATTGGTTTCCGGAGAATAACTTAAGTTCTATTTGGCCCACAACATTTAAACTTCCTAGGATGATTGTCAATATTGGGTAGAAGACCCCTATTGATTTTGGTTTCCGGAGAATAACTTAAGTTCCATATGGCCCACAACATTTAAACTTCATAGAATGATTGTCCATATTGGGTAGAAGACCCCTATTGATTTTGGGGTCACAAGGTCAAGGTCACTATCACCTTAAAACTGAAAACAGTTTCCGGAGCATAACTTAAGTTCCATTTGGCCGACAGTGTTCAAACTTCATAGGATGATTGTCCACATTGGGTAGAAGACCCCTATTTATTTTGGAGTCACAAGGTCAAAGGTCAAGGTCATTATTACTTTAAAAATGAAAACAGTTTCTGGAGCATAACTTATGTTCCATGTGGCCCAAAGTATTCAAACTTCACAGGATGATTGTAAATATTGGGTAGAAGACCCCTATTGATTTTGGGGTCACATGGTCAAAGGTCAAGGTCACTATTACTTTAAAACTGAAAACAGTTTCCAGAGCATAAGTTAAGGTCTATTTGTCCCACAATATTCAAACCTCATAGGATGATTGTTCATATTGGGTAGAATACCCTTATTGATTTTGGGGTCACACGGTCAAAGTTCAAGGTAGCTATTACCTCAAAACTAAAAACAGTTTCCAGAGCATTAGTTATTTACACTTTAGCAGTGTATGAACGTTTATTTTCTCCCAATGTATTGTTATTCTGTCGACGTTCTTGCATTCTTGTATCCTTTTTGGGATCCAGTGTTTTTGTTTATGATAAGTCTTTTCGTAGGAAAATAATGTATAAAATATGATAAACAAGATCAACAAGGAAAGGCGGCGTTCAATGAACGCAACCCCCATATGACCCAGCAACAAGAACCAGTGGCAAGGAGCCCAGGCGGACCCCAAACAAAAACAGGACAGGGCTATAAGTCATTTTGTTTATTATTAGTATTATCGTTTATCAACTCTTTACATAAAACTTATATTGAATGACTGCAATGAAGAGCTATATAATCAAAACAAATAAAAATACTGGAAAACTGTGTCATTTACGAGGTCAACTCATCTAAGCTTCTCATGAAATAATGTTCTTCATCGTTACTTTTCTCAGACAAATAGAAACACTTTGGCTGATTGTACTTTATATCAACAACACTTTATTTGGGATTGGAATCTTACAATAACTGACATTACCAGGTATCTTCAGAAACTAAGAGAATTATAGTGCTGTCTTTCAATACAGTTTGTATTCTGAAAATTGAATGTTTTTTTCAGAGATGTGGATGACATTCAGTTGAAGATTTTGTCACTTGTTAGATCAGTTTCGTAATGCATATTTACTTCATTAATGTGTATGAATTTAAAATAACCTTCAGTTTTACACAGGTGTACGCAAAAAATGAATATAATAAAGTGGTTCTTTTAATAACTGCATTCTCTTATGAAATCTAGAAACAAGGGACAACCAGCAAGTAGTCCAACAGGGCACTGAACAAAAACAGAGAAGGGCACATGGACAAAGCAAAGACAGTGCGGTTTCTCAAAAACGAGCCAAGAACGAAAGCTTTACAAACCGTTATACGTGTATTTTTTGGGTATGGTACAGTACAGATGAAACTGTCTGTATGGGTTGCTTGAATCATGATTTATGACAAATAAATGAAAACATAAAGACCACCCAAACATCCAATTATAAACTGAATTTACCATGATTGTAACTAAAATATATTTTACTTTTTATGCTGTAAAATTTGTGAAAAAGGGAATAATCAATAAGAAAATAAAACGTGAAATAATCTGTCGTATATCTCTGTCTGATTAAGTATGCTCATAAGAGGTTATTCATATTGATTTTGTCGTAAACTGCACAATTTCGAAAACGTTAGTCTTTAAATAAATCAAAACCTTCAGTTCAGTTCTAAAGATACAAAGGTCATACATAATAAATTTGGTTTGATATCTATTTTTGTTTAAATTTAGTTTAGATTTCAGTTTGAAAACAAATCCTTAACTTCTCTCATAGGTTAATGAGTTTTGAAGAAATCTATATTTACTGTATTTAATTCATGTTTTTCGAAAAAGATCTACCGAGATGTTTATATGACTCAACTTAGAAAAAGGTATATAAGACCATTAGGAGATTACAAAAATTGCAATTTATATATGGACAACTAAAGGATCTAGGAATAAAATGTTAAGTTGCAAATATCTGTATTGATTTGACTAAACGGAAGCTGCCGTCACTGTGAATGATAGATAGCGGATATAGTGTAATTTATAGAACCAATTTAAAACACCCTCACATATTTGTAACTGGCTAAACAATATGCAAATGATATATCTTAATCAGAGAAGGTCAACGTACTCAGAAGTTTCATAAATACAACTTACGCTTAAACTACAGGACTATTATCTGCCAAAGTAATAACTTAAGTAATAAACAAATTCATGATAATTTTGTTATAAAAACAAATAAAGGCAAAAACTGCTTGCTTTTGCTTATTTAAATACATAAAGTATAAATAGACGGCGATAAGTATTTTGCATGATTATTTATAACAAACAAAGATTAATGGTTACGTTTTCACCCAAGAAAAACCAGCCATAATACGTCATGACGCAAGGCTTCTCTACTCTAATTTCTGGCACATCTTGAAAATTATTTATGCACGTTACGCGACTGTTCGTATCAGTCGAGAACAGTTTATTTTCTTGCCATAAAAAATCGTGCGCATAAGAAAGAAAACTAATACAACGAATACATGGCAGTATGTTTCCGAAAAGCCAAAAATGATGTTAATAGTATATAACCAAATAATTATGTTTACAACTGCGAAATCTGTATTATTAAGTCTGTTCATGAATGATATGTTATATGAAACATTTCTCACTTCTCTTGAACAAACTTTAGCATGAGTCAATCTTTGACACTAAAGGAAATGAAGTCTATTATCCCAAAATACCACTTGGCCCTTAATGCTGTGGATTCGAATCCCGCCAGCGATTTAATAATGTGATCATCTTAATTAGTGCAACAGTACCAAACTTTAATAACATTTAATAACAATTAAAATACCTAACATACTTGAACTGAAATTTTGTATTTGTGGCAAGTTCAAATTGTGAGAGTCTTATAAAATTAGATTTTTTTTGTTCCATGGAATATCCTTTTAAATATATGAAAGTAATGGATAAAGTGAATGATACAGAAGAGTACTTGTTTTGTTATACGAGACAAGGGCTTGTATGATATGTCATTATACAGTTACATTATAAGAAACTGTCCAAACCTTAACAGACACATCTCTTAATTCTCGACAATAGCAGACAGTTGATTAATAAGATTAAATTTTTATCTAAGAATAAGCTAGTTTTATCATGATTGCAATCTCAAATTAAGGATTTTATGCAAATAATATTTATTATATCGTTAAAATGACTGGCAATTGTAACAGCTGTAAAAAGTTTTTTTTTCTTGGGTGGTTATGAATTATAATAATATATTTGACATTGCAGAATACTGCTTTATCCGGGGCTAGGGGCTTTAAGCAGGTTGCTGATTTACATTTTACATAGTGTCTCGATGTAACCAGTTCGTGTTTTTGATCTTTTCGTTTATTTTAAACTTTTCACATTTTAGTTTTACAGAGTTGTCTATAATCTCCCTTTCATTGTAAATTTGAGTGATTAGTCAAGCATTTGAATTCCCGCTGTTTTTGAACCAATTATTGTGGTCATGTGATATAGTGTTCACTCTTGCACAAGTCTTGATACTGAGAAGTCAAATGTGAACTAGCTTTGCTGAACTTTATATTAATTTTATTATAACTATTTTGGTGTTTCTTGGAAATTGAAGGTTGAGGTTGGTTGGTCTTATTTATTACTATTGATTCATCTTTTTTGAGTCACAAATGAGCAATGCTTTATTTGTATTAATTTAGTATTTGTGTAAACATGTATATTGGACATGTACATTGTAATCAAGATGGCAGCTTATATTTCTAATAATTTGGTAATTGGTACATCACTATTTACTATCTTGTATTATCACTTGTCATTTAACCATTTACAGTTAATAGAGCACAGTAAGAGTCAGTGAGAGAAACAGAGGTGTATTACCTATACAGTATATGAAACCTGATCCACAATTGGTATGTAGATATATGTATTCTTTGTTTAATTTCATTTAAGGTTTAAATATGTTCATTAATTATTTTAAGTAAGGACTAATGGCTGACTTGACCACAGTGTGAATTTATAACATAATATAACCATAATTAATATATTAAACTCCTATATCATGTATACATCAATAAATGTATTATACTTTTGTGATTTAGTAATATGTTGTATTTGTTAATTTACAGGGTTTGAGAAATATATATATAGTATACTCGATCACAGCCTTTTGTTGTATTGGACCCTTATACTGACTGCTGGCTGGGGCCAGTGTGGTTGGCCATTACTCTTATGTACGTACATGGGCTGGAGCCCACCTGGCCACAGATGGCGCCCAACGTATTATACAACACCGGACCATTTTGATTTCTTGTACGGGGGAGGAGATATGTTACATATGGAACCGACGGAACTTCAGACTAGTGGAACGATCATGGACTTTGTGTTTTGAGATTATGTATTTTACAGAGACAGTGAGTGGTCAAGCAGCCTATTTTGTACATATGTAAAATTTGTGAGTATTGTATATTTTGTGAAAAGTTTCATTTCTGCACCTATATTTATTTTTGACTAGATCTACTTAAATAACAAATTTATTTTTTTATATTTTTCCTTTTGGCTATTTATCTTTTTATGTAATTGTTTAGCTAAGTAAATTTTGTTTACATAGCTAGTTTAGGCGGCATGGTATTAAGAGATTATAAAATGAGATTATAAAATGAGTCACGAATGTGACATTTATTGTTGGAAGATTTCTTTGTTTTTGAAACTTTTGAAAATCAAAGTTATTTCAATAAGCTGATCGAAAAATATTTGATAATTTACACACATTAATGTGCAATACGATGAACCCTTGTTAAGTCGTTTTATAGATAAAAAAGTAACATCATTTGTCAACATTTGTCCATAGAGATAAAATGTTCCATGCACACCTTCAGTTATGACCTAGGAATATTAGAAAGATTGGACATTTTTTTAAATTCAAATCTTAACACTCTCTGGTATAATAACAGACTCAATGTTCTGTAATAGAACGTTTAGTGCAACATTAGACAGGTTATATAGTTTGTGATATGTATGTGAATCATTACCTTATTCATGCTTCTAAAGCTCATATCTCATGATAGCTGCACAATATATGATACACATTCACAAAACATGAAATATTTTTCACAAAACATTATGCATTTCACAAGCTTAGATGCAACTAAGTAATTCATAATGACACGGTCAATTGTTAAATGTAAATTTTTTTATCGAGTTGTTTTAATATTAGACTTTGAAAACATCTGGTAACACATTTGTCAATGAATGTAACATTATTTAGCCAATATACACCTAATACAAATTATATTATTAAACTGTACCATTTTTCTCAAATTCTTGCAAATAGGGAATTATACATTATTTAAGTTAAATGAAACACTGAAAGTTAATCAAAAACATAGAAAATGTTGACCCTACTTAGATTTGAACCCAGGACCCAGTTGACAATATTTGTAGACTATTTCATTACCTTTTAAAGCGGACGTGTAACATTAGGATGTTTATAAGATTGATCGTTGATTGTTATTGTTAAAGTGATTAAAATCATGCATGTTTGTGCGTTCTTGAACTCAAACGTTAGTATATATATTAATGAAGTAATTAATTGGAGGCTGAAGTCTGAACTAAAATACAAAAGTGCAGTTTACATTTAGTTACATTTACATTCAATTTCAGGTACTATATCATCAAACGGTTTGTTATAATTGGAAACATTGTGTATAATATGTCAATGAATTATTATTCCTTTTAAGGTGTCAAATGAAAAGTCTGTTTAGTCGTAAATAACACGCAGGTTATAACTTTGTCTAAAATTATTGATCAAGATACAACCACATCAAATATCAAACACTATATTATTAGATATATTATTGTATTTATCAAGAAGAACTGAAGAATATATACCCTTACAGATTGCAAGGCACGTGTTCTTTGGCGTTATCTTATTTTCTACATTTGTTTAATAAAAGTGATACTTATTTAAACTACAATTTTGTTAGGGACATCTTAAAAACATATCTTCAGAAAAGTAAAAGTATTACAATTATTATCATCGTTTCTTACAAAAGCCTAGCGGCTCGGATTATATATACAAACAATCGTTTATATATGGCCATATTACCTGCCAAAAATCTTTATAACTAATAATATAACAATTGTTTGCACTTTTCTTAAGAGGGAAAATCCATTTCTGAGGCTCATGGAGCGTTTAAAGAAAAGTTAAATAACGTAGTGCAAAAAAACCCTACAGATCTAAGATATCGTATATCCCCAGGCGTTTGTATTCAGGTACATGTAATGTAGCTTTATAAAGGAGACTTTCAATGTTTCATGGAGTCACGTATGTTCGCCTTATGTTCATGTCTTACTCTACAAAGAAGTATGATATAGGATAATTTGTTTTGTTTAGTAAAAGGAGGTTCAATATCGTGTTATATTATGCCTGGCAGCTGTAGACAATTTATTGCAACGATACAACATTCGAGATTCAAATTTAAAAGAAGCATATATATATATGTGTATCTAAGTATTCAAGATTTTAAACGTATTAAAAAAGTAGAATCCCTAAAGAACGTATACAACGGCAGAAATGAAAATATTGCAGACTCAAACGCTTCTATTAGTATTTATATATACTAAAATGCCAAGTACATATTCTACTTTATCTTCAAATAGAACAAAAAACTTCGAAGTAAAATGCATTACCCTTTTAGCATATTTTCTGATCGTTTAAGATGCACACAGAATTTTCTATTTATATGTTTATATGCAAACAAATACATGTCATAGGGAACGTTTGTGTCTTAATTGTTTTGTATATCGTAGATTTACTCTCACTATCTTTTTATAAATATTTTATAAACTGCGTTGAGCGCTTGAAATAATTCTTTTAATTACGATTTGGACTAAGTGGAATAAGTTTCTGTTATCAACACTTTTCAAGAAGAATAAATCACTTCTCATTAATGTTGTAGTGATTATCAATGGTATATTATATTATGGCACTTCTTCATTTACATACATGTATGAAACATATTGAATTGAGGAAATATATATAAACAAACGAGTATTATATTCACATTTGGTAAGTCCGAGTAAATTGTAAAACATTGTATAATGTGTTGAGAATGTAATACAAAAAACATAAAAATCTCGTGTTGTACCAGTGGTCTTTTGTTAATAATTTACACAAATATTTAATGTATAACTTCGTGTCCGTATAATCACTATGGCATGTATAGCATGCATATATGTATAAGTTACCTGAGACAAATCAGAAAGATTAAATGCTTGTTTATCATATTGGTATTATTAGATTTCGCTGTCCAGTGTTAGTTTGAAATAACAATACTGCATAATATAACCCAGCTTATATAATATATAGAATACATACTCCCCTCCTGGGATATATCAACAGACAAAATATGAACTTTTGGTTAATTCAGTGCAATATGGAACTCATAACGTAGTAAAATTCTGTCAGACTATGTTACTAAAAGATAATGAAGGACATAACATATTAACAGAAAACAGGGTTGAAATTAATTTCTATAATTTTGGTACACTGTGTATAGTGATGATTTTAATCCTCTAAATAAATAGATAGACATCGTGCAGACACTAATACCAATTGTAGATAATTCAATACGTTTGAAAACTAATAACTTACCACTGGTGGCAAAGTTTGTAATATAATAACTTGGAATTTCATTTCTGACCGATGAATAAAACTAGTTTTAGTAACTTAGTTCGAAAAAAAAATGAAAATGATATCCGTTGTCATTGACAAACCATTGTTTATTACTGTCATTCTCCATTAATGCATTTTTAAACTAAGAAAGGTTCCTTGCTTCATTATTTAGTATGCATTTTAACATTATCGACAGATATTTTTTCTACTTGCTGATTATTCATTTACCATGTTTACAGAACATTAATCTTTTTTTGTTTAGTTAAGTTGATAATAGAATTTCTTGACTGTTTTTATCTTAAGTTAACTTTTATTCCATTTCTATGTCCATTCGTTTTTGCAATTTAAGTATCATTTTTCAATTTTGGTTATCAAATGTTTATCACTGATTGAAATACAGGAATTATAAGATGATAATGATAATATAATGTAAACATAGGAAACAAATATAAGTTTTAAAAGAAAACTGTCCATAAACAGGCTAAATTAAACCGAGCCTGCATCTTATTTTAAATTGTGCCTTTTTGTGCGTTCTTTAGGAATCATGGTGTCACTATATAATTGAAATGGAAATATATCATACAAAAAGATCAATGCAGTAACGGTGAAATTTACATTTTGGGAGCGAAATACCTAATTTGATTATCGATGATTTATGGCTTATGCGAGCACCTGAATTCCGTTATAGGATAATAGGAACGTGCAGATATGTGCTAGTAATTCCTGCCGTTTTCTTAATTGCGCTATATGATAAGGGTTTGTTTAGTGACGTTGGTAAAACATACGTTTAAAGAAACGTTTTGTGTTTCTTCGTGTACATATTTGTTGGGCGTCCTTGTCTATGGCCGGCTGCTGAAGGTCGTTAATTTTAGAAACACTTTGCATTGACTGCGTTTGTTCGGATCCCGTCAATGATTTTTTTATCTAGCTAGCTTCTAGAACGCCGGTGGTTTTTCTCACGTGCACGTTCGTGCCTTGTATATATTCAAAGATATATTTTTGAGGATTTGAAGTGCCATCCCCGAAATAAGTGCAACAGTAACAAACATCTGCATTTGTGGAAAACATTTTGTGTGAGGATCTTATAATAACAGATTTTGATTTTCATTGAATATCTTTTGGAATATCTTAATACCTAAATTTATGACAGTAATGGATAAATTGAATGATATAGTAGAGTATATGTTTTGTTATGCGAAACGAGAACTTGTATGATATGTAATTATAAATTACATTATAGGACACTGACCAAACCTTAGCAGACACATCTCTTAATTCTCAGCAATAGCAGACAGTTGATTAATAAGATTCAATCTAATCTTAGAATAAGCTAGTTTTATTGATTGTACTCTCTGATTTAGGATTGTATGCAAATATATGATAGTTTTGGTGTGTAAAAATGACTGAATTTTAATAAAGGGTTAGGGTAAGGGTCTGTTCAGGAGTAGATACTCTCATGTCATTTGCAAAAGTGAATATTATTGTGATATTTTTGTGCCCCCACTTAAGGGGGTGGAGGGCATTTAGATTGACCCTTGTCCTTGCTAGATTACGAAATGTTCTACTTGGGTGCCCGTTCGAGCCCGTAACATTGCATGGAGGGGACCTTAGGTTGCAATATGACCTGAACTGTATTGTAGCGACGTAAAACCTTAACAAAAAGTATATCCAAATGCATAGTATGTTTTGAAATGAAGTAGACATTTTTATGAAAGAACCTAATTTACATGTGTAGCATATGTCTATGTTAGCCTTTCGTACATAATAGCCGACAGGGTGATAAATATAAAAAAAGCATAAACACAGAAAAAAGCAACACACAAACTCATACATCATGATTAATCTAAATATTTCCTGTTACGTTTTAAGGAACATGCGTAAGTCTTAAGAAAATTGAAGACAGATCAATGTCCTTAATATTTTGCTGTTAGTGTGATATCTTGAGGTTTTATTGACAGATTACCGGTTAACGGAATATAGCCCTTTATAAATGATAGTTTACACCATTTCACCTTATAAATAAGGATGATACATTTGAAAAAAATTTCGTAATGTTGCGAGTTAAAGTACGTTGTTATAAATGGTAGACTTGTCTATTATACCATGATAATAAACTTTATGAACTGCCACGCGAGGAATAACAAACTATCAAATTGTGTTTAATGGCCATACCATACTATAAGGTATGGCCTCTGTTTATTGTTTTAACCAACAATACTTAAACATGTGCAAGAATGTACATACTCAATATTCATGCAAATTAATACAATATAGAAAATACCATTTAAGGAATATAATTAATCGAGTTCTACTATAATAGTAAGAAGTGAGGGTTTCGTAAGAAAAACGCCATAAAACTAGAATTAGACTAGCTTTCCCACATTCACTTGCATAGGAAGAGAAGACCAAGATTAATGAATCTTGAAACTTTAACCAATAAAGGCTTTATTTAACAGAAATTCCCGAACGGTATAAAAATTGGTTAATGGTATTATTTTTTTTTTTTTTTTTACTATTTTTTCTTTTTTAACTGAAGCTAACCAACCTATGCTATTTAATGAAATAATAATCAAACATATCATTTGTCACAAGCCCCCAGCAAGTGACCCGAATACATATACACACAATGTTATAACTATTGTCACCAAGCCCAAGCAAGTGATGTTCATTATGTACAAATTAAAATGTTGACATTTTGTGTTGACTGCCTAAAGATCGATATGCCACAAAAATATTAACAATTTTAATAATGGTATTAACAATTTTAATAATGGATTGGTCCAGATTACAACCAGCAACTAAAAGTCTTTAAATTAGTTAACAATAAAGTCTTTGCATCATTATAAACAATGTTCAGCTGATACCGGCCGACTTTATTGCTTAATAATAGATTATGATATAATCAAAAAGATTAACCAATAAACTCCAAATACGCTTTTATATAGAAAACAATTGTAGTAAACATTATAATAGATGACACAAAAGTCGAACAACAAAAACCAACAATGTAAAAAACTTTATAAAAATGACACAAAGTTGGACAACAAAAAACACCCACATTTACACATGTATGTAAAAATATAGATATGTATATATAATATTGTATATAAAAAATATTGTATATATCATATACATGTAAACTACTGATCATTAAATATTTTTCAAATCGTGGTCGACTCGCCCAGGAAAACCATAGTCTGGAAACCTGTGCCCTTTTATCTTGTGTCTAGTACCCACTTGATGTAGGGCTACATCCTTGAAAAATATTTTACAAACCTTTACTTCAAGTAAGTAGGCTGCTAAAACATAAAAGTTAAGTTAATGCATTTTGAGTAACAAAATGATAATATGCAAAATTAGAAAGTAAACAAAACAAAAGGAAACTTATAATAGGGTAAAAGTCCAAAAGTGTACGATTTGCGCGCCTCCTGCTGTTATTGTGCTGTCATAAGATCAAAGAAATATACAGTTGTAATATATTTCAGACATATAAAATAATCAATTGTAAATTTCTAGACATATAGAACAGATTTAATTAACGTTACAGTATAAGTTGAAATACATATCTTAAAGAAATTGGTTGATGGTTACTAATAAAACGAATTGTGACATAAAGATTATTTACAATTTACAGACAAAAATATAGATAATTATGAAAATTCTTGTTGTCTACATATAAAAGTATATACATATAAAAATACACTTACTATCACTATTAGTATTGTTCTTGAAAAACCAAGAATGTTAAAATTAGAGTCACTATAAAACAGATCTTATCTTATCTCATCTTATCAATGTATATTTATCACAAACTGTTCTTAAGTAAAACATGAAGTTCAAAATAAAGTTAGGATTAACTGTGTTATTTATACATAGTTTATTATCACTCTTGTGCGTTAAACTACAAAAACATTTTGATTTGTTAAACTGATAAATTAAATTCAATATATAAGCTATAATTAACATTTAAGCAATACATAGTTAACATATACTTCAATATGTTAAACTAGTCTAACTGTGATTTAATTTATTAAGACATTTTATTCCTTAAGTGAATGCATAGTTCGAAAAGAACATACAAACTTTAGGTAATTGTTAATTCAATTTACAAGTTAAAATTAACATTTAAACACTACATATTTAACATACACCCCAATATGTTAAACTAATATCTAAACAAGTACTGTCTCATAACAACAATATTTATTAGGTACAGGATGCCATAGTTTGAAAATAAAATACAATATAATTTTATAATTAATGCATACATTATAATTAATATTTAAACAACACATACATGTAGTTAATATACACCCCCATATGTTAAACTAGTGTCGTAAACCTGGGATTATCGTAATGCTCACATATTCACTCTATTAGATTAAAATCTATTAACTTGTAAATCGTTTAATGCATAAATCTTGACAATGTTGTCAAATTAAATCAATTTCAACCAAAAAGTTATATCTTTCATTCTAGCATCTCATATTTAACATACACAATGATGCTGCAAATTAGAAATGTGTTATAGACACAATATCACTGTGTTACATACGTAGTCAATTTAGGGAATGTTTTAACGTCAATAACGCATAATTATTGCTAATATACTTAGAATACATCACAATATGTTTAAATGGTGTCGTAAATAAAACAACACATTTATTTATCAACAAATATGTGTTAAAATAACAATGTATAGTATTTCTAAAATTTATAAAGAAACTCGTGATTAAATGAATAACATATAATGTAAATAACACTTTCGACGTTAATAATAAACACACGCTAGGATTGTAATTTTTCATAATCGTTACCATCTTATAAATTCAGTTGTACTGAATTACATGAATATAATTCTTTAAATGCTTCAGAAGTAAGTTTCAGATTGATAAGTCTAACAAAATGGACCTATTAAATGCCTATAAAATCATCCATACGATTTGTTACATGTTGGTATTAATTAACACAGGTACTTAAACTACGCTACACTACAGTGATATTGATTACCTATCAACTAACATTGCATGTGTTCAATAGTACTATCAGCAGTGTTATGTAATATTGTAATGATTATCATTTCTGCATTGCAGGCAGGCAATGGTATATGCTAAAATTATGTAAATTATCAGACTTGCATGTACTTGTAGCCCGATATCGCAACGAGAACTTCCAACAAATAATTAATTTTACAAAAAATTCATTTGTTGAAATTTAACTAAATTGTTATTATGTTATTATGACAATCAGTCACTATAAAATATGAGTTTGTCAGTATAAAAAAAAGGTGTGTTATTAATACTCTTTCGACTTTTAAATTTATGTCTAAATGAATTGTCTACTTATTACCATACACCCCAATTATGGTAGCAGTGGGTAAAGTTTCACAAGATATCACAGATCAGTGTCAGTGTCTTAAAGTTGTAATCAAAATCCAGAAAGTCTCACCAATGATATTGTATACATGATATGTAAAATTGTCAAACTCCTCAAGGTGCCTCATGTATTTTATCATGTACTTATATGAAAGATTTATGAAATGGTTCACACTCAAGAAATGTTAAAAAATTGAAATATTTGGAGTCGGTTTGTTTTTTGCATCAGTTTTTATTTTGAAGAAATCGTTTTGTTTTTTTGTTTTTTTTTTGTTTTTTTTTTTGTTTTTTTTGTTTTTTTTTATTGTTTTTTTATTCCAAATGCTGGAATGTAAGAACAGTCATCTAAGTGTTTCCATCCGTCAGATTGTTTGTGGTCATGTTTAGGTTTTATTTCCTTTATAAAACTAATTATTCCCTGTATGTGGATGTCCTTCTTTAATGTTTTGTGGTATAATCTCGTACACTGGTACTTCCGTAATTTTGTATTTACTAGTAGCTGTAAGCAAAGTTTGTAGATTCTCTTCAAGGCTCTCCTGTAAAATAAATGAGAGAGAACAAGTACCTTGTTTTTCAAACAAAAACATAAATTCATTTTCAAAGGTATATTCCCTTAACTGTTGTTTTACATAGCGGATATGTATGTCGGTAGTAATTGTATTGAAGAGTATAACGGTCAGTCGATACGAAAATAAAATAACAATAATTATAATAAAACTGCCATATTTTATTTATTTAAGGTTTTGTTATTCATAACAAAATCAAAAACACTGACTACTATTATAATAGTACCAGATTAATATAATAATCTGGTACATGACATGGAGGCATGGCCTTTGCCGCTGAAACATTAAATATCAATTCATTAGGAACTGACTACTATTATAATAGTACCAGATTAATATAATCTGGTACATGACACTGGAGGCATGGCCTTTGCAGCAAATATTTAAATTAAAAATAGTAACACTTTAAATTCTTAATAAGAATAAATCCATAATTTTATTTAATTCGTAATTAATATATGCTTATGTTTTTTTTATCATTTTAATTTCATGTTGCCATATAAGAGATACCACCCATTAAAATTCTGGCTATTATTAATTAATAACATTTTATGATTCTTATAATATATATATATATGTATTTTTTATTTTTTATTTATTTTTTTTTATCTATTATTATTATTATTATATATATATATTATTTTTTTTTTTTTTTTATTACTATTTACTTATATAACAAAATATATACATATATAGATATGTATTAAGTTTTAATACTTTGTTCACTTGTTTAATATGTATTCATTTTTTATTTATTTACTTTTGTATTTCAATATTTATTATCATTATTATTTATTTTTATCTTTTATTGTTTATGATCATTCTACTTCCATTTGCTTAAACATACTGATAAAGTTATTAGCTAGCAATACAATAAAGCATGGACATCTTAGGGATGAGAATGTATATCAATGCCTACATCAAAGAATTCACAGTTCAATGTTACTATTATCCTGTTTGATGATACCAATATCTCTGCAGGGGTACTGAATTAAGCATGAACAAAGTTTTATGACCCTAACTTACTTCCAAGGCATCTTGCATCTGGCATTAATGACCATGACAAATTACTGCCAGATAGACAATTTCTCTATCTTCCTCTTTCATAACCTAAGTGTTTATGCTATTTAAAAAGATATATTCACACATTAAGTAAGTAAACATAAATTTATGGCGGTCCAGTCATTAAATAACTTAAATAAAGCTCACAGAAAAATAAAAACCTGCGCTAAAGCCCTAAAGACTCGCAGAAAAATAAAGACGTGTGCTAAAGCTCAAAAGCTCACAGAAAAATAAAAACCTGCGCTAAAGCCCTCAATGACTCGCAGAAAAATAAAAACCTGTGCTAAAGCTCAAAAGCTCACAGTAAAATAAAAACCTGCGCTAAAGGCCTCAATGACTCGCAAAAAAATAAAAACTGTGCTAAAGCTCAAAAGCTCACAGTGAAATAAAAACCTGCGCTAAAGCCCTCAATGACTCGCAAAAAAATAAAAACCTGTGCTAAAGCTCAAAAGCTCACAGAAAAATAAAACCTGCGCTAAAAGCCCTCAATGACTCGCAGAAAAATAAAAACCTGTGCTAAAGCTCAAAAGCTCACAGTAAAATAAAAACCTGCGCTAAAGCCCTCAATGACTCGCAGAAAAAATAAAAACCTGTGCTAAAGCTCAAAAGCTCACAGAAAAATAAAAACAGCGCTAAAGCCCTCAATGACTCGCAGAAAAATAAAAACCTGTGCTAAAGCTCAAAAGCTCACAGGGGAAAAAAAAAAAAAAAAAACCTGCGCTAAACCCTCAAGACTCGCAGAAAAATAAAAACCTGTGCTAAAGCCCAATGGCTCACAGAAAAACAAGTTATTTAAGCCTGCGCTAAAGCCCTAAGGACTCGCAGAAAATATAAGAACCTGTGCTAAAGCTCAATAGCTCACAGAAAAAAACATGTTGTTTAAGCCTGCGCTAAAGCCCTAAGGACTCGCAGAAAATATACACACCTGTGCTAAAGCTCAATGGCTCACAGAAAACATGTTATTTAAGCCTGCGCTAAAGCCCTAAGGACTCGCAGAAAATATAAAAACCTGTGCTAATGCTAAATGGCTCACAGAAAATAAAGCTGTGCTAAAGCACAATGGCTCAAAGAAAACAAACATAATAATTTGAATAAAGTTAAAGATCTGTGTGCTTAATGTGATATGCACAGAAAGTGTTCCAAACAATTGAACATTATAATGGTAGACATTAAGTGATTGTGATCATTGTCTGTTTATATTCTACTTTGGAGTTTTTTTTTATATTTTGCTAAAGACTATTTATGGCTTATAAAAATTTATAAAATTTCTGCTATAGCCCAATGGCTCTCAGACAACAATAATTAAGTTAATTGTCTCTGTAAAGACTATACCGTAATTATTATCTTCATGATAACATAAATAATATTATGAATATAGTGACTCTACAAGCTATAATATTCTATTCTATGATATCATATTATTTATACTGGCTTTATTCCCTTCCACACTTCTTATCAACAGACAGGTTTTATGATGAACTAATATACCAAAAAAAATAAAAATTAACAATACTCCCCTACGACCGATCCTTGATTACCGATCTAACAGCTGACATGATGGCATGTCTCAAGGACCTGTAAAAGCGTCGCTGTCCATTGTGGTTAAGGTGGATTCCATCTTTCCGGAATATGGGAGTCTGTGAGTAAAACAGCCTTCTGTGCTTCCAGAATCTTGCTTTATCATGCATATCCAAAAGAGTTTGCAGGATTGATACTGAATGCAAGCGTTTGTGTTCAAATAAATCTGACGTAACTTTCGTTGGTCGAGCACAGGTGAATATTTCGCACACTACAACTTTCTCTACAGCATACTCCTGAATAATTAGAGCTGTAATTTCTTCAATTCTATTGGCAATGTCCAGAGAAGATTTTACTGAATCGACGTCGTTACCTCCTAATTGAAGAAGTACGATGTTTGGCTCAACTTGTCTCAGAAAATCCCCAAATTTTGAGCTGAAATACGTAACTGCATCACCATCACATACTCTAAAGCCACCTATACCAAAGTGGACCACGGAACACTCTTCCAAATCGTAGTTTGCGGGATATGAATTTT
This sequence comes from Ruditapes philippinarum, assembly GCF_026571515.1. NCBI lineage: Eukaryota > Metazoa > Mollusca > Bivalvia > Venerida > Veneridae > Ruditapes > Ruditapes philippinarum. Next base: position 281,039 of record NW_026866689.1, on the reverse strand, counting down.
GTTTAAAGTCTTCATGCAGCCGACGAATAAAACTGTGACCTAAAATAGCCACACGTATTCCAGTTTGAATACGACCCAATGCCACATTCCCGTTTTGACTCGGTGACAGACGGCGATATAAACAGATAAAGAAAACAAAGTTTTTAAACAATCGGTGGTAATCACACCAAAGAAACAAATATATCCAACCTGGTACTTTCCAGATTAAGTTTTGTGTCCTATGATATCCACAAATGTCCGTAAAATTAGCTATATAAAATCACTAAATATCAAATCACTTTCTCTAAAAATTGTTGCTTCCTCTTTCTACGCTTCTTAGTAATTGCTAACTGGTTCAAGACGATTTTATGTAGGGCTATTATCCGTTCAGCCGTCTCTACGAACGGCTAAAACCCGTACCTCCCGTGGCGGCGCATAAAGTTTGCTGATGCTATTCGGCATAGCTTATATAAAATATATTTTACTTTAAATTTTGTGAAAAAGGGAATATTCAACAAGAACATAAAAATTTAAATAAATGCAAAACGTTTACTAGTATCCCCGTCTGATTAAGTATGTTCATTAGAGATAATTCATACTGATTTTGTCGTAAACTGCACGATTTTGTAAACGTTAGTCTTTTAAAAAAAAGCAAAACCTTCAGTTCAGTTCTTTAGATACAAAGGTCATAAAAATTAATTTGGTTCAATATCTATTTTTGTTTAAAACAGGATAAATTTTAATTTGAAAACACATCCTTAACTTCTTTCATAGGTTGTTGAGTTTTGAAGAAACCAATATTTACTGTATTTGAATCATGTTTTTCGAAAACGATCCGCCGAGATGTTAATATGACTCAACTTAGCAAAGACTATATTAGACCATTAGAAGATTACAAAAAAAATGCAATTTATATATGGACAACTTAAGGATCTAGGAATAAAATGTTAAGATGCAAATATCTGTATTGATTTAACTAAACGGAAGCTGCCGTCACTGTGAATGATAAATAGCGGATATAGTGTAATTTATAGAACCAATTTAAAACACCCTCACATATTTGTGACTGGTTAAACAATATGCAAATGATATATCAAAATGATATATCTGAATCAGGGAAGTTCAACGTACTCAGAAGTTTCATTAATTCAACTTACGCTTAAATTACAGGACTATAATCTGCCAAAGTAATGACTTTAAACAAATGCATGATAATTTTGTGATTAAAACGAATAAAGGCAAAAACTGCTTGCTTCTGCTTATTTAAATACATAAAGTATTAATAGACGGCGATACATATTTTGCATTATTATTTATTAAAAGCAAAGATTCATGGTTAAGTTTTCACCCGAGAAACTATCTCCATAAAGGAAAACAGGCCATAATAAGTCATGATGCAAAGCTTCTATACTCTTATTTATGATTGACTATGAAGTTACGCGACTGTACGTATCAGTGGAGAAAAGTTTATTTCGTTGCCATAAAAACTCGTTCACATAAGAAAGAAAGAATACAACGAATACATAGCAGTATGTTTCCGAAAAGCCAAAAATGATGTTACACCTGCAAACTCTGTATTATACTGGTATGTAATATGAAACATTTCTCACTTCCCTTGAACACACTTTAGCAGTAGTCAATCTTGACACTTAAACTAATGAAATCTATTATCCCAAATGACAACTTGGCCCTTAATAATGTGGTTTCGAATCCCGCCAGCGATTTGATGGTGTGATCCTCTAAATTAGTGCAACAGTACCAAATGTTAATAACATTTAATTACAATTAAAATACCTATAAAACTTAAAATGAAATTTTGTATTTGTGACAAAGTTCAAATTGTGAGAGTCTTTTTTTTTTGTTTCATGGAATATCCTTTTAAATATATGAAAGTGATGGATAAAGTGAATGATATAGAAGAGTACTTGTTTTGTTATACGAGACAAGGGCTTGTATGATATGTCATTATACAGTTACATTATAAGAAACTGTCCAAACCTTAACAGACACATCTCTTAATTCTCGACAATAGCAGCCAGTTGATTAATAAGATTAAATTTGTATCTTAGAATAAGCTAGTTTTTTCCATGATTTCACTCTCAAATTAAGGATTTTATGCAAATACTAATTATTATATCAATAGTTTTCATGTGTTAAAGCAACTGGTAATAGCTGTAAAAAGCATTTTGTTTTATTTTTTCTTGGGTGGTTATTAATTATATTAATATATTTGACATAGCAGAATACTGATTGCAATCTAACATTAAGGCTTTTTCCCGGGCTAGGGGCTTAAGCAGGTTGCTGTTTAACATTTTACAGAGTGTCTCGTTAACATACTCGACCTTGCAATTTTATCATGTAGTTTGAGTCTGTAAACAAGTAAGGATTACTTTGTTTCCAGATTTTAATATTATCATAAACAAAAACCCTGGATCCCAAGACGGATACAGTAACGTAGACAGAATAACAATAAATTGGGAGAAAATAAACGTTCATACACTGCTAAAGTGTAAATACCTAAGTACTTTCGGCGTGTAATGTTTTCGTCAGGAGTGTATTACATGTATAATATGCACACAATAGAGCACAAAACCTCTATACGTGTACTGAAACACCGTCGCTCGAAAGGTGACAAAATTGCATGGACTATGAAAAGACCGTTATTGAATGGTCATTATTGTTATACTTTACAAAAGAATAATATAGCTCGCGGACAATATGGTGTAACGTTGATATAATGTCGAATCTTAGGGAAATTTAAACTTTTTTACAAAAAATTAAACTACATAAATAAAGGCGTTTTGTGTTTATTTACTAAAAGTATAATGTCATAAATTGTTATTTTCATAAAAAATATGATAATCAAGATCAACAAGGAAAGGCGGCGTTCAATGAACGCCAGCCAAAACGCCCAAAAAAACAAAAAAAGTAAAAATAAGTGAAATTAAGTGTTAAAAAGTAGAAAAAAAATTTTTAAATGAAAATAGATGAAAAGCCCCAAAGCACCAAAAAAGGGGCCCTCCTCGTCCCGACTGTTTATTTAAAAAGGGGTTTCAAGCAATTTGTCAGATATAGGCAATTATCTATGTTAAAGGTAATCTCCTTTATTGATTCCTTGTAGGTCAAACGTATTAAGTCGGCGAATCCAGTATGACTCGCGTAATTTGCGTGTTCTATCTTACCACTGTGTGTTGTGTTCAATACAATAGAGAGACACGTCTTTTAAACTGTGTCCCTCAAGGTGAAAATGTTCAGCGACAGGGGATTTGTTAAATTTGCTCCAGGCGGAGCGGTGTAAGTTAATTCGTTAATGGAAGTTTCGCCGACATATTGTTTTTGTGTAAAACCGAAGGGTTTTTAAACATCATACAAATAAATGAAATAAATATGCATTACAAGTAATGATCTAACAAGTGCAAAATCTTCAATTGAATGTCATCCACATCTCTGAAAAAACATTCTGTTTTTAGAGAACAAATTATACTGAAAGACAACACTAATAATCCTCTTAGTTTCTGAAGATACCTGGTAATGTCAGTTATTGTAAGATTTCAATCCCAAATAAAGTGTTGTTGATATAAAGTACAATCAGCCAAAGTGTTGTTATTTGTCTGAGAACTTTGAACAAAATTATATATTTCATGAGAGGCATATATCAGTTGACCTCGTAATTGACACAGTTTTCGAGTACATTCTATTTGTTATGATTATAAAGCTCTTCATTGCAGTCATTCAATTCATGTTATGCGTAAAGAGTTGATAAACGATAATACTAGTAATAAACTAAATGACTTATACATTATTTTCCTACGTACAGACACAAATGTTTCTTGTCACTTGGGCTCATTGGTTCTAATGCTTTTAGTGATTGAAAATAAAAACTACAAAAACGTAAGTTCCAATGCATAATGTGTTTAGAAATGAAGTAGACATTTTTATGAAAGAACCTTCTCTACATGTGTAACATATGTCTATGTAAGCCTTTCGTACATAATAGCCGACAGGGTGATAAATATATTCATTTCCAATTTATTGGCAAATCGGCATATACAATATACAATTGGTCATACATCTAACAATATACAAAAGGATGGCCAATATAATACTACTTACATTAAACATAAATACAATAATGCAAGACAGTTATAACACAAGTACCTAAGAAACAGCAATAATTGTTAGTCTTTCATTTCTCAATTACATAGCATAAAATACAAATTTGGCAATATTTCTAATAGCTCTGTTATTATTTGAAGACAATAATGTAGTAAATTTATTTATGCATGGAAACGAATAATTAACATTATATTTTCGACGAAGGTTTCTATAGAGTGGACAGCATAACAAAAATGATATTCAGATTCAACATTAAGTGAACAAAGTTTACAAGTTCGTAGGTTTTGATCAATACCTGCAAAACTACCACTTTCAATTTCAAGAAGGTGAGAACAGATTCTAAAACGAGACAATTCTTTTCTTTGATGCTCATTAGTAACACTATCTAGATACTTTTCATATTTAAACTCACATTTGAATTTTCTATAATAATGTAACTTAGATTAATTCATCATTGTATCTTTCCATGTTTGAACGTACTGATCAAGCAGCCTTTGTTTAAACATTGGCATATAATTCATATCAAAGTTTAGATAATTCCATAAGTAGCTATATCCAAGACTATCAATTTGTTTTTTAACAGACGATGACCAAGTAGTCATGGTATTATATGGCAAAAAAGCACATTGTTCTAAAAATAGTGCATGTACTAATGATCCTGGACATTTCATTATATTAAACCAGTATTTAAGAGCACGTTCTTTACATACTACAGATAAAGGTAAGTGAAAAAACTCTCCAAGCACAGCAGCATTGGAAGTCTGAGTACGAACACCAAGGAATGTTTTACAAAAACGGGGATGCAATTTGTCGATTTCTTTGCAGTTATATATTCCCCCAGACTTCAGATACATACAATAGTATTGGAACAACGACAGAGTCAAATAGGGACAATTTAGTGTTAATGTCTAGTTAAATTCTACTAAACACGGACAACAAATTGTTATATGCCTTCAGAGCTTGGTCGCTTAAAGTGTTTACAGCATTAACCATAGAACCAGTATAAAATAATTGTACACCAACATAACAAAATGAATCAACTATTTCAATAGGCTTATTATCTATAAACCATCTATAATTATGTCTAGATTTTCTCTTTTCAAAAATACATATTTTGATTTCATTTACATTAATTTTCAAACCCCATTTTTGTGAATACTCATATACCTGGTTGAACTGAAGTTGTAGGATTGGTAGTAAACATTGCAATGTCGTCAGCAATCAATAACATATACATAGACAAAAAAATTATTTATCCTGTCACTTGTATCAATTTCGGCCCGATAACAAGGTGCCGTATATTTTTACTGATCTACGGCACTTGATCACGTGTTATGCATGTTTGCCGGATTACTTTTCAAGAAAAATATAAAAACTGTCCTTAAATCTTCTGTGTGTAGAATAACGAATTTTGGAAACGTTGATAAAACTGTGTTTATTTTATTTCACTTTTTCAAGTGAAATAAAAATTATTAAAAGTGAAATAAATGTTAAACTTAACTCGTTTGCGACATTAAAATAGCGTACTTGATTTGATTGTTTTGCACGTGCTGTTTGGCGCTACATTGTGACGTCACGTAAACAATACTTTAAACGTCTGTACAGCGTTAACGACTGAATAAAAGATATTGGTGTTCGAATTCATTTTCTTAGTTAGACCATTTTCTTTCATTCTAGATAGTTTTCACAACAAAATTCGACAAAAAATTGTTTTTATTTATCACATTTTTCAAACAAAATGGCGCCCTCAATATGAAAATACACAGGGGAGATAATAAGAACGGCGAGTGCATTGTTGTAGAATAATGCAAGCTTCGGGCCTTCTTTGTTTATATAGAAACATTTCGATAGTGTGATTAAAGGTAGTTTGCCTAATAAAATTCTTTAAAAAAAAAAACGGTGACAGGATAAATAGCATAATAGATTGGTGTCGTGGATGGAGAAAGTTTTTCTGGCTCTGCTCCGGAATTAATTGGGTTCGCCTTCGGCTCACTCAATAAATTCCTCCGCCTCGCCAGATAAACTTTCTCCATCCACGGCACCAACCTATTATTCTCTATATCATCACTAGAAAGTTGTGAGAAATCATTACAAGAAGATATATCATTAACAAATAAAATAAAAAGAAGGGGCGAGAGTGGTTCCCCTTGTTTCAGTCCGAGTGACAATGACAATGACAACTGCACGATTTCGTAAACGTTAGTATTTTAAAAATCAAAACTTTCAGTTCAATTCTTTAGATACAAAGATCACAAAAATAAATATGTTTCGATATCTATTTTTGTTTAAAAAAGGATAAATTTTAATTTGAAAACAAATCCTTATATTCTTTCATAGGTTGATGAGTTTTTAAGAAATCTATATTTACTGTTATAGTTATCTAGGTTTAGACAACGCCATAATGTAAACTTTGCATCAGTGTGTGGGAAAAGTGGTAGTGTACCTCAGGAAAAAGTAAATGACTGGATTAAGAGTTGCCAGACATAGTTTCTGGTTACAGGTCATGTGACGTTTATAACAAAAATGAAACGGGACTTTTCTTTCGTGCACTTCCTGATAAGTCTTTAAACATGCGCGGCGATCAATGTTAAGGTTGGAAAGGTCAAAAGATCGCATAACAGTCATGCTATGTGTGAACATGGAAGGGAAAATTGAAAAACCACTAGTGATAGGGAAATCAGCTAAACCAAGGATGCTTTCAAAACATTAACACAAAGAACTTACTTGTAGATTGGAGATACAACAAGAAGGCATGGATGACTAGTGGACTATTCACTGACTGGGTGAAGGATTTTAATGCTAGAATGAAACGTGCTGGGCGCAGTGTTTTGTTATTCTTAGATAATTCTCCATCTCATCCTCATGACTTGAACCTATCAAATGTGAAACTTGTGTACCTACCAACCAACACTACAACAAAGCTTCAGCCTCTTGACATTATTCAAAATATGAAACAGATCTACAGGGGAGATTGCTGAGATCAGTGCTTGCTAAAACTGACAATGGATCTACTGTGAGTGCTGATGAACTTTCTAAGAGTTTGACTGTCTTAGATGCCATTCAATGGACTAGTTGTGCAGTAAAAAAAATAAAGCCAGGGACCGTCACTAAGTGTTTTGAGACCTGTGGACTGACTGTTAGTAAAAGTGTGGATGTGGAAGATGATGACTATGATGATAATGTGCCTGTTGTAGAATTAGTAGAATTGATGAGAAGCGCTCAATCAAAAATATGTGTTGAATCTGTCATGACGCCAGAGGATTACATAAACATTGGCAATGAATTGATAGCAATGATGATATCAATGAGAACTGAGAGAACGATCTTATTGAAGCTCATAAATCTACGGGATCTATAGATGTGGATAACGATGACTGTACTGATGACTTAAAACCTGGTACTGAGTGTTTAATCAATTCCCACCAGGATGCTTTTAAGTGGATTGAACAACTCAAGTTGTACTATTTCAAAAAGGACTTAATGACTATGTTGCCAGCATTTGACCAAGCACAAGAGGACTTTGAAAAACTGTCAGTTAATGTTATGTGTTGATCAAAACAGTCAACTTTGGATAGCTTTCTTGTAAAGTAAAAATACAAAAAGCCCTGCAAGAAGAATATAAATTGGCTTGTGACAGCATCTGATACACACGAGTTGGCTTGTGACATTTTTAGAGAAACATTGAAGAACAATTTAAATGCTAATGGCTATATTTTAGTGCACTTAATCAATGTACATATACATGTATGTTGCGATTAAAATGTGTCTTACTTCATACTTAAATGTTTTGAGAATAAATGAACGAATAAAAAATTGCACATTATTGTATGAAAAATGATTAATTTATTGCAATAAAGTTATGTAAAATGAATATTTAATTTAATTTATAAAATTCTGATGTATTTCCAACAAATAGGGCAGGAATTATAGTAACAATGTAGATCTACATTTAGAAAAGATTGCAAACAAATGACCAGGCTATCATGCTAATATTCACTAATCAGACCACCCCGCAATAAAAGACCACTTGAGGGCAGTCCCATGGGTGGTCTTGAGTGAGGGTTGCACTGTATTTGATTCATGTTTTTTCCAAAAAAACAATCCACCAAGATGTTAATATGACTCAACTAAGCAAAGAGTATATTGGACCATCAGAAAATTACAAATAAAAATGCAATTTATATATGGACAACTAAAGGATCTAGGAAAAAAATGTTAAGATGCAAATATCTGTATTGATTTAACTAAACGGAATCTGCCGTCACTGTGAATGATAGATAGCGGATAAAGTGTAATTTATAGAACCAATTTAAAACACTCTCACATCTTTGTAACTGGCTAAACAATATGAAAATTATATATCTTAATCAGACAAGGTCAACGTACTCAGAAGTTTCATTAATTCCACTTACGCTTAAACTACAGGACTATAATCTGCCAGCGTAATAGCTGTTAACAAATTCATGATAATTGTGTGATGAAAACAAATAAAGGCAAAAACTGTTTGCTTTTGGTTATTTAAATACATAGTATTAATAGACGGCGATACGTATTTTGCAAAATTTATTACAAACAAAGATTAATGGTTACGTTTTCACTCGAGGAACTATCTTCATAAAGGGAAACAGGCCATAATAAGTCATGATGCAAAGCTTCTCTACTCTCATTTCTGGCACATCCTGCATATTGACTATACAATAAACGCTACTGTACATATCAGTTGAGAGCAGCTTATTTACTTGGCATAACAAAATCGTTAACATAAGAAAGAAAACAAGTACAACGAATTCATAGCAGTATGTTTCCGAAAAGCCAAAAAAAATGATGTTTATAGTATATAACCGAATTATGTTAATAATTATGTTAATTATGTTTACAACTGCATACTCTGTATTATTTAGTCTGTTCATGAATATGTAATATGAAACAGTTCTCACTTCGCTTCAACAAACTTTAGCAGTAACTAAAAGTAATGAAATCTATTATGCCAAAAGACCACTTGGCCACTAATGCTGTGGATTCGAATCCCGGCAGCGATTTGATAATGTGATCCTCTTAATTAGTGCAACACTACCAAACGTAAATAACATTTAATAACAATTAAAATACTTAACATACTTGAACTGAAATTTTGTATTCGTGGCAAAGTTCAAATTGTGAGTGTCTTATAAAATTAGATTCTTTTTCTTATTCAATGGAATATCCTTTTAATTATATAACAGTAATGGATAAAGTGAATGATATAGAAGAGTACTTGTTTTGTTATACGAGACGAGGGCTTGTATGATATGTCATTATACAGTTACATTATAAGAAACTGTCCAAATCTTAACAGACATATATTCTCTTCATTCTAGACAATAACAGACAGTTGATTAATAAGATTAAATTTTTAGCTAAGAATAAGCTAGGTTTATCCATGATTGCAATCTCAAATTAAGGATTTTATGCAAATAATAATTATTACAAAAATGTATATCAATAACTTTCATGTGTTAAAGTGACTAGCAATTGTAATTGCTGCAAGAACATTTTTTCTTTCTGTTTTCTTGGGTGGTTATTAATTATATTAATATATTTGACATTGCAGAACATTCCGAGGCTAGGGGCTTGAGCAGGTTGCTGTTTTACATTTTACATAGTGTCTCGTTAACATATTCGACCTTGCAATTTTATCATGTAGTTTGAGCCTGTAAACAAGTTAGGATTACTTTGTTACCAGATTTTAATATAATCATAAACATAAACACTGGATCCCAAGAAAGATACAAGAACGTAGACAGAATAAAAATAAATTGAGAGAAAATAAGATACAGTGCTAAAGTGTAAATACCTAAGTATTTCGGGCGTGTAATGTCTTCATCGGGAGTGTATTACATGTACAATATGCACACAATAGAGAACAAGAACAAAATCTCTATACGAGTGTAATGTATGTATACATGTAGTATCAAACATTGAACTGAAACACAGTCGCTCGACAGGTGATAAAATTGCATGGATTATAAAAAAAGACCGTTATTGAATGGTCATTGTTGTTATACTTTCCAAAAGAATTATAAAGCCTGCGGACAATATGTGTAACGTAGATATATTGTCGAATCTTAGGGAAATTTAAACTTATTTTTACAAAAATTAAAACTACATAGATAAAGGCGTTTTGTGTTTATTTACTAAAACAATTGTGTCATAAATTGTAATTTTCATCAACAATTATGATACTGTATTCCTATAAAAGATTTCGCGCATTTTAAGTTAGCGGATTTCGCGGTAGGAATGATTCCTTCATGTTGATTACCCATCTTACTTTTATCGTTACTAAACTCATTCTGAACGATATTTACCTTACGTTAGATTACCCTGGTTAATCTAAGCTTACCTAGCTTACTCTAAAGCAGATCAAACTTACTCATAAAGTAATCAATATCAACAAGGAAATGCGGCGTTCATTTAACGTAACCCCCACACGACCCACCAACAAGAAAGGTAGAAATGTAGTAGTAATATAACTAGTTATAAAGTATTTAATTAAATACAAATGACAATAGATGAAAAGCTCCAAAACACCGCGGAAGAGTGCACTCCTCGGCACCGCCAAATTATTTAATGAAGGTTTCAAGCGATTTGTCAGATATAAGCAATTATCTTTGTTAAAGTTAATCTTTATTGATTCCTTGTGGCTTAAGCGTATTAAGTCGGCTAATCCAGTATGTCTCGCGTGATTTGCGTGTTAAATCTGACCACTGTGTGTTGTGTTCAATACAACAGAGAAACACGTCTTTAAATCTGTGTCCCTCAAGGTTAAAAAAATCAGCGACCGGGGATCTGTTAAATTTGCTCCTGTCAGAGCGGTGTTACTTCATTCGTTTACTTATTGGAAGTTTAGTATCGCCGAAATATTGTTTGTTGTACACTTAGCAAGAGATAGGATAAATAACATTTGCTGTCTTACAATTCATAATATCTTTGAGAGATGTTTGGCATTGTAAGAAATAGTTTTTGTATTTATTCATAGTTCATTTATTCAGTGTGCCAAGCTTAAGAACCCAGCGTTATTTTCAGATAATTCAGTTTATAATTGGATGTTTGGGGGGCTTCTGTATTTTCATTTATTTGTCATAAATCATGGTTTAAGCCACCCATATAGAGAAACTAGCACGATTTTAAGACAGTTTTATCTGAACTGTAGAATACCACAAAATAAATACACGTAAATTGGTTTGTAAAGCTTTCGTTCTTGACTCGTTTTTGAGAAACCGCACCGTCTCGCTTTGATATGTGCCCTTCTCTGTTTTTGTTCAGTGCCCTGTTGGACTACTTGCTGGTTGTCCCTTTTTGCTGAGAGAATGCAGTTATTAAAAGAACCACTTTATTATATCCATCTTTTGTGTACACCGTGTAAAACTTAAGGTTATTTTAATATCATACAAATTAATGAAATAAATATGCATTACGAAACTGATCTAGCAAGTAACAAAATCTTCAACTGAATGTCATCCACATCTCGGAAAAAAAACATTCAATTTTCAGAGAACAAATTGTATTGAAAGACAGCACTATAATCCTCTTAGTTTCTGAAGATATCTGGTAATGTCAGTTATTGTAAAATTCCAATCCCAAATAAAGTGTTGTTGATATAAAGTACAATCAGCCAAAGTGTTTTTATTTGTCTGAGAAAAGTAACGATAACATTATTTCATGAGAGGCATAGATGAGTTGACCTCGTAAATGAAACAGTTTTTCAGTAATTTTTTTTTTTTTTTTTTTGTTTTTGTTTTTTTTTTATTATATAGCTCTTCATTGCAGTCATTCATTATATGTTTTATGTAAAGAGTTGATAAACGATAATACTAGTAATAAACTGAATGACTTATAGCCCTGTCCTGTTTTTGTTTGGGGTCCGCCTGGGATGCTTGCCACTGGTTCTTGTTGCTGGGTCACATGGGGGTTGCGTTCATTGAACGCCGCCTTTCCTTGTTGATCTTGTTAAACATATTTTATACATTATTTTCCTACGAAAAGACACAAATATTTCTTGTCACTTGGGCTAATTGGTTCTAATGCTTTTTGTGATTAAAATTAGAAACTACAAAAAAGTAAATTCCAATGCATCGTGTGTTAAGAAATGAAGTAGACATTTTTATGAAAGAACCTAATCTACATGTTAACATTTGTCTATATTAGCCTTTTGTACATAATAGCCGACATGTTGATAATTATAAAGAAACATAAACACAGAAAAAAGCAACAAACAAACTCATACATCAATCTAAATATTTCCTGGCACGTTGTAAGGGACATGTCTAAGCCTAAAGAATACTGAAGACAAATCAATGTCTTTAAGTGTATTAATGCTGTAAGTGTAATACCTTGAGGTTTAATTAACAGATTACCGGTAAAAGGACAATATAGCTCTTTATTAATGATCTTTGACACCATTTCACTTAATAAATAAGGATGATACATTTGTATAAAATGTCGTACTGTTGTAATGTTTTATATACCATGATAATAAACTAAAATATAGTTTACTTTATTTGCTGTGAAATTTGTGAAAAAGGGAATATTCAATAAGAACATAAAAAGTGATATTAATGGCAATCGTTTACTAGTATCCCCGTCTGATTAAATATGTTCATTAGAGGTATTTCATACTGATTTTGTCGTAAACTGCACAATTTCGTAAACGTTAGTCTTTTAAAAAATCAAAACTTTCAGTTCAGTTCTATAGATACAAAGGTCATAAAATAAATTTGGATCGATATCTTTTTTGTTTAAAAAAGGATAAATCATAATTTGAAAACAAATCCTTAACTTCTTTCATAGGATTTTTGAAGAAATCTATATTTACTCTATTTGATTCATGTTTTTCGAAAAAGTGCTGCCGAGATGTTAACTATATGAATCAACTTAGCAAATAGTATATTAGACCATAAGAAGAGAACAACAAATTGCAATTGATATATGGACAACTAAAGGATCTAGGAAAAAAATGTTAAGTTGCAAATATCTGTATTGATTTAACTAAACGGAATCTGCCGTCACTGTGAATGATAAATAGCGGATATAGTGTAATCATAAATTCATTTAAAACACCCTCACATATTTGTAACTTGTTAAACAATATACAAATGACATATCTTAATCAGAGATGGTCAACGTACTCAGAAGTTTCATTAATTCAACTTACGCTTAAACAACAGGGCTATATTCTGCCAAAAATTAATAACTATAAACACATTAATGATAATTTTGTGATTAAAACAAATGAAGGCAAAAACTGCTTGCATTTGCTTTTTTAAATACATACAATATTAACAGACAGCGATAAGTATTTTGCAAGATTATTTATTACAAACAAATATTAATGGTTAAGTTTTCACCCGAGGAGCTATCTTCATAAAGGAAAACAGGCCATTATAAGTCATGATGCAAAGCTTCTCTAATTTCTATTTTCTGGCACATCCTGCATATTGACTATGCAAGTTACGCGGCTGTAAGTATCAGTGGAGAACAGTTTATTTCCTTGCCATCAATAACATTGTGCGCATCAGAAAGAAAAAGATACAACGAATACATAGCAGTATGTTTCCCAAAATCCAAAAATGATGTTAATAGTTTATAACCGAATAATAATGTATACAACTGCAAATTATGCAAATGTATTATTAAGTCTGTTCATGAATGATATGTAATATGAAACATTTCTCACTTCCCTTGAAAAAACTTTAGCAGTAGTCAATCCTTGACACTAAAAGTAATGAAATCTATTATCCCAAAATGACCAAAAAAACACTTGGCCAATAATGATGTGGATTCGAATCCCGCCAGCAATTTGATTATGTGATCCTCTAAATAAATGCAACAGTACCAAACTTTATTAGCATGTAAATAAAATTCAAATACTTAACAAGCTTGAAATGAAATTTTGTATTTGTGGCAGAGTTAAAATTGTGAGAGTCTTATCAAATTAGATTTTTTTTTGTTCCATGGAATATCCTTTTAAATATATGCAAGTGGTGGATAAAGTGAACGATACAATAGAGTACTTGTTTTGTTATACGAGACAAGGGCTTGTATGATATGTCATTATACAGTTACATTATAAGAAACTGTCCAAACCTTAACAGACACATCTCTTAATTCTCGACAACAGCAGACATTTGATTAATATGATTATTTTTTTATTTAAGAATAAGCTAGATTTATCCATAAATGCAATCTATAATTAAGAATTTTATGAAAATAATGATTATTATATCAATAATTCTCATGTCTTAAAGTGACTAGCAATTGTTATAGCTGTAAAAAAACATTTTGTTTAATTTTTTTCTTGGGTTGTTATTAATTATGTTAATATATTCATACAGTGCTAAAGTGTAAATACCTAAGTATTTTCGGCGTGTAATGTCTTCATCAGATGTGTATTACATGTATAATATCACACAATAGAGCACAAAACCTCTATACGTGTGTACTGTATAGTATTAAACATTGAACTGAAACAGAGTCACTCGAAAGGTGATAAAATTGCATGGATTATGAAAAGACCGTTATTGAATAGTCATTGTTGTTATACTTTACAAAAGAATAATATAGCCCGCGGACAATATAGTGTAACGTAGATATAATGTCGAATCTAAGGTTTTGTACAAAAAAACTACATAAATAAAGGTGTTTTGTGTTTATTTACTAAGTTTATAACACCATAAATTGTAACTTTCTTCAATTAATTATATAGAGGATATTGAATGAGTGCAGTTTAAATATAAATTTATTGAACGAGTTGAAGAGAGTCATATTTTGCGAGTCTCTGGTGAGCATAATATTGTTTTATTCAACGAGTTCATTGAATTTAGTATTGAATCTTCACGAATATAATATTCTATTTATCACATATATAAAATAAGAAAAGTAGACTGCTAAAATGTGTAACCTTTCAATGACGCGCCCATAGCGTAACACTAACATTAGTGCGCTTTAACACTATTTTTCTATGTAGAGCAAATGACGTCACGTCAAAGTGTTATTACACTCGTGTAATATTGTTTTTATTTGTTTGGGTCGTCAGACCAAACAAATAATGGTAGCGAAATGTCAGACCCTGATGCTGTTAATTGCAAATGCCGAAAGTAGTCTGCTTTTTTGAAGCGGTTACTTCCCTTTATATGTACACTAACGCCGAAAAATTCAGGGGAGATCACTGCGTTAAGATTGTCAAATGACAGGCGCATTAATTTCCAAGCAAATTAGTTCCAGAATAGTCGAAGATTTCTATTATATTTTTATTCTTTACAGATATACATGCTTATAGTAATCTCCATGATTATTAACATCTGTGTTAAGCGTCAAAATAATAAGAGTTACAAACCCTAATTTAGATAAATATGGTTTTCTTCAGGCCGTTAACATATAACTACACCGTGGCCGAGGGGTGTACACTCGTTTTGGAATCGAGAGGTCTGGAGTTCAAATCCTAGTTAAGGCAACTCATTTTTTTAAAATTGTTTAAGTCAATTAAACATTGAATTCAATATCAGTGTTGCAATTAGACTTATAGCTAATTTACAACAGTTAAAACACTGGTAAACATTGGCGGCACTATACAAAAACAAATTGGTTTTTAATCTCACAACCTTCACCTTTTTGACATTCTGAAACCCAAACAAATTCAGCGCCTTCTGTGCTTTGATTATTAAATGGCTTTATTACACTCCTGTGCCGCGGTTTATGTGATAAATTAATATATTTGACATTGCAGCATACTGCTTTATCCGGGGCTAGGGGCTTAAGCAGGTTGCTGTTTTACATTTTACATAGTATCTCGTAAACATACTCGACCTTATAATTTTAATATATTAATATGTTTGAGTCTGTAAACAAGTAAGGATAACTTTGTTACCAGATTGTAATATTATCATAAACAAATACACTGGATGCCAAGAAAGATACAAGCACATAGACAGACAGAATAACAATAAATTGGGAGGAAATAAACGTACATACAGTGCTAAAGTGTAAATACCTAAGTACTTTCGGCGTGTAATGTCTTATTCAGGATAATATGCACACAATAGAGCACAAACTCTCCTGTGTACTGTATAATATCAAACATTGAACTAAAACACAGTCGCTCGAAAGGTGACAAACTTGCATGGATTATGAAAAGACCGTTATTTAATGGTCATTATTGTTATTCTTTACAAAAGTATAATATAGCCCGCGGACAATATGGTGTAACGTAGAAATAATGTGGAATCTTAGGACATTTTAAACTTTTTTTACAAGAATTAAAACTTCATAAATAAAGGTTTATTTACCAATAGTATAATGTCATAAATTGTAATTTTCTTAAAAATATGATAATTAAGATCAACAAGGAAACGCGGCGTTCACCACACGACCCAGCTACAAGAAAAGTAAAAGTATAGTAGTAATATTTGTAGTTATAAAGTATTTAATTAAATAAAAGTGACAATAGATGAAAAGCTCCCAAGCACCGCAAAAGAGTGCCCTACCCGGCACCGCCTGATTATTTAAGGAAGGTTTCAAGCAATTTGGCAGATATAGGCAATTATCTATGTTAATAATAATATAATAATAAATACCACATTTATATAGCGCCCTTTTCATTAAAATGTTCAAAGGCGCTTTACATCAATCATATATGTCTAAAACAATATAAATGAACAGGATTATGAACATTAAAAATACTTTGCATTAACTAATTAAAAGTATAAATTATGGAATTATTTTTACATATTAATACAATATAACTCAAAGATCCTTAAAACTCACTTTACAATATTATTGTCATACATTAAAATTGTCTTCAATATATAATAATAGATAAGATCTTGCTAAATCATCATTATAAAACAATAGAAATACTAAATTGATTTAAAAAATTGTTTGTTTAAAAAAAAAAACAAAAAAAAAACTTTTTTAATAAAACTAATATTCAAATAACAGATACTTCGTATTCACTGTTTATAAAATTCATTCATAAACAGTCACTGATTATTTTCCATAAGCTAAATTGAAGTAGTGTGTTTTAAGATGTTTTTTTGAAACTTTCTACTGTGTTACAGTTTTTTAGATGACTTGGTAGTGAATTCCATAGCTTAGGAGCTGATGCGAAAAACTCCTTTCACCAAATTTCAGTTTAGTTTTTTTTGGTTGCACTAATCGTACAGGTGCATTTGAAGAGCGCAGATTTCGGGAAGTAGAATAAAACTTGAATCATTTCCTGCATATATGATGGAGATTGTTGTTTCAGTGACTTGAAAGTATGTAATAAGATCTTGTAATTCACTCTATATTCGATTGGCAGCCAATGAAGATCTTTCATCACTGGTGTAATATGATCTTTCCTAGATGTACGTTTAATCACACGGGCTGAAGTATTTTGAACAAGTTGAAGTTTTTCATGGTTTGTTGAGGTATACCATATAGAAGAGCATTGCAATAATCCAGTCTTGATGTCACGAGAGAGTTAACGAGTGTTTTTTGTAGCTTCTTCGTTGATATATTTTCGAATACCTCCTATCTTACTTATTTGGGCATACGAAGATCTGCACACGAAGCTAACATGATGTTCCATATTAACCCTTGAATCAAGGAATGCACCCAAATTCCTTACACTTGATGACTGTTTGATTTCAACTTGGTCCACATTGACAGTTATATTTTTCACTGAGTCTGTATTGCTACCCGACGAAAAGACTATAAGTTCTGTTTTTGTCTGAATTCAGTTTGAGAATGTTGCTGTTCATCCAGAATGTTTATTTCTTTTAAGCAGTTTGAGACAGAATCAAGTACAAGTTCAGTTTTTGGTGTTGTCCAACGGTTTGAAAGAAATGTATATTTGAGAATCGTCAGCATAGAAGTGACATTGCAGACCATGTTTTCGACAAATTTCGCCAACAGGTTTTTGTGAAAAGTATGTAAAAGTTTGGTCCTAATACAGAGCCCTGAGGGACACTGTATGTCATATGCACAGGGTCAGATAGTTCTCCATCAATACAACACAGTCTGATAGCGACCACTGAGATAAGATCTACACCAAGCGAGCACTTTTCCAGTAAAACCAAAGTCACATTCGAGTCGATTAAGAAGAGTGTTGTGGTCAATCGTGTCAAAGGCAGCAGATAAATCGAGCATTACTAATATTGTAACTTCGCCTTTGTCAAGAGATTGGAGAATGTCATTTTTGCACTTTGATAAGTGCAGTTTCTGTGGAATGAAATTTCCTGTATGCAGATTGATTTGGTTCATGTAGATTGTTAGTGTTGAGAAACATATCAAACTGACAGTCAGCGCAGATTCTAGAAGTTTTGAGTGATATGTTTCATTAGCAACTGGTCTAAAAGTTTTTCATAATTTCTTGATCCAAATTGTCTTTCTTTAATAGTGGTCTGATTATCGAAGTCTTATTGCGTGGAGGTACGTCGGCGGTGTAAAATGATAAGTTGAACATGTGCGTTAGATATGGTGATACTTTTCAAGTTTGCATTCTTTTTAGGAGCCAAGTCGTATCGGATCTAGTTCACATGATTTAGTAGATGACTTTGATATGAGCTTAAGAACTTGCTCTTCTGTAATAACTTCAAATTCACTGAAATGTTTCTTTAGGCTTTTGTATTTGAGTTGAATTAGATTCATTTGTTATATATACATTCATTTTTAGATGCTATGTCAGATCTGATTTTTTCAATTTTGTTTTCAAAGAAATCACTAAAATCTTGAGCTAGTTCTTTAGCAGAAGTGTGTGATGGGAAGCTTAACTTCAGGTTTGTTTCCGAGGAGATGATTTGTTACTTTTGAAAATTTGTTTTTGATCATTACCACACGATTTTATTTTGTCTTTGTAATATGTTTCACGAGATCTTTCAATTACATCATTTACAACTAAGCACTGACTTCTGTATATTTCATGATCTACAGTTAATTTTGATTTCCTGCCATTTTCTTTCAAGTTTACGTTTAATGTGTTTCTCGTCATGTATTTCTTGATTGAACCACGGGCATTGGGGTCTGAGAACAATTGTTTTTGTTTTCTCTCAGGTGCATGTTTGTCTAACAAAGATGAAAGGACAGTGTGATATTTCTCTGATGCTTCTCGCCATGCTGTCTGGTTTAGGACCAAAAAGTTCAGATGATCTAATATCTGCTTTGAAATCTTCAATGTTTATATCACGAGATTTTCTGTATGTGACTGTTTTACGAATAGGTGGTCCGTGGTTTCGAAACATTCAAGCTTTCATTAGGATAGCAAAATGGTCACGTGTTACTTTTTCCGTTTGAAGTTTTAAATCCAGGATCAGTTATTTTAATATCAGATACTACATTTTCATTTTCTCTTGTTATGACTACATCTAAAATGTGTCCCAGCTACATGTGTCGGTTCATTGACTAACTGTTTTTAATCCAAAATGTGTTTCAGGATGGATAAGAAATTCTGCGCATCACGATTATCAAGTTTATCAATGTGAAAGTTTGTATCCCCTAAAAACACTGGGTTTTTTTCGTTTCAGCATTTTTTCGACAAAAAACGGGGAAACAATTGTTCAAAAAATTTTTAAAGTTTTGGGACTTTTAAGGCCTTTGTTTTGGATGGAGGGGGTCAAATTATTTTCTACAAGGGGGTTGAAAATCAGGAAAACTTAAAATAAATTCCGTCATTTGAATTTCCCGGTATTTAAAACAGATCCTCTATGATCCCTCCTGCTTCGGCCTTGGTTTCACGGTTAATTTTTTATTGGACGAGTAATTTTGATTTTTATTTGAGGTTTTGTGAAGAATGGCAAAACACAATTCTCTTTTAATTTCGGAGGAAACATGAGGGATTTTATACCCGTGCAGGCAAAGTTCACTAAGACAACTTTGTCTGCCTTTACTCCCAAGGCCAGGTTTGTTATAACCCAACTGGCCCAGGTTCATTGGAAATAATAAAGTCATAGATGGCTAACCGTTTTTTTTAACTGATCTGCGTTTATCAAACATATTGGACATATATTTTGAACACTGACTGTTAGTGTTAGAAACTTGGTTTAACTTGGAATCAAATTTTTTTTAATCAACTTTCGTCCTGGTTTTATGTTCGACCCTCTGTTTTAATTTACTGTTCATTGATTTAAAAATGTAGGTATATAATTTGAATGATTAAGTGTTTTCAGATTATTTCAGGGTAAAAATGCCTTATGAATTTGTAGCCCATTTTCTCTTCTTTTATTATATTTTGTCCCACCTTTAGAATTTCCCTATATTGAAAAAAATTTATAATCCTTTAAAGTTTGGAATGGTATCATTACTTAAATCCATGTTGCCTTCGGGGTGGTTTTGCTAGTTTTAACAATTTGATCTCTTCGTAACATCGTATAAAGCCAACATTGTTTGTCTATTTTATATCCCAAGGTTTTAAAAAATTTATATCACATACATGTCATATTTAAAAAATGATTGTCTTTTCTAACATATATATATATATTTCCAATTGTTTGATATCAGAATCCAATGTAGGAAATGAAATATCCAAGGATTTTATTCACACACAATAGCTTTCTAACATTTATACTAATAAGACCACTATGCAAATATTTCCAGCAAAAATCTACTTATTTCGTTAAAAGCCACAATAAATTAAAAAATTAACAGGGGCACAAATTTTCTACGCGAAGCCCTTCTAACACTTAGGGCGCACTTCACTATGTTAAAGTTAAAACCCTTCTCTTATTGTTTCCGTTTCGTCGGCTCAAAAACCGTATTACACGTCGGCGTAATCCGAGCTATGTTCTCACAATGCATTTGTATCAGGTTTCTCCACGTGTTACCACTTTGCACCACTTTGGGCCTGTGGTTGTGTTTCAATTTTACAAAGGGGAAACCCTTTCCTTTAAAATTTTTTGGAAAATTTTTTTGGGCGCGGGGATTTTTTTTATTTTGCCCCCAGTGGGAAAAGGGGTTTGTAAAGTTCATTTTTTTTTCTTTTTTGGGAAATTTTATGGTTTGCCGAAATAGTTTTTTTTGACACTTTTTTGCCAAGAGATAAGTTGGTAAAATTTTGCTGTTTTAAAATTTTTAAATTGTTTTTTGGGAGAAGGGTTTTCCCATTGAAAGAAGTAGTTTGTTGTATTTTGTTCATACTTTCATTTTTAAAACAGTGACTGGCAAGCTTATGAAACCCTAGGCGTTATTTTCCCAGATTAATTCAAGTTTATAATTGGATGTTTGTGTTGGTCCTCTTGTTTTTTAATTTATTTGTCATTTTAATCAAGCCAATAAAATTTAATAAACCTTAATTTAAGTTATTTTACTATAAATTTCTTAGGTTTTGAAGATTCTGAGTAATGTCAGTTATTGTAAGATTCCAAATTCAAATAAAGTGTTGCGTTGTATAAAGAACAATCAGCTAAAGGGATGTTATTCGACCGCCGCGTTTAGTTTCGGCCGACTATTGTTTGTTGCCACATTTGCAAGAGATAAGATAAATATAACATTTTGCTGTTTTACTTATTCAATTTGTCTTTTGAGGAGATGTTTTGCATTGTAAGAAGCGGATTATTGTATTTGATTTAATACTTCATTTCAACAGTGTACCTAGCATTATTTTCAGATAATTCAGTTTATAATTGGATGTTTGGGTGGTCTCTTTTGTTTTCATTCATTTGTCATAAATCATGATTCAAGCAACCCTTATAGAGAAACTAGCCCAATAAAGACGCGTTTCATCTGTACTGTAGTATACCCAAAAATAAATAACTGTCTCCTAACGGTTTGTACAGCTTTCTTAATTGTCTTGTTTTTAAGAAACCACTCAGTCCCTGCTTTGTCCATTGGTCCTTCTATTTTTTGTTCAGTGGCCCTTGTTGAACTCTTGCAAGTTGTAACCTTGTTGCTGGATTTTCTAAGGGGGGAATGCAGTTATTAAAAAGTAAAGTAGAAAGAAAATCTTTAATATCCTTTAATTTTTGTGTTCCTGAAGGGTTTTATTTTTACATCAAACAAATTTAAAGGGAATAAAATTTGGGAAATTACGAGTACTGATTTTAAAACAAATGACAAAGTCTTCAAATCGAATTGTCTCCTATCTTCCAGAAAACACTTTTCTTGTTTTCAGAGAACAAAATTAATTAATTTATCCTAAAAGACAGACTAAACTCCTAGATACCTTCCAGGTATATGAAAAGGTTTCCCTATCCCAATAAAAGTGTTCAAAATAGAAGGCGAATTACGTATTTTGCAAGATTATTTATTAAAACAAAGATTAATGGTTAAGTTTTCAACCCGAGGAACGTAAAACACCCACTAAGATGAAGTAGATGAAAAGTAGAATTCGTTCTGGACCTTGTGAATTGGGCGACCTGTATCACACGAGTTTTGATTTCCCGGCTGTGCAGGTTCAACTTTTTTCGTTGATTTCTCATTAAAAACCCTTTCTGCCGGGTCATTAGGCATGTACCTCTGCTCTGGCAGGTAAGGATTTATTCAGTTCCCTTGCGAAAGGACGGACAAGTAGTTACTACTGGGAAAACTGACGCCGTGAACAACATGCCAAGGGAACCCGATGCTGGGGCTTAACTCCAATGTGTCACTTTATTTGCTGGTGATCTGAGTGTGGAAAACTACCAAACCCTACACCACGGGCCAATATTTTAACCGGATGCAAATCTGCATTGATACCCTGCTATTGTGAGTTAATAAACGCAATATCCAAAAAGTTAGAGAAAAAAAGCAAATAGTTTAAATTTAAACAAAAATGAAATGTACAAGTATTCGATAAAAACAGCTTATCAGCCTATATGAGAGAAATAGTGTGCACCTTTTCCTACTTCTTGTTAAAACGTGTAATTTTAAAGTAAACGGTCCATCATCAGATAATTCATTTAACAATTGTGTTTATTTCGGAATATTTTCATTATCATAGGTAACAATAAATTTTAAGTAAAAGAAACAAATCTTATTCAAAGACACGTGTAATTCTAATTAGCTCATACTTTTATACATAATTTCAAAAAGAATTATACTTTACGACAGATGTATCATTGTTTCATGCAACAACGCAGGAAATAACATGTAAGAGGCTGAAAAGAAGTACAGAAGCAATTTAAATATCCTGTTTTAAACGCAAAAGCCTTCCTATTTATTTTGCACTTGTATAGATTTGCACATTTGACTACCTTGAAATGAACGCCTGTCTTTATATTTAAATTTCATATTATATTTCAATAATATGCGGCTTTATGTAACATGGTTTCGGAAGGAAATAAATAATGATTGTATAGCAAATATGTTTCAGCCAAACAAAAAGAAGTCTTAGAAATGAATTGTGTCAACAAAAGGCGAAACCTGGTTTGAGGTAAAGTAAATGCAAATTGAATTTTTCACTGAGAAATGTTTTTAAATGTCAGCAACTTAATCTACACTATTTACATACAAACGAAGATTGTCAACGTTTGTATCAGACAGATAAGAAAACAGTTACATATAAATGACAAAATGTAAACCCAAGAAAACTATCGTTTTATTCGTAGGTCAATAGTAAGACAACAGGCATTCTCTTTAGAAACGGAAAAATGTTTTGTATTAAAGATGATGGAAACAGTTTTGCTATGAAATGACATATAACAAGGGAATCAATTGTTGACTATATATATAAATACTTTTATTGAGATGATCTCATAGGAAACGAGCCCAATAGGTACGTCAAGAAGTTGCCATATATGGTTATAATGTAATGATGTCAACAGAATGTTACTACCTCTCACCTGACAAAAAATTTACTTAATATTATTACGATATTAATATTATTAGTACATGTATATCCAAATCAATGACAAAAATCAAAATTGTAATGAAGCAGAAGACATACACTGGCGGATAACCCCTTCCAAACTAATGTACCAGGCTGCCTTTTATCGAACTTCTAACATCTTTAATTCAAGTTCTGTTAGTAAATACGACATGGCGTACAAAAGCATTTCACTGCATATATATAGCCGCCGTACAAAGGATTTCAAAGGCAGAAATCATAAATATTTCAGACAAACAATTAATTAATTAATTAATTAATTAATTAAGGTTTAATGCCATTTACTCTGTTGATGCTCCATCCACTTGAATCATCATAGCTACTAGCGTTTAGACAAAGTCAATAGATAATAGGTATATACATTGTAAAACAGATCCATAACATTTTATCATCTCATGTTTGAATTGCAGTAAACGTTAAAAATTATAGAGAAGTTGTAGTGTACACTTTTTAAATTTCTTTGTTGGTACTTGGTAATTTCTTCATAGCCATTTTAACAAAAGTAGGATCCAAACTTCAGTTAACAAAATGTATTAAATAATCAGAAATATCGTTAAAGATATATAACAAAACAATTCTATGTTAGATAATACCCCTATACAAAATGTTGACACGTATTCCCTGTTAAAATCATTATTGACAGTCTTGATATTAATACTTTGCAGACAGAAAAAATTCTCAGCAGCTTAAAGCCATCGGCAGAAGGAAATAATTTCATAATATTTTTTTTACATATTTTTCCCATTTCCGTTTATTTTGTGAAAAAGTTATTAGGTCTTCGGTGTTATTCTAATTTTATCGTATTAATTCTCTTGGGTCAGAAATGAAAGGAAATAAGGAAGCAGTGCATGCTGCTGCCCAAATTTTTTAATATTTTTTTCGTTTGTTTGCCCCCGGGGTAGAAAATTTAGAACAAAGTAACAAAAAAAATTTCAAAATTCCTTTTTTTGGGTTTTACCATTTTAATTTCCCCTTCCCCGGGTTTTTAAACCCAAATTTTTTTTTAAAAATCGTAAACAAATATCAAAGAAAGTGGCGTTTTAAAGAAAGCAACCCTAACACGAAACCCCAAAAAAAGGGCCAGCGCTTGAAAACACAGGGGGACCAAAAAATTAGGATAAGGGGGGAAAAAGGCCCGAGCAGGAAAGGATAGTCCCCTTTATATGCATTTAAAGGAAATAAAACTAACCGTTAAGGAAATCAAATACAATTGATTGATTTATAGGTTCGCAAAGGGAAAGGAGACAGGTTCTTTTGTACGATGAACGGGAGGGGCAAAATTTAAAACAAAAATTTTAAAAGGGGCCAAAAGGGAAATACTTTCCTTTAAAACGGGAGCTTTCAGCCCTTTTTATTTATTGTGTTTTTTATTGCTTTAAAATTGATTGGGTTTAAATTTTTTTGATTATAAAAATATCTGCAAAAAATAATATTTGTTTTTAAAATTTGGGTCGGTTAACTTTTCTAAAAATTTTGGGTTTTCTTTTTACTTTTAAAAAAAAATGGCAAAACCCCTTTCCCGTTTTATTGTTCGTATTTTATTATTTACCAAATTTTTTAAAACAATCAAAAACGTTTACGTTTTCTTGAACCTAACTGAATTGAATTTAATGAGTTATAATAAGCATTTGTTTTTAATGTTTCTCCGCATTCCCTTCCTACTTTTCTGAACACAAACACGAATATGTACAACATCTAAGGGGACACCAAATAATAGTTCATAGAACTGAATTCCTATCCCAGTTTCAACATACATACATTTCCACAACAATAAAAAAATAAAGGCTTTTATTTAAGATCTGCTCTAGTATTGACCATGGAATGATTGATCTATAAAACTCTTTAACATAACTAAAATCAATGAAAAACGTGATTCATCATTTCTTTCATGGCTATCAAGTTTTTCTCCAGAATTTTTATATCACACAGAAGCTAGTGTTAATGTTTGGTGGTAAGTGAAATATGTTGCCTGAATCTTTGTCAGTATTGACTTGCTCTATTTTCTTATTGGTTTGTTTTTATTTTTTCTGTTGTTGCTGTTTTTTTAGGTTCAGGGTGAGCTATAAGTATTCAATGGGGATACTTCGTCGTTCGTCGTCATGCGACAACAATCGTCTTCTTCTCTAAAATTGTTGGGCAGTTTTACCTCAAATTTGGCCTGTATCATCCTTGTGGCAGTCACGCTTAAATTTGCTCATGTCATTTCAATTGGTCCCTTTGAGGGGTGTCAAGGACTAAAAATAGAAAAACCTTTAATCATCTACGACAGAACTAAATGACGGATGATCATAAAACTTTGTCTGTAGCATTCTTAGGTAGTCTTTTATCAAGTTTGCTCATATCAATTTCAATGGCCATTTTAAATGTCTCTAGGGCTAAAAATAGAAAAATCTTTAGACTTCTTCTTCTACAGAACTAACTGATGGATGATCTCCACACTTTGTCTGTAGCATTTTTAGGTAGTTTCTTATCACGTTTGCTCATATTAATTTGATTGGCATCTTTTAAAGTCCGCTTAAGCTAAAAATAGAAATACCTTTAAACGTCTGTTTCTACAGAACTAATGGATGGATGGTCATAAAACTTTGTCTGTAGCATTTAGGTAGTCTTTTATCAAGTATGCTCATATTAATTTGATTGGCTCCTTTTAGGGGCCTATATAGCTAAACATAGAAAAAGCCTTACGACATTTTCTTCTACAGAACTTATTGATGACTGATCACCAAACTTTATCTGTAACAGTTTGGGTAGTCTTTTATCAAGTATGCTCATATTAATTTTGGCCTATGGAGCTAGAAATAGAAAAAAACATTTAGACATTTTCCTCTACAGAACTAATTGATGGATGGTCACCAAACTTTGTTTGTAATATTTTGGGTAGTCTATGATCAGGTTTGCTCATTTTAATTTGATTGGCCCCTTTAAGGGGCCTCTAAAGTTAAAATAGAAAAACCTTTAAATGCTGCTTCTACAGAACCAATGATGGCTGATCACCAAATTTGTCTGTAGCATTTTTGGTAGTCTTTTATCAGGTGTGCTCATTTCAATTTGATTGGCCCCTTTTGGGGGCATCTAAAGCTTAAAGTAAAAAATACCTAAATCTCCTTTTTCAGAACTAATTGATGGATGATCACCTAACTTTGTCTGTAGCATTCCTAGGTAGTCTTTTATCAAGATTGCTCATATTAATTTGATTAGCCTCTTTTAGGGGCCCCTTAAGATTAAAGTAAAAAAAAAACATTTGATCATCATTTTCTACTGAAATATTTGATGGATAATGACCAAACTTTGTCTGTAGCATTCATAGGTAGTCTTTTGTCAAGTTTGCTCATATTAATTTTATTGGCTCTTTAAGAGGCCGCTTAAAGATAAATTCAGACATACACTATGTACCTTTAAACGTCTACTCTCACAGAACTAATTGTTGGATGATCTTTTGGACTTACAATTACATGTATATATATTAAAGAATATTTAACGTTGTCTGTAAAAGTTGCATCCAACTAACATAAGTATTGTATTTAATCAAAAGGACAAAAATAAATCTTTGGAGATACAATTTTTTTTTTAAAAAGGGGTAACCAAATAACCCCCACTGTTAAGTGTTTGAAAAAATGAATAAAAAGGAAGATTTTAATTTGGGTTTAAAAAATAAAGATTGATGCACAGTCTGGAAAATAGAGGTATTAAAAAAATTGATGAAAAACAAAAAAAAATCAAAACAAAAGGGGGCCCTTAAAAGGCCTTTAGTGTTCACAAAAACGACTGTTTTTAGTGATTTAGCATTTTTTGAGGTTTGTCTTTTATCCCAAATTTTTCTCAAAATTAAATTTATTGGCCCCCCTTTTAAAGGGGGCCCCTAAAAGCTAAAAATTAAAAAAACTTTTGGGGAAAATCATGTCCCACCCGGGAAAACACCCAAAATTTGTCTGTAGCATTCTTAGGTAGTCTTTTATAAAGTTTGCTCTTAACAATTTGATTGGCTCTGTTCAAGCTAAAGCTTAAATGCCCCAGGTCATGACATTTCTTTAAATTATAGTTTAGAAATATTCAATGCTCAAATTAAATATAAGAAAATATTGACAATAGATAATTTTTCATCACTGAAAAGCAGTCGTTGTTTGTGAACGACTCAGGGCCATTATGGCCCTCTTGTTTTGATTTCGTTGTTTTTCATCATTATTTTAATACATGTACCTCTAGTGTCAGACTGTGCATCAATCATTATTGTTAAACAAATTGATCTTCCTTTTTTATTTACTTTTCATAACACTCAACAGTACGGCTATTGTTACCCTGTTATTTAAAAAAGTATTTCCGAAATGTTATTTTGTGCCTTTTGATTAAATACAATACTTATGTTAGTTGGATGCAACTTTTACAGAAAACGTGAAAGATTCTTTAATATATCTACATGTAATTGTAAGTCCAAAAGATGTTCTCTTTTTCTCTTTTATTATTGATTACTAAAAATAGTCTAGAAGTGGTAAAAAAAAGAACTGCACCACTAGTTAATATTTGTAGACTGAAAAAATGACTGTTTATGTCGAAGGATACTAGTGAACAGCACTTAAGATAATGCTTTGACAGACTGAAGATTTGTAAAAATCTCCTAAAACTGGTGTTAATATTATTGAACGATGGTGTTAAATATAAAGAAACACAAACTATGGCGCCATCTTTCGTGTGCTATAACGAATTTAACAACCCATCCATATTCCATGACATTACGTTTTCTTTATATTCTAATTGGCTTAACTGCGAGTAGTATTTAAATATATCATCGACATAAAAGTTTGTTTATGTTCATTTGTTGTGTCAAAGTTGTGTTGGCTAACTCTGTATGGTTTGACAGAGAATGTATGCGCAAGAAATAAATATTTGTTAACATTACTAGATTTTGATATTCTAATGATTCAAATAAAATGTTTGGGATATAAAGAAATCGTACGCAGAAATAGAAAAAAAACCACAACAGAAAGATGTGAGACATAGAAATTTTAAAGCATAGCAATAGCAGTAAATCCATGACGAGACAAAACGGTTTCCCTTAACATATAGCGATCTATTTAACTGTGCAACAAATGATGCTGATCATCCAAAACCTTCACAAAAAATAAAAAAGGTATTTAACTATCGACATGGAATTAATCTTAGGAAGTGATTGTTAAATGAAGGAATATTGCATAGAGGCTTTGACATAATTTGTGCCCGTTTGTGTGATATAATCCATGCTATTTTAAACTTTAAAAAAAGTGGTAGCACTGATAACGTTAACTTTAAACTGATGCTTAATTTGTATGGAGGGCGATCGTTGCCAAAAGTCTAGACATGTAATGTGTTTCTTTTGAAAACTACTTTTGAAAATGCGAACGTAAATGTCTAGCATTTTTGATTGTATTCGTGCACAGCAAATGATATGCCTGTTAATCCAATCTTTTAATTGAAGGCACCCGCTTTTAAATAACAAGTTTACATGTTAATCTTAACAACTGACCTAACATGGAGAACAACAACACATTTACAAGTTCGTATCTTCAATTGCATATAATACATAAGCATGTTTGCACACTTGTAGATATCTATCTGTACCTGAAAAATACAAATGAAATGTAAAACTCGAAATACAGAAAATATAATTTAATAAAACGTGTTTCCAGTCGTAGAACTACAACAGTACGTTTACACAGTAACATGTTTTAAATGACAAAAGTAGATTCACAAAGTTATACGATTTTAAGTTCATGCATGACGCCCCGCCCTCTCTGAGTATTTACGATCTTCTATTACGGAAATGTATGGACAAGTATTATACCCCGTCGCCACTCTCCTATTTCTCATAAAGTGAAGGAAAACACGGCGTCCATTCTAACTTCTTTTTTATTTCTATAAAAAGTCAAATATTTTTTTGTATCAAAATGAAAGATTACTCCATAATTTTCTATGAATGCCTCAGAAATAAAAATGAATTAAATAGATGTTTTAAAATTTTTGTTTCAAAATTTATCATGTTTTTCCTCTGAAAATCTCGAATTGGTAAGAAAAATACGGCGTTCCCTCCAAACCTATTTTATTTCGTTATCAATTTTGATAATTTTGAATTATATATGATATATGATTATATAATGCCTAAAAATAAAAATGAATTGAATCAAAATGAATTAACTTTTCGTTTTAAAGTTTATCATGTTACTTTCTGTAAAATAGAGAAAATAAGAATCCCTAAAGAACGCTCAAAACGACAACATTGAGAATGTTGCAGGCACGGTTTGATTGAGCCTGTTCGTGGACGGTAATGGAAAGAGCAAGTTACCGCCCATGCCCCCTAGCACCGGCTTAAGCAAAATTCAACATGAACTGGTACAATTTTGAATTTTGAAACATCCACAGATGTGTTAATATGGCTATTATCATGGAACCTTCAATGTGACATGTAAGTGCCATTCCATGAAAAACGGCATATGGTCCCCAAGTAAAAAAAAACAAAATACACTCTGAAATTTAGTAAGAGAAACATACTACTTACTACTACTTACTTTTTTATTTCTCGGTCATTTTTGATAATTTTAGACTCAAGTAAAAGAATCCTTCATGAACTTTCTAGTAATGCCTTAAAAAAGAAAATTAATTACGTAGAAGAATTAAAAATTTTGTTTCAAACTTATCGTTGTTTATTTTTCTCTCTTAAAACCACACTCATATATTCGGAAAGAAAATCACGTCGCTTCCTTTAGATACTTTATTCAAAAAAGAAAATGAATATTGAATGAAAGTTAAGACCATAAGCTTTGAACAAGTATACATGTATTAAAAAGTCTGGAAACAAAGTGACTCCTCGGAAGCATTAATCACAACAAAGTTACATAAGAATTGCAGATTCGGTTTGAATGAGTCTGTACATGAGGGATAATGAACAAGTGCAACATCCCTCACGCCCCTGGCACCGGCTTGAGCGGACTCAATTCTCAACACTTAATAGCGCTGGCATTAATGATCCCGAAGGACCAGATAAATATAAAAACACTGAAGTGAAGTACGGGGCAACTTTTTACGGCTGCCACACGGCACTTGACACCTGCTGTTGTAAAGTATAAAAAATTTGGAAACAAAGTGATCCCTCGGAAGCATTACTCACAACAAAAATTACATAAGAATTGCAGACTCGGTTTGTTTGAGTCTGTACATGAGGGATAATGAACACCTGCAAAAAGTTTTTATTTATACTGAAAAAGCCTTATTAAAGCCACTGACATCCAGATGGTAAAATGAAAAAAATGAAATAAAATTTCATGTAAACAGGAAATACTGATCTAGTTAGGTTTATTGTATAAATTTATTATCACTGACACCTTAATTCAAGAAACAATGTAGACAAAAGCGTTAATATATCGGGTTTATTCTTTTCCATTATCTACTACGTTACTAACGCAGTAGCCAATATAAATAGAAGAAGATAATTCATTTAACGCGGTCACGTGTCACAACAGTGGTCCGGAAAAATCCCGGTAGGCTCCTATCACATTTCAAGCTCTACGGAACGTCGGTGGTTCTACTCAGGTGCCCGTTCGTGCCTGAAATTATGCACGGAAGGGCACCTGAGGTCTTCCTCCACCAGTAAAGCTGGAACGTCGCGATATGACCTATACTGTGTCGATGTGACGTAAAACCCAAAACAAACAAACAAACAAAACATTTCAAGCTAAAGGTTAAATCGATAAATTGGTCATCATATATATGAAATAATGATTAAGTACGTTTTAACTATTTTTGTTCTCTCACGGGACTCTCGAAACCGCGGCTGTGGCGTTATGTTCAATCTTAAGAAAGTGGTGTATCTGATGTCATGCAAACCTGTTGTCTTTATATGACCAATACACAAATTAGGCAGAGCCCACTCGCTATATAAAAATCGATAAATTATTTGATGTGCTGAATCTTTGCAAATTGTCTTAGTATAATATTTCTGCATTGCATTTTCCCATATTAACAAATTCCCATATACAAGAAGTTTCATCAACTTCATTTTAAAAAATATGAGTTTCCCATACCAACCATAGCAAACTTAAAGTGAAACAGCAGCAAAGATTTTGAAATACATATAGGTTGATATAACAAGCTCTTATGGTATTATGATTGATACATAAAATTCATCTATAGATAATAAAATAAGTATTAATAAATAAAATATAAACGTTTCACTTCGATTTAGTTTTTTTGAAGTAATATCCTTCTCACAATTATTATTGTCATCATACACTCACTGAAATAGGCAGAGTGTTTGTACATATGATGATATTTCATATCATCATTTTGAATAGGGGAAATTTCTAGAGATGAATAAAAACAAAATGCAAGATGAGCAAAAGTGCAGTAGCTTTCATGCCCCTAGCAACAAAGTAAAAGATATATGTATTTGCATAGGAAGCGACAAGATTATTAGATACAAAATGTAAAATAATACTCTAAATGCGTATGAATAACCAAAGAATACACATCAAATACTTACAGAGTTGTACATGATTTAAATAACATGCTTTTTAACAGAACGGCATTTCAATTTAGTGAAAGATAAGGAATTCTATAATATAAGAAATTTAATGAATGGCATGATAATTTATATCGTATAGGTTATTAGACACAACGTGTTTTGTTAGATAATACTTTTTTCAAAATGGTTTAACGCATTCTCTGTTAATGATTTTAACTTTTTCACTGCACCTTTAAGCCGTTGGCAGAAGGAAGTAATTTCAAATTATTTTTACATAATTTTCTCATTTCCGATTATTTTGAAAAAGAAGTCCGTCTCCGTTGTTATCGAATCTAATTGTGATAATTCCCAAGGGTCAGTAATGAATAGAGAAAATGAGGCGTTCGATGCTACATTATATCGTGTTAAAAGAAAAATGAGAAAAAAGATAAATAAAGCATGGCAATGTTCACAGAATATTAAAACTTTAGATATGTGTATTTCTTATCATTACGCACGTCATATGTACTAAGGTTCATAATTCTAGCACCTATCTTATCAGAATTATCATACTTGATCATAGAATGTTCATGAAAAAATGTTGTTTGTTTTTAACTTTTTTTATTACTTAAGGTATCTACTTCGAGCGTCAAGTAAATGTTTCTTATTATCACTCAAATCATGTGTACGCTTGACTTTTTCCAAAATTATGTAACCCTTGAACTAACATTTTTTAACAAATCATTCTTTCTTCATCCTTTACAGGATTTTCTTCAAACTCCCACATTATAATAATATGACAAGGTTTATAAATAACTGTCAATATTTTCAGAATTATTTAACCCTTAAACATGGAATTTCACCTTTTTATTCTCATTCTCTAACCTTAATTTCTTCATATATTTACTTCAAATTTCAAATATAAATTTGTTCATTATTAGAACATACATCATATGTGATTAGATTTATAAATCTAGCGCCTGGATTGCAATGATTTATTTCAGTTTGAGCTTGGAATTAGTTTGAAAACTGTTATATATATGTTTCATTTCCTTCTTTGTTACTATAAATGGTAAATATTTGACAATTGTTATATTTTTCACTTTCTTTTCTTTATTACTATAAATGGTATCTACTTTGGACTTTAGATAATTGTTCTCTGTCACCACTCACATAATGAAGTCTAGCATCTTTATTTTAAGAGTTATCTCCCTCTAGTTAAGTCCGTTTGCCTGGCCATCTCTAAAATACCGAGATCCCTTTAAAAGAACTTTGAATTTTTCTAACAAATGTAAAGTAAATAGAGAAAAGTGTTTGTACTTTATGAAAGTAAAGTTATATAACATCTCGTTTATGAAATACTTTATTCATCTTGAAACTATATGTATTTACTGTCACCAAATAAATTGATAACAACGTACTTTTAAAAACTTATAAACCTCAATTTAATGTTTTGTACGTTTCCAAATTAATTAAGAAAATATAACTTCTGCTTCCTTGTCAGTATTGATATTTAGTGTCACATATTGCTTTAAATCATAGCATTATGTTTATGTAAATGGTGAACTGATTAAAACTGAGTACGAGGACATTGGATGCTGAAACCTTTGTTCAGTTTCTTTTATTGTTTGATACTATTCGAAAAGTGGAGATTCTGTTTCTCCGTTAAAAGATAATTATAAATTAGAAAAGTTTATAAGCAATTAAATATATAACATAAAGTACTTTGCTCAGTTTTATGCATTATCGATTTCAAAAAAAGAATCAGTAAGTATCATATTCCTCACAAAACTAATTACCTTAGACTTTTACCCAGAAATAGTTAATTTCTAAACTATCAGAAAAGTAATGAAGTCAATGTTTTTAAGGCTGAACAATTCAGTTATGATTGCTGCTTCCGTTGAATTTACATTATAGCCTATTTGTCACAACTAAATTGTTATGGTGACACTATTGGATGAGTTGCGTTTGATACAATGCTACAATGTGTTGGAATAAGAATTGATTGCTTTGTTTTGTATGAGTCTTTATCGTCTACTTCAATAAAAAATTAATTTCAAGATTCCTCTTGAAATAACTCTCCAAAAGATTAATCCGGAAATTAGTATTTTTTAATAAAAAATGCAGTTGTTCAATTTTTAACTGTTTTATTTATTTCACAGCAAGTGAAACATGTTTATTTAACTATCCCTGCTTAACCATTCTGAAGCCGTGGTTATAAAACTAGTTATTGTATACCCTTTAAATTTCTCCCTTAAATACACGCATGTCTTCAAGCACAAATACGCTTCCACGGATAGAAAAATCAATATAACATTAGTTACGAATATGGTTCTATATATGGAAGTGCTGAATTATTTTTTCCGTTACTTCCCACCCTAGCTGTGCATTACGTTGGATTTTGAAACGGACGTTAATGCTACTGGGAGCGTTGCTTTTTTTTGCATCCGTCTTTTTTCTTAGAACTTATAGGTTAATGATGAATGGTAATTTATCTTGTTGTATATTTCTTAGGCGGTGGATTTTACTACTTTAGTATCGGGAGATAACAATTTTCCCCCGCTGTTCGTAGCAAAATACAAAGCTACAATATAATACTCCGTATTTATAAACGGAAGAGAAAAGCACAATGACGTGTCTTTGTCACCGCACATAAGTTAAGTCTTGATGCTGAAAGTCTTATGTAAACTGCAAATTTGAAATGGAGAAACTTTCGTCTTATTTTAAATGTTTATATACTATAAAAAAGTATTTCTAAAAGCAGAAAACGAAATTTTGTCATTTAATCTACGGTTATATGAGTGTTACTGTTAGCCAACTGTTGCCTTTGAACTAAATTTAGATAAAAGTAGAAGCTTTTTTGGTAGCAAGGGCAACACATTTTGAGATAACTGTCTATCTAATATTGATTGTTTATGATGAACGACGACTTATCCAATACAATGTCATTCCTTTAATGATTTCATTATGTCATTACGGCTTCCAGAAAATACAAACATATATTGTAATGAAGAACTTTAAATATGTTAATACTTTTTTAAATCAATAATGTACAAGTACAATGCTGTTGTAGGTTGTCAGAAACATTGTAATATGTACATGTATATCACCTATAGTGAATAGCGTCGAATGTAAAATACTTTCTGATAATGGTAGCACTTCCATACAAAATACTTAAGCGCTATAATCGTACTTAATTGCACCAAACCGAAAAGAAACATTGTGTTGAGTTTCTGTTTTCACATATTTAACATGATTGAGCAGTTTACAATTACACTCACAAATTTTAAGAAATTTTATCATATTTGCAAAAATGTATTCCATATTTCACTGAAACTAGCAAATATCTTCTTAGCTTTAATTGTTTGTTCCATGTTTTATGCATTTTCACAAATTTTCTGTCAATTCTATTTGCTTTTAATAAGCTGAAATTTATATTCATTTTATCGATATTTTAAACCAGTATTGCTACAAATGAATTTTTGAAATATGCTATTTCTTATAAACCAGATCTGTCCGACTGGAAATGCTTACGTTCTCAGTTGTGAAAAAGAAAGAAACTAAAGATTTACAAACACAGTCAAATATAAGAGAGACGAAGACACAATTTGAGCACAAAGGTAACAATTGAGGCCGGGAAAGAGGACGCTTATGAACAATTGAATAATTTGCAGTGCAATATTCGACACTTGGCAGTAATTAGAGCTTTTAAAACTCTTTAAATTGAGGGTAATGTATCAGGAACATAAATACTGACCTATTGAAATGCGTAATAAAATGAAGACTTATTTTTGATATAATGGATGACAAATCAGTTTTTCAACATTGAGATAAGTTGATTGACTAATTGACACATATTTTATAATCTGTGTCCAATTTTGAAGTTTAAAAAGTCAGCAAATGCTTGTTAATTTGTTTGTTTCTTTTCAAATTCGACCAATCATTGAGTCAAATACTAGTAAACGATTTTAACATATTAATTTAAATTACTCATTCTGATGATAGACAGAAACATATATGTGTACACATCTTTAAATCTGTTATACCTATGCTTTTATTATCTTTATTCGATCTTTAATTGTTGCCTAATGTTTCTTAATGAAGATGAAATGATGTTTGTTTTCTCAATTAAAAGTATACTAACAGCAGCTGTCATATAGGAGAGATTTACCACCACGTCACTGATAACTGCTGTGTGGACTACGTATACACACAATCTTAGAAGGTCGTACAAACAACATGAAACAATGATAGCATTTTCTGTAAAGTTAACATAAGATGATGTTCCTGGGGCAAAGTTTTAAAGATCAGAATTATCTGAACATATATTTTTGTAATATTCAAAATGAAGAAAAATAATACAAAACTAATTTCTAAATAGTATTGATATATTTTATATATAAGATAAGTGTGATGTTATAAAGGGTTTAATTTTTGCTAAACATCTACATGTACTTTAATTTTTGTGTCTATATCAATCTTGAAACAACTCGCTACATGTGTTCTATGAATTATCATTTTTATGTGAAATATGCCTGCTAATTGCTCAGTTTTGTTTCATTTTCATTTTCCTTATTTTCACCCTGTCAATGTAAATATGTTTTATGATTCAAGGGTATTATATTTCAGCCATTGTTATATGTATGCTTAAGACCCAAAACTGAGTGTTGTTAACATAAATATAATTTAAAACTTTATGCTTAGTTCATGTTCAGTTTTAAGTATTTAGCATCAAAGTGGTATTTATAATGCTCATATTTTCATAGTCAATTTGAGCTGAATTGACTTTATATTTCAAAAGATTGACTGTTAAAATGGTGTTTGACCAACAGGTGATATTTGAAAATGTTTGGGATAAATTTGATTTATTTAAAAAGTTGACAAAATCCCCAGTTAAACATGTTTACAGCAGCCAATATAAAAAAGAAAAGGCAACATAATTACTCAAAATGGTCATGTGTCACATCTGTGGTTGGAAAAAAATCTGGGATCAGGTAGTTATGATAATGACCTCCGTGAATTTATTTCAGAATACTGGTACACCTCTAAAACTATATCATACTTATAAGCTAGGCATTATATATTTGATGTAGTTAACTAATTATATCTTTTTTTAAGGCCACATATTATAACAAATATCTAAACAATGTCTTTATAATTATTCGAATATTTCTTTTGCCTACAGTTTTTATATTATTGTTTGAAGATTTCTTTTCCCTACAGTTTTATTTATTTTCTATAATAAAATGAGATATGAGATAAGAAAGATTATTTTGTTCATATAATTTTGTAGTCGGTACCTTTAAAAGTACAATAGAATTGCATTGTTTTTACAATAATAAAACATATTTTCCCAGTCACTTTGCAAGCTTAATGTTGATGCTTTACTTTAATTATTTTCAATCACCTGTTTTATTCGCGATGAATAAAGTTTACGATGAATTAAGTGTACGTTATTTTTTGCTGATTTAAAAAATGATAACAGTTTCTTGACAATATTTCTAAGCAAGTTTGTTTCACATATGTCTTTATTGTAAATAAATAGCTACTCAATATATTGTTAATCTTTTCTTTATTCATGAACCATTTAACTGATATTTTCTTGAATTTATGATAATACAATCATTTTCTACTCGGGGACTAATGATGCTTTAGCATCAAAACTTCTAATTAATTGAAACAGAGCTCATATTTATTTCTTAATAGACATACACACCATAGTTCTCTTATGTAAAATGACTAGGTAGTACAAAGAGGATGTACGACCAGCAACGGTTGCTATGGTCAGTGCTTATCAGCAATTCTATTTTTAGAATATTGGCCACTGGTAAATCTCTCCTATACGATTAAGGTAAAAACTTTCATTTTAGGAGTAACATTACTTCAAGATATAAAGTGACTGATTTTCTGTGACAGTGTAGATGTCAAACTTTTTCTATTGACACGTCACATTTTATATCATTTTACATTAAAATGACTTAATGTCTTATTTCAACTTAAATTAACCTTAACATAAATGAACAATTAAAATCTTTGCAATTGTTTCATTTCAATTATTTCGTTTTTATTCTTAAGGTAAGTAGTTAAACACTGCAACTGTAAATGAATTAATGAAACGCAATTTTGAAGACATTATAGCACTTAGGTTTAAAGAATTGATATTGTTCAGATGTTTTACCTTATACGGAAACATGGGTAATGGGTTATTTTATCCCAATAGCTACATGAAACCGCGTAAATTGGCAGACTTATTTAAAGCAAAATGGTTTTAAATCGAATG
The DNA here is from genome assembly GCF_026571515.1 of Ruditapes philippinarum. Classification (NCBI taxonomy): domain Eukaryota; kingdom Metazoa; phylum Mollusca; class Bivalvia; order Venerida; family Veneridae; genus Ruditapes; species Ruditapes philippinarum. The sequence goes on along the minus strand of NW_026866689.1, from coordinate 242,387 downwards.
TTTGTTTGAGAATGCACACGTCTATTTACTAAATAAATGTTCTTAACAATGTCGTCATAGTTTTGAATAATTTCCTTCCACTCACTGAAAACTCATGGATTTTTATGTATATTTAGGCGCCGATCGTTATGGTTATATGTTATGTTATGTCTAATAATGAAGTGGAACTCATTTTCTTTGTGTATTAAATGTTTACACATTTTCTTTCATACCCGGTATTGGATTAACAGAAAATCGATTTCTTTTTCTAAAACGATAATAGGCCATGTGGACCCAACCTAAATTGGCATAGAATGGGCAACATTTGTACCGAAAGTGTTCCATTATTCTTGTATGTCGTGAAAAGAAATGCATTTCTGTGTAAAGACATCTAAAACAAAAAGCATAGGAAATATTTAAAGGCTTTAACAACTTTATTTGTTTCAATTTGCATACAAAGTAAAAGATGGTATGGTAACGGATTTACAGACAGGGAGGCAGTTACCTAAAACTGTAACAATGACATTATATCTTACATAGAGCGTCAATTTTCTACAGAAGTGAAACTTGATACAAATAACACAAAGAGAAAAACCGACCGTATTTAATGATATTCAAAGTGTCTTTGGTTAAATAGAAATGAATCTTATAAAGATACAATATTAAAATAAAGAATGTCATGAATCCGTTAAAAGTGAAGGAATAATAATATGCCTGGCAAACATCTGGCGTGTATTTTGATAATAAAGATGTAAGAAATTATGTATAGAGAAGATTTATCGAGTGCAATGAAACAAGAAATCAACTGTAAAATATTGCACACTCAATTATATTTATTATGTTCGTTAGTAATGGCTTAAGCAGTATTCAAGCCTCAGGAATTTGTTTGAATCAATTATCTAAAATAAAATGGAAATATACAAAACTAACATAAAGAACGAGAAACTTTTGACAGCTGCCATACAACACTTGTGAAGATGATAACAAATGATTCACATTTTCAAAAACAATATTCTACGTAATTACATATTTAGTATTATACATTCCCGTTGAAGGATTTTGAAATTCAAAGGAAAATCAATTTGTAAAATTGGTCTCAAATTAAACACGATATTTTGTAATTCCAAAGCATTGAATAAAAATTGTACATTTGGTACAAGGCATGCGTTTACATATTACCAATTTCCGGTCATTCTTTGTTGACATTTATAATCATCAATTTTAAATTGATAAAGAATGTGTCTAGACAAAACCACAGAAATTGTCAATTTACAGGTTTAAATGCATACGAAATTCCCAAAGGATAAATGGAATCGTAACAAAAGTAGCATTATAATAAAAAACTCTAGAGCATCTGGTTTGTCTGGGTAACATTTTAAACATATATGCTTATAAAACGATATTCCACATACCTTAAGATCTCTGTAATAAAGTGTTAACGTTATCATAACATTAAAATAGAGTAAGGACACGCATCTGGTGATATTTTACTGAGCAATTTTTGGCAGAAGATCTTGGATTAGATACAGTACGCTGGGAACCCCAGTTATTGATCAAGGACAAAACGAACGATACTGTAACATAACATGTATAAACTACAATAATGCCGTGCTGAACGAAGGTGACCCTTCAATGTTGTGCAAAGTCGAATCCGCAAAGAAATGAGACCAATCATGTTGAAGCAGTTTGCCAACGTATATCATGTATTTATTTAAATTTATACACTTTGTATACAGAACGAAATAATGTTGAAGCAGTTGGCCTACGAAGATTGTGTTTATAATATAAATATATACACTTTATATAAGGAAAGAACAAGTCGCAGTCATAAAAAACGACCATGCCACGCGGCAACGAAATCAGACGAAAAATGTTGAAGCTGTTGGCCTACGAATATTTTTTTATGTACATTTACACACTTTATATACTGAAAAAACGACCATGCCATGCGGCGATCTTACGGATGCTTTAGGGCTAGGGCCTTGAGTATTATATTTCTGTAAAGGTGACCCGTCAACGTGGTACGAAACCAAATCTGCAACGAAATCAGACGAATGGTTTTGCAGTTTGCCTACGAATATTGTGCTTTAAACTAAATTTATACACTATAAATACTGAAGGAACTAATTGCCGGTCATAAAAACAACCATGCCACGCGGAGATCTCATGGATATTCTACTTGCGGTAGGGCCTTGAGCCTTATATTTCTGTAAAGGTGACCCTTTAAAGTTGTTGAAAATCGAATTAGCAAAGAAATCGGACGTATGGTGTTGAAGCAGTTTGCCTACGAATATTGTGTTTTACGTAACTTTTATACACTTTATATATAGAGAGAACAAATTGCCGTCATTAAAAACGGCCATGCCACGCGGAGATCTCACGTTCTACTTGGGCTAGGGCTTAGAGCCTTATATTTCTGTAAAGGTGACCCTTCAAACTTGTCGAAATCGAATTAGCAACGAAATCTGAGCAGTTTGCCTGAAAATATTGTGAGTTTTTTACGTAAATTTTACATTTCATATACACAAAGAACAAATCGCTGTTATTGACGTCACCCAAATGATTTAACGTATTTTGTCTTTATAAAACTAATTGTCTGACATTTATCCGGAAATCGTATTTTTTCTCCAATGACAAGAAGACAGAACCCCACAAAACGTGTATCGAAAATGAACAATACCACAAACTAGCGATAAGTTCCTTTTGTGGGCTTTTTATTCAATCATCTATTTGTTTTCTTTGAATTCCTTATCAGTTACAAATTAATAATCTTTTTAGTGATTAACCTGTCCGTGCTCTTTCTTGTGCCCTGCCCTGTTTTTTTTTTTTTTTTTTTTTGGGGGGGGGTGTCCGCCTGGGCTCCTTGTTACTAGTTCTTGTTGCTGGGTCGTATGAAGGGTTGCGTTCATTGAACGCCGCATTTCCTTGTGGATCTTGTTTATCATATTTTAGAGATATGCTGAAATTGCAAATACTAACAAACTAGTAATTTAAGAAAAATATTTTAGCAATACGCGATTTGTTTATTACCTCGTGGTATGAAATGTTCACATTTTAATCGTGGCTACCGCCACTCGTGAATCATTAATCTTTTTACCACTCAATTATTTAAATAAAAAAACTTGAATATCCCCTGTATATTTAATATGCACTCATTTGTTTGATTTAAGTGGTTTGCATTTTCAAAAAAGCATGGTCGATTTGTCAAAATTTCGTTCAGCTAAGTGAAATCTAAAGTTGTAAACAAACGATCAATTTTAAATGTAATTTGATATTCAATATATATCCCTCCTAATGCATTACCTCCACTTTGAATAGTATTTAAATAGACTAAACTTTCTAAAGTTGCATGATGATTTTTAGGAAAACACCACGATTTTGTGCCATGATTGAAGCAATTAACTGACTTAATATTATATTGAGAACTGTCTGCAATTTCAGTACTCTGCAATGAATTTGCTATGCTTCAAGATGTTTGTAATTTAAACTTTAAGACAAAATTTTGTGTTTGCTATCTCCTTGACGACAGAAATATATGATAAAATATTTGACGGATTGGCAATGAGTAACATATTAAGCCTACGATAATGTAAAAACACGACGGCAAGTCGGCTGTAGATGTTAGATGTACCATGAATGCAATGAGATTGAAATTTACGCTTCTCGTAGGGTTTATTCCTTTTCGTGAAATCATTTTAAAACTTAAATTAGAAATTTATTTGTATGAATATTTTGATGATAAAACACTTGGTTGTCAGTCAAAAAGTTCATTAATATTATTTCATTTTATAGTAAAAATAGAAAAATGTATAACGGAAAAAAAGACCAATGAACACGCATCTGAATATGATATTTCTGTCACTTACCCTTTCTCTGTTGTCACAATAAGTAAACCCAAGAAAAAATGAATCAACGCGCATGATCTGGAGATCGTAAAAACTAATACCTGCATTCCAGTTAACGCACTATGCATGTATATGTATACGATTTTACTAGATATGCAAAGCGGAATATTCTCAAAAAGCGGAGACACCTCAAAGGTACAGGGATATTTATTAATGCAGACATAACTTTACTGAACCAAAGAGTTTTAATGAGAAGACTTGGTATCTGATGTCTGGACGAAGAACGGAAAATCCTTTTTAACAATTTAATTGTATAAATTTATTACTGCATAGCTCACGACAGAACAGTCTCGTAGGTTAAATATAAGGAATTGTGTTAAAAAACAACTGATGTTTCGTTCTGATTTTTATTTTAAATGCATTCAATACATAACATCTACTTATAGTCGTTTTTAATCCGGATTGCTGTTCGAATAAAAATATGAGGTTATAGCATTTTTTTATGTTAAAAAATCAATTTCAATGCTTAAATCTTTAAGTCCTGATTAGAATTGTATTTCTCATCACTAGACTATCTAAACTCATAATTATGAGTAACAGTGTCCTAATTAGGCTTTAAAAACTGACAATTATGAGTTATTTATTAAGCGGAGACCACAATTCCCGCCGATCTGAAAAGTTTTCTCTAAAAAACATTATAAATTATATTCAATTCACTTTGCATAATAAAACACTTATATTACCTAACTTTAAGTACATGGAAGTAAATGCAACAATATCTGTAAAGCAGCTATTTCCGTTATCTCCCTTCATCTGCCATTTGCACTTCATAAAATTGAGAGTATTCAAGGTCAGTGACCCCTAATATTTGATACGGGGTGAAATCTGACTCAACCTGTCTTTGCTCGGGTAAAACATTCTTAACATGGATTGTCAACTTAAATGATAATTGTTGTAATATTCCGCTTTTCAAATAGTATGTGCCATATTTTTTCATTGATTGCAAATATACAGCAAAGATTAACTATGCACATCTAAACAGGTTTTATTATACCAAGAAAACACTTTTCTTTATTCTTACTATTTCTTCGCGAGTCTGTTTGTGCTACGCATATCAAAACCTTTGAAAAATTTTAATAGAGGCAATTTCTAATCTAAACGCTCTAATTAACAATACATTTGTGTGTATTTGTGTTAACGTTATTTATGTATGTATTGCAATAAAAAACTACTTTGATAAGTGATTATATAATATGTACAAACTGTGCATATACAACCGTGGATTGTTGATAGTTTTACCAAAATATAAGTGTAAAGCATATAAAGTTGTTTGGGGTTTTTTTTTCTACCAAATTTATATCTTTACATTTTTTTCAGAAATGGGCTACATTTTTCTACGACATGCTATTGTACCAGAAAACGTAAATTTGTTGATAATCATTTTAAGTGCAATCGGTGGTTTTGTCCTCTTGTTTTTACTGGTCATAATACTATTAAAGGTGTGTTTCTCATTTATTTATGTCGGTATTAAAACTATATTCAATCGTTATTAAATGTTGATGGCAACTCAAACGAAGGTATTTCTTACATTTTTATGTTATAATAATTATTTCATTTTCTTCTATCTATAGCTACACATTATCGCTATACTGTCTAAGTCTGCATAACACCAGTTTATGAAACAATATCCAATTTCGACTTAAGTGCTGTAAAATTTATCCCGCAGAATAAAACCACATATTATTATTATAATTTCGTAGATAATTTGTAATTTTTTCTCAAATTTTCGTAAATTACTATATATAAATAAATATAATATATGTATTTTCATTTACAGTAATATGTTTTCAGTGCAAATTTTTCGAACGGAAGAAGCGCTTTGGAAAGAAAGTAGAAATCATACGACTGTTCCGGAATATTGTGCCGGAAGAATCTAATGAAGCATGGAATCAAATGTAAACCAACACTTATGTTAACTTTAACTCATGCAGTCGTTTTGTTGTAATTGTCTTACAGTAAACTATCATTCCTCAAGTAAATCTCAGTGGTCGGGGATAATTTGCTGACAATGGAATTCACCTTAATATTAAAAGAAAAGTGTTGATAATACATTCATAATTAATGAAGCACTTGAATCTACTTAAGAATGAGCAATATAAACCACATTATCAATGAAATACTTTGAAGGATCAAAGTGTTAACATTAATATTGGCTGGTTTAAACATTTCAGACCCAGCATCTACGAACCCTGTATTCTACTCTCTGACATCTATGTAATTTTACCTTACCATATTTTGTCTTCATTGTACGTTTATGTATATTTAAACAAACGTTGTGCCCTTAGTGTTATTCTATTCGACAAATCCCTACTCTTCTATGTCAGCCACAAAAACATGTAAACTTTAAGGAATATGCTCAAAATGGAACTGTTACATATGTTTTCCCTTTCTTTGCAACTTAGTATCATTTGCTGAAGACAAAGATTCACCGACCTTCACCTTTTACCCAATGAGCACATTGCGAAAAATGGCAGTTTTCATTGAAAAGCCTCCTGTAACAAGTTCAAACTGCTATGAAACTATGAACAATGCTTCAATACTGATGAAACTTGGCGCAAATGTTGACTAGACCATAGCCTCTGTAACAGCATGCTCAATCGTAAATTTCCTGATACCATGACAACGGGGAGACGTCTCAAAATTGCCAAAAATCACAATTTTGCATTGTTTTTTTCCATCAAAACGGATTTCAAAGTGCTGCTACTTCTCAATGAATTGAGCTAGAGTAAAAGGCTTTTCAGTGTCGTTTCTAGCTACCCTAAGATCGACCTGAGGCTTTTTTTTAGCCTGTCACATGTCCAAAATTTTCTTGGCGATGAAGGGGACTACCGCCCCCCTTCATACCCCCCAAACAGAAGGGGGCACACCCCCCTTCTGGCAACCCCTGATGTAATATTTGCATGAGGGGCGGCGCCGAAAAAGTGCTCACTGTTTTTAACAACATTTTCAAATGAAAAACAGTGTTTGGGGCCTAAATATGGCATGTTTTTTACTGTTTGAGGCCTCAAAAAAGAGTGGATCAAAAAGCCGTCAAAACACGTCTATATCAGGGAAAAGGTTAAGTGAATCAGGTTTAATATTTATGCTTCAGTGGACAGCAAAGTAATTTAGGTAGTCCGGAGAAATGTTATTGACACCAATGTCAGCGGCATGACCGTACTATCTTTATCTACCAACATCATACCTTTTACGAGTATTTGGTCAAATGAACATTTCACAAAGTACATGTAAAACAAAACCGTGTAACTGGAGTTATTATTGTGTACATAAGATATGATTAAGAAAAATATTTAAGTTGTAAATACTTTAAATAGTGAGCATAGCGTTAACACTGATTGCCCTTGTTATAACAATGAATGTGCCAAAAAAAAGATATGCATTTTTACGACTTTAAAATTGTTATCGTAATAACTCTTGTGACGAAAATAGAATCAGTATGGTTAAATGTAGATCAGAATATGAAAAGATATTACGTACATGTAGATTTGAATATGAAATATAAGCAGAAAACGTCAAATTTTGAAAACAATAGATTGAAGAATGCTCGTTTATACTGGAACATGATAAAAGAGTCTGCGGGGCTTAAACCGATAAATGAAATTTTAGAATTTAATAGTAGATAAAGAGATAAAGAATTTAAAAAATCTGGAAACAAAGTGATCCCCCGGAAGCATTAATCACAACAAAATTACAAGAGAATTACAGACTTGGTTTGATTGAGTCTGTACATAAGAGATACTGAATAAGTGCAACATCCCTCACGCCCTAGCACCGGCTTGAGCGGTACTCACATCTCAACACTTAATAGTGCTGGCATCAATGATCCCGAAGGACCAGAAAAACACTGAGTTTAAATATAAATATAACAACACTGAAACACTCATGTTTCATGAGCTAAATGTAATAATTGCAGAATATGAGATAACACAAGCAATTAAACAATTACAACGTAATCGATCTGCAGGACCAGATTTGCTACTTTAAGATTTTTTTATAACAGGAAAAGATGTTTTGTACCTATATTATGTGTTTTATTCAATAAGATATTTGAAACTGAATATTTTCCTGATAGATGGTCAGAAGGATATGTCGTTCCGTTACAGATAAAAGGTAGTGTTAATGAAGTAGAAAATTATAGAGGTATTACATTGTTAAGTAGTCTTGGTAAGTTATTTTCAAGTGTTATTAATGCAAGGTTAAAAAAATTGGGCTGAAAAATATAATGTCTACATTGAAGCTTAGACTTGATTTAGATTAATTATGAGTACTAAAAATAATGTTTTTGTTTTAAATTGTTTAAAGGGAAAAACAAGGTTAGAATAAAAACTTGATTTCAGAAAACGAATACTATAAATAATAAATCTGCAAATTTTCTGTCGCCAAATAATAATATTAAACGAATGATAACGAAATAATATTAAACGAATGATAACGAAATTTAAATCGCTAAATCGCCGATTTCTACAAATCAGTAGGCGCGGCCATGTTTGTGTATTGGCCGTATAAAAACAGGTGCGCGTGATGTCATTTCCCCACATCTTTAGATTTATGATAAATCTAGCTGAATCGTAGCGAAACATTTACATATTAATAAAGTATTGACCAGACAGTTTAATTTTCACAGGAGGTGTAGAGGCGATTTTTTTATTGTTCAAAATACGTAACAATATAAAAAAAATAAAAAAAAATAAATAAAAAAATAAAGAAACAAATAAAAAATCAACGTCTACCGGTCGCACCACTTCAGGCCAGTGATGCCCGTTACTCCAAACAATGCTCTGTTCATTAAAGTCTCATCTTAATGTAATTAATAAATACACATGTTATTATTTAACAAAGTTTACCAATCAAATAATGCAATTAAATAAACAAACGCACCAACGAATAATTGGCTGTTAATTATTGAACGGCGATAATTATCATTATTATTAAAATCCTACTAAAACGTGTTCTAAATAGTACATGTAATTAAATGTTTGCAGTTTGATTCAGACTTTCAAATGAAAAGGTGTGAATTAACATATGTTAGTAGTGATGTACACATTTCAAAAATATAAGCAACTCTTTCGAAAAGTAAATTGTTTACATGTCTGTCAACGTATGGTGCTTCGTGGTATTTATTTACATCGTAATCGTAGCCTAATATTAACTGCATGCAAAACATTTTTATTGGCTGCTCAAAAATCTCATTTGCATAATTTATTCACACAATTGCTGGTTCTTACTACTTATGACTAATACTGTGTATTATCCATTTTAATTGTTTCTAATTTGCACCAAATGTTCCTGTCACACTGTGTACTAACGATTTTTATTGCTCCTTGTATTGCCTTTGTGCCGACAGAACTTTTGATCATGCACACTGTTGCCCTGATTGGTTAATCACCCTTCAGTTGTCAAATATTCTAATGACGAAATAGACATATTTTTTTACGCTTCATCAGTGAACTGAATGACCTTAGAGTAGTCAAGTTATACTGTAAATTACAGCATTTCATACAATAGCAACACATTTTTCAGTTACCAATAATCATTTTGAATATTAAGTAGATTTATGTTTTTTGTTTTATTGGATTAAATTTACGGTAGTAGATAAGATTAATTAAGTTCTTCGTCAAGATATATTTCAGTTGTACCAGCGTGTACACCTTTACCGGAAGTGGGTATAACACGTCACAATCTCGGTCTCGTCTGTCTCGCGAGAATGACAGAACGCCAAAATGGCGGCGCCTATGAACTTATTTCTCAAGTAAAAAATAGTGTCTTAAAATACGAATTTCTCACTTAAAGGGTTGATGTCAACAAAAAAACTGTCATGGTACCTCTTTTTTAATGATGAATATTTATATTAGACAGACATCAATCCATCCATTCCTATTCCTTTAATATCGCATTATATAAATCAAGGAAAACAGCTTTTTGTCTATTTATTGACTACAGTAAAGCATTTGATGACGTTGTGAGGGACAATCTTTGGTACAAGCTTATTAAGTAAGGGTTAAGAGGGAAATTTTTAGATGTCATTCAATCTATGTACAAATGTGTAAAATCAAATCTTAAGTATTTGAATAATTTAAATAATGAATTGACATGTATACTAGGGGTAAGACAAAATGTTATTCAATCTATGTACAAATGTGTAAAATCAAAAGTTAAGTATTTGAATAATTTAAATAATGAATTTACATGTATACTTAGGGTAAGACAAGGTGAATGTTTGTCACCTTTTCTTTTTTCTATGTTCTTAAACGACTTAGAAGTGGTGTTGCAGGAATAGATGTAAATATATGTTTAAAGTTTTCTTGTTATTATATGCTGACGATATCGTATTGTTTGCAAACTCAGCAGAAGAACTACAACACTATCTATGTCTCAGGTATAATTATTGCAATACATGGAAGTTAAAAGTCAACGTATCTAAAACAAAAGTTATGATTTTCAAAAGAGGTGGTAGAATTCCAAGTGACCTTCAATTTGATTATGGTGGTAATTTGATTGAAATTGTTTATACATTTACACATCTTGGTATTGTCTTTACTTGTGGTGGATCCGTTACAAAAGCACAACAATGTTAGCTGCACAAGCACAGAAACCTATTTTTAAACTCAATAAATATTTATATAAATTTATGTATATTAAACCAAGGCATAAGCTTAATCTGTTTGATACATTAATTACAACTATATTAAACTATGTAGTGAGATAATGGGTTTTACTGTTAGTCAAACAATAGAACGGTTACACACAATTTTGTAAAAAGATTCCAGGAGTTAAAAAAACTACACAAAATGATTTTATTTATGGAGAACTTTGTAGAATATCTTTTCATTGTAGACATCTTTTCAATATTGTAAAATAAAATTCTGGATGAAAATATAGTGTAGTTATGGAAACAAATATGTTAGTAGAGTTTATAAGTTATTGAAAAGTGATTATAGAATAACCCAAATGTAGTAAACTGGTGTTCGAAATTAAAACAACTTTTATGTTCTTTAGGATTTTATGATGTTTGGTTACAGCAGAGTGAAGGCATATTGATATGTTTTTAGTAATTTTAAAACAACGTTTAAATGACAATTTTGTTCAAAACTGGCATGAAAGATTATATAATTCTAGTAGGACTTTATTTTATAGGACAATAGCGAATTTTGAGTTTCAATCATATCTAAATCTTTTAATGTAAACAATGTGTGTCAGGCTATGGTAAGATTACGAGTTTCCTCTCATAGGCTACAAATAGAGGCTGGACGTTGGTCCAGTCCTACAAGAACTCCTGTTTATGAAAGAAAGTGTTTAACGTGTAATCTTTAAGATGATGAATACTATTTTTATTAGAATATTTGATGTATGCTGAATTAAAAAAACAATTTATTCATAAGAAATACTGGAAACATCCAAATTTGGTAAAATTTATTGAATTGTAAACCAATGAAAATGATACAAATATAAATAAACTAGGAATGTGTGTGTATAAATCTTTTGAAAAGAGAAACGAAATACTACAAGGTTCAGTTTAGTAATGATTTATTTTTCTTGTAAACCTACTTATGCGCTAAGTTTTTAAAATGTGTATTTAAAACATTGATCTAGTTAAAAAAAGACATGAGGAAAATTAATATTTTAAACATGTCGATGTGTATATTTTCTTATAACCAGTATGATAAATACATCATGAAAATGTGTATGATTAATGAGTCATGTTAACTTGTTTGTTTTATTTATCATCATGTTGGTGCGTATGTTTAATTCACTATATAACGTGCATTTTAAGTTTATCACATTAATGAGTATGTTAACTGCATCATGCTAATTGTGTTATGAATTGACCATGAATTTATAAAATATAAATGTCATACTTGTCTAATAAGATTCAAATTTTAACATACAATATAACGCGTGTGTTTAAGTAAACTTATTATATATGCATAGCCGTTTCGGATTATATTTTAAAAACTAGATGCTTGAAACAATTGATAAAACGATTGAGAAATATGGGAGAGGATTGAAGGTCAGACGATTACGAAATTTTAAAAACGTATCATGCAAAGTATTTTAGTAGGCTAGTTTAAATTTAATCTGAATAAAACCATTTATCATTGTAGCAAACTTTCAAAATAAGTTCCGGATAGCAAAATATGCAGTCGCTGATCGTGGTCATGTATCAAATAAAATCCGCATACCCTAAGATCATGAACAATATCTACAATCCAAACGCCCTGCACACATTAAGTGTAGTTCGATTTTACGAAGCAGTCCGATATCCTTTTAAAAAAGTAGAGACAGGAAACCAGGACTTTTATCAGAAGGCGGTTATAAAATTTCGACAAGAATTAACGCATATTCTATAGAGTTAGGCATATTTCATGATGGGGGTTGGAGTCATTTTTTTCATATTTTTAAGTAAAAACGGAATTTCATTTATGTATAGTCTAATACATATTACCCAAATGCCAGAGGGTTATGACCCACAGCCCCCCATCCCCTTACCCCGTCCCCTTGATCGAACCACGCATGTAGTTTTTTCTGACTAATATTTGACTTCAAACTACATGCTTCTCGTCGCTGCCAGAAAGTTCCTGACAGAGGCTTTGAATTCTTTCATTCAAGTTAACTTACGGAACGTTGATGGGTGTACTCAGGTGTCCACTTTGCCTTAAATAATGCACAGAGGGGCACCCGAGGTTGTCCTATGCTTGTGAATCTGGAACGTCGATATATGACTATTGCAGCGTCTGTGCATCACTCGTTCACGCGATAGTATCATCGGGATGCATCTCCTATCAACTGCTGTAAAACAGTGCCATATATGTCTTTGCAACCTCAAAATGCTCACAAATACATAGTTTAATTGAATTAGTATTTTGCATGGAAGTCAAGATACTATGTTTACATTTTTGCTACCTTTACGACAAATAACTGCATAATTATTCAACGCCTCTTTCTTAAGTTTTTAAACATCTTACATTATTAAACATGTGTTTGACACGAATAGCGTCTATAATATGAACAAGAATTGACAATTTGAAATAGATTTATCATTGATATCAACAGCAAATTTACATAAAAAAATTATAATGGATAGTAAAATTTAAATAAGAATGTTGGCCAAAATACCGCATAGACGATATGTTGATCACATGATATCATTATCAGTTTATATGAAAATATTATTATTAGTTCATATGAAAAGTATTTATATTATAAACATAAATTAACATTATTGAAACGGAATTAAATCAGTAACTAACAATAAGAAATAATATAAACAACCTACAAAAGATAGCAAAATTGAAAAAAAAATGACCCGCGCACCGTACAATTAATTTCACTCATTAAGTATATCTGACTTCAATCTACTTCAAAGTGCCTAATAAGTATATTAAAAAGCCTGGACTGACGTTTGTTTTACCCCACGCAGATCACAAAATGTCACCTGGTACAGATACCGCGTACTTACAGTGTAAACGTATGTCTCACAGTATTAATTTGCAGTTTCACTTTTGACGTTTGTGTAAATGTCAGATCCATTATAACTCTGCAATATGCATTAGGAAATAATGTGTGGTGATAACGAGTTGTGCTTTTATTATTACTATTTCATGTAACACATGAACATAATTGTACATGCGCAATGAATTACCATATATTTTAACATACTTGAATAATTACGGTCTATATATGATGTGACAGCCAGAGAAAAATATGTTTCCTCCTTCCTTCTCCTCGGGTGCTTAGGGTGGTATTATATATTAATATACATGTATATCGCGTGTTTTAAGTTACATCCAAAAACGGTAAAGTAAATTTGTTGTGAAAAAAAATAGCCTCAGTAAAAACAGATTAACTAGATAGTTTTTTTTAAATCTTTTTTTTTTTCTTTTATTTGTTTATTATGTAAATATGAGAAAAAACGTTCAGGTTCATGTAGTGCTACACTTTAATACTGTTTCGGTGAAGGGCCACATAACGCAGTTGACTCGTCGATTTGAGACAATGACATGACTCAATATGAAAATATAAGCGGATCGGAAATAACGATATAATGAATAGTGGAACTTGGTTAATATTATAATTTTAATATGCAAAAACGGAAATAAGATGTTGAACGTACGAAGATTGAAACATAATATCCACTTGAAGTAATAATTTACTAATATAACTATGTAGTGCTATTATAAATGCGTTAAGCAACTGCTAAGTAGATTTCTGATTAAAAAAAAAACGGTGCTAAACAGATACAACACGAAATATATGGATTTTATTACAATTAAACACTGAATATTTTTGATAATCCTTATTATGATATATTTGTTTTAATGAAACTGTTTAAGTTTCATTCCAAAAAATTATGATGGACAGAACATTTATATAAACTAAGAAATAATAAATAAAAAGTTGTTCTGGAATAAGAAAAAAACCTGACATATTTGAGTTTAAAATGGCTCGTAACATATGTTATGATAATATGCTTACTGTGCTTAAGTACGGTTGTCTTGTGCTCTTTGCTGTACAAGTTGGGGTTGTTTTGAGTTATAACATTGAAACTAATCCGAAAAAAGTCGGAAAAGCTCAAGGTGAAAGGAATTCACAATTTGGATACACCGTTGCAATAGTTCGTAAACCTGGATGGACCACTGGAGATAAACGTTTTCTTGATAAAGAGTAAGTACTGTCATCTTATTTAAGATATTAACATTTATTCATAACGTTTGCTTTTTGTTTATCATATCACACACAAATCAGAACCTGGAATACATTATTCATGTCGGTTATAGTAAATCTCCTGTCTAATATATTGTCATGAACGACAGATAAATATAAAAACATCAACATATTAAACGTGGTCATGTCTACATTTACTCATATCGTCATCATGTGATATAACATAAAACATCGGCAAGTAGAAGATAATTGTGCAATATCAATATCATATCATACATACACAATAATATAAACCATCATTATGCCATTTTTATGTTACTAAATTATATTTGCAAGGCACTCATGTAATACATCAGCATGTTATAAATGCAAATCAAAACCATTACCATACCACATGCTACGCAATACCATAATAATGGTATACATGTTATACAAAGCCATCACTGTTATGTGTTAAAAATACCATATAAGTGCCTAACATACCACATAATTCCATTTTCGAATTTGTAATACTTTCAACATACAGCTCGAGTAACTCAATACCTCTGATTTAGATAACATATATGAAGTACCATTAACATGCCATATGATGCCTTTTAACAAGATGTACAAGTCATAAGCATGTCATATAACGGTATATTGCACCATTATCATGAAATGGTTAAATAGATTTGCTTAAACGATCAGAAAAAGGTATGAGTTACACATTCACGCATGTTTTTTTTTCTAAATCCAACAATTACTTCCGAACAAAGAGATAGAAAATAGATTATAGTCTCTCAAACTTGTTTATAATAATATCAATACAAAAAACTTCACGTGCAACTGATTGATTCCATAAGAAGGTCGTGATCTAATGTGCAAAAGATCATTTTTATAAGGATATTGAAAAAAGAATAAAGTAATAATATTAGAAAATTGTTGACAGGAAGGGGTTCGTACATACTACAAAGTGTTTTGAACGACATATAAATATAAATGCATCTGCATATTAAACATGGTCATGTCTTCTTTACTTAAATCGTCATCATGTGATATAACATAAAACCATCGGCATGTATAGAAGATAATTGTACAATATCAATATCATATCATACATACACACTAATATAAACATGCCATTAATATAACATTTACGGTACCATCAACAATGTCTTCACTTTGTACATTAACATTATGATGTTATACATATTTCACAGTGACATATACAAGTCATTAAATACACACAAATCCATCATCAGGCCGTTTTTATGTTAATAAATCATACATCTGCAAGGCATTCGTGTAATGCAACAGGATGTTATAAATGCAAATCAAACCCATTACCATACCACATGCTATGCAATTCCATAATAATGGTATACATGTTATACAAAGCCATTACTATGTGTTAAACAATACCATATAAGTGCCTAACATACCACATAATTCCATTATATATATATAACTCCAGCTCATTCAAATGCCATACATGACCGCCTCCGTGGTCGTGGGGTTAGAGTCGATTACTTCTAATCCAATTACCTCTCTGGCGTTGGTTCGATCCCCGGGAGATGCTTTGGTAGTTTAGCGCGGAGGAAGGTAGTCTAGTACTGGTGTAACTCTCCAGGAACAATGGTTAGGAAACAACCCGCCTATATGACTGAAATTCTGTTGGGAAAAGGCGTAAAATGGAACAAACAAACAAACAAATGCCATATATGAATTAGCATTAACATGTCATATGATGTCCTATAACAAGAAGAGCACGACATAAACATAGTTATATAATGGTATATTGTACCATTATCATGATATATGTGAAAAAGTGAAATAAATTTACTTATACGATCAGAAAAAGGTATTAGTTACGCATGTTGTTTTCAAAATCTTAAAGTTGATTCCGAAAAAAAAAGATAATAGTCTCTCAAACTAGTTTCTAATAATATCAATACAAAAAGCTTCATGTGCAAATGATAAGATTCCATTTTTATAAGGATACTGAAAAAAGAAAAAAAATAATAATGTTAGAAAATTGTTGACAGTAAGGGATTCGTACATACTACAAAGTGTCATGAACGACATATGAATATAAATGCATCAACATATATAACATGGTCATGTCTTCATTTACTTATATCGCCATTGTACAGCATAAAAATCATATCATACCTACACAGTAATGCAAACATGCTATTTATATAGCGTTTACAGTACTATCAACATGGTATAAAAATGTATAAAGTTTTCATCATGTCAAGCATGTTTCTTAATATTGTAATAAAGACTTTTTGACTCGCAGACATGTGGTGACTTCTATGAACCATAATAATAATGTCATATATCCTACCTTATATTTAGTCATTATTTAGATGTACGTTATAAGTAGATCAAAAATTTATTTAACTACTTTTATCATTGAACACCGTAAAAGTGCGGTATTGGATTTGATCCGATATTTACATAAGATCTGTGAAAATCATAATTAAAATATTTAAAACATAGAACAAATTAAAATATTTTCAAATATACGTGCAAAAATTTGTATTCAGATAAATAAGCGTGACTTTCGGTATTTTGACAGCACCTCAAACATAGGTTACAGTATATCAATAGCACAAGATTACATGATCACGTGATTTATATTGAGTTTATAGATCACGGTGTCAAGGATATACGCATCATTTTTCCGCGTACCGTCGATAATTTAAAATCCTACGTGCAGCAACGTAGACAAAACAAACACTGAAACACAACAAGCATGATGGAAAACGACCCGAAAGTCACATTTTTGAAGTAAATGTATTCATAAAAGTGTATCTACGGAATATTAGGATCATTGAAGCTAATGTCTTCACTTAGTTTTTATCAAATACTTGTACGATTTCTTTTTTTTTTAATAAAAACAGCTAGAGCTGCCTTGGGGAAAATGATCATTTAGAAAACTTTTAAAATGAGAAAATTATGTTGTCAATCAAAATATTTATTTGATTTAACTGTAAGCATTACAGAATATTGCACACAAATTTAAGCTGTTTAATTTCTTAAAAAAGTCATAAAAGTGTGACAACTGACCGAGTTCTTGGTACCGTATCATGGGTCCGCACCGAAAATTGTGGCACCGTATACATTAGCGCTAGACTTGCACCGCATCATGATGATTAACCTAATGGTGAATAATCTTATTTATATTTATTTATTGTTGTCCATCTGGGCGAGGTCTGTACATGTATATTTATTATTTACAAACCGGAGGAAAATGCATAAATACTTTTCAGGCAGTGAAAGGTGTAGGTAAATTGTATTCGCACGGAACTTTCGTGCACTTAGTCAATCGGACATAATTCACTTTCATTCATGATAAACAATTTTAAAATAGCTGCAATCAATTACCAGAATGTCAAATTTACTAACATTGTTAATGTCAGTCAACATTGAAATCCTCTCTAACTTGTTTTGCGTCAATGTTATATGGATTACGTTTTGGACCCCAAATTTAGTAAGTTCCCTTATTCACATGCTTACCTTAACGCCATGTTCAGCCGTTTATGGCAGTTGATTTTTGTGTGTCGGGCGATGGGTACAGTAAATGTCACGTTAATGTTGTTTTTTTATAGAATGTCAGACTATATACAAAAAACACTAAGTATTGTACCATCTTCCAACGAACAACTGTTAGTTTTGTCAATGCTAAAATCCACAGTTACTTTGTTCCTGGAAAAGGCCATCCAATTTCTCGATAAACTGGATTTTCTCATGAGATGCGCACTACTTTCCAACGGTAACTATAGTGTCCGGTTTGAGGCAGTTAAAATATCACCTGTTAAGATTGACTAAATCTCTTGTTTTAGCTCAACTATTCAAAACATTGGGAGAGCTAATGTAATTGTGAATTTTGACGGAACTATCGTCCTTATTGAAATCCTACATTATTAAGGCTCTTGTTTTACTATCAAGCAGCGCACCGGCTCTTCTTAATAGATAAGAAGCGAGATTGAACATTCTCTTTCGAAGATTTTCTCTATAGTCACCGGTACTGTAAATAAGTTACAGTTCCCGAATTAAACATGCGAAAATTAAGTTTAATCATGGCAAAGAAATTTATATTTCGGTTCGCACGAGGATTTAAGTTAAGCATAGGACAAATTCAATGTTGAATGGCGCAAAAAGTATCTTGTGAGAATGTAAATTCTTGCTACTTTATCTATAAAAATACAGAAAGGCGGACAAACTTTTTAGAAAACATCGTGCATGCCTTTAACGGTCCCAAGAAGGACACCGTATATTTCAACTGTGCTAAATCCACGTAGAAAGTAACGGTTATTTAAAAGTGTCTTCTCACTATGGTGGCTGATTTGGAACGCTTTTGTGCGTGCGTCGTGTTGGCGCTACTTATCTTCATGGTTAACAATCCAATATATAGAGAATAATAGGTTGGTGCCGTGGATGGAGAAAGTTTATCTGGCGAGGCGGAGGAATTTATTGGGTGAGCCGAAGGCGAACCCAATAAATTCCGGAGCAGAGCCAGATAAACTTTCTCCGTCCACGGCACCAATTTATTATTCTATTTATCCTGTCACCGTTTTTTTTTAAAGAATTTTATTAGGCAAACTACCTTTAATCACACTATCGGAAATGTTTCTAAATAAACAAAGAAGGCCCGAAGCGTGCATTATTCTACAACAATGCACTCGCCGTTCTTATTATCTCCCTGTGTATTTTCACATTGAGGGCGCCATATTGTTTGAAAAATGTGATAAATAAAAACAATTTTTTTGTCGAATTTTGTTGTGAAAACTATCTAGAATGAAAGAAAATGGTCTAACTAAGAAAATGAATTCGAACACCAATATCTTTTATTCAGTCGTTAACGCTGTACAGACGTTTAAAGTAGTGTTTACGTGACGTCACAATGTAGCGCCAAACAGCACGTGCAAAACAATCAAATCAAGTACGCTATTTTAATGTCGCAAACGAGTTAAGTTTTACATTTATTTCACTTTTAATAATTTTTATTTCGCTTGAAAAATTATAGAGTGAAATAAAATAAACAAACAAAGTTATATCAACGTTTCCAAAATTCGTTATTCTACACAAAGAAGATTTAACGACAGTTTTAATATTTTTTCTTGAAAAGTAGTCCGGCAAACATGCATACCACGTGATCAAGTGCCGTAGATCAGTAAAAATATACGGCACCTTGTTATCGGGTCGAAATTGATACAAGTGACAGGATAAAAACATTTATCACACAACCGTGCCGATTTTGCGACTCCGTAAATATGGTATTGCACGGCCGTGCATATATTTTGACGTGACGTCATTAGCGTTATACAAACATAATGTAAAGACGCGCTAAATGTAAGCGTTATACTATAGGCGCGTCAATGAAAAATGACTCTTATTTCACTTTAAACTGTCTTTATTTTGGGTATGTGATAAATAGAATATTAAATTCGTGTAATATCATTACTGAATTTATTACACTCGTTGAATAAAATAATATGCATAAGAGGCTCGCATAATATCATTTTATCCAACTCGTGCAATAAATTCAGTATTAAACTTACACTCATTCAATATCCTCTATATCCAACATAAAACTATCCTCCAAAAAAAAAGGATAAGCTATATTATTTCAAATTTTTCAACAGAGCGAAAACAAAGAAGTTTTTCCGCCATGATCACGTGACTCTATATCTTTTAGATTATTATACTAATTTTAGAATGGCCAATAAGAATCCCGGATTTCAGTTTACAATTCTGTAATGACCAATGGAAATCCTTCTAATATTCAGCTCTTCCCTGCAAATTAAACAGGAAGTCAAAAAGATCTACTAAATCGTGTGTCCTAGTAAAGAATGATATTTAAATATTAAATTTCTAAGCCGGTAAAAGACAGATCTAAACAAAATAAAAAACATGTATGTATTAGTG
Organism: Ruditapes philippinarum; assembly: GCF_026571515.1. NCBI lineage: Eukaryota > Metazoa > Mollusca > Bivalvia > Venerida > Veneridae > Ruditapes > Ruditapes philippinarum. The sequence continues at coordinate 221,925 of NW_026866689.1, read as the reverse complement.
CATGTATTAAAAGTGTCATATAATGAGTGTTATACAATGTACCTGTTTATAAAAAAAACATTTTTGCTTTCTTGCATCCAACGTGTTGTCATGTGAAAAGACCTATCGTTTGACAACGACCACACATGATCTATTTTCAGACATTTTGTAATCTTCCTTCCCATATAATTGTATAAGTTTCTGAATAAATATCTAATTTGAGTAAAATACTAAACTTAGTTTTGACTAAACATATGGCCTTGTTTACACCAGGTGTCAAAATTTTGCATTTATTTCGTAATCTCATTTTGTCCATGTATTGATCTGAGAGAAAAAAAAATGTACTATTCTGTTATGTTTTTCTTCAGACTTTTGGTAGGAGCGCCATATTTAACATACAACAAAATCATCGGTCATGGTCAGGTGACTCGGTGTATGACACCGACAAGTGAGAATATCACCTGCATTTCCCTTGACCTCGAAGATCCTTCAAACTTGTGTGGTAAGTGCTAGCTTTACAGAGCCTCACGTATTAGATTTCGATTAGATAAAATGATCTACTTCTAATTATTTGTTCTCATTAAGATGGCACCGATGACATTTTCAATCCCGTCAGTAACATTATCTGGTTATAAGGTAGCTACTAATTTTGTCAAGCAGTATTGAAGTTAGATTGTTCCATCTAAGTTAGACATAAATTCGTTATAAAGATTTTTGACAGGTTATATGGCCGTATATAAACGGCTGTTTGCAATATAACCCTCGCCTAACGGCCCGGGTTATATTTACAAATAGCCGTTTATAAACTTGCAGTAACAAACGTGCAGTATTATAAAAGATTTTATAATACTGCACGTTTGTCACGTCACTTTTCATTGGAAAATCGTGACATTTTTATAGTTTTATTTACACTGTTTCTGGCAATTTTCTAAGAAATCTCACTTTGTTTTTCTCAAAAAAGGGAAGTTCGCGATTTTATAAATTCGTTATAAATATTCCTGACATGTTAAATGGTTGTAGGCAATATAAACATCGCCTAGCAGATCGGGTTATATTTCCAAACAGTCGTTTATATAGGGCGATATTACCTGTCAAAAATTTTTATAACTAATAATATAAACGTCATGATTATCCAATGAAAATCGACTTTACATATTTAATATATAGAGGATATTAAAGTTTTTTCTATAGATACATGATTTATTTTCATTGAGTGGTATGAAAATAAATATTTCATGAGTGGCGGTAGCCACGAGTTAAATATGGTAATTTTCATGCCACAAGATGAAAATAAATCATGTATTTATAGAAAAAAACTTGAATTTTCTGTTTATTATATACATTTTTCTCTTTTTTGCGATAAAATTTGAAAGACTTTCCCTTAAATTTTATGTACTGGCAGAATTTAAAAGAAAGTAGTCTGGCAAGACACCAGTGAAAATACGGAAAATATGTTTCACTGCAGTGAAAAATAAATTTTTACAGTGAAAATACGGAAAATGAAAATACGCATTTTATTTATCAATATTTCTCAATATTTCATTTATAAGTATATAATCGCCTGTTTCAATGGAACTTTCAACAGGGGCAGTTCCAATGACTGTTCTCTTTTTTTTTAAAGGAACCGTTGTCGTAGGTTTACCACTATCACAATTGATATTATCAAGGCAATCGGGATTTTCATCGCGAAACAAGTCTATATTGTAAGACGACAGACCGGCGGATCCTGCACGTGTCGTGTGATTGTGTTCCGGTTTAGCATGATCGTAACCTTATATTCACCTTCGTTATAAACAAGAGCAGTACACAATTTCCGCGGTACATGTATTCAAATGATAACACAACGCAATCGTTAATAACTAACGAGTAAGCAACGAACGATTGCTTAACTACTGCTTTCGAGATACCCGCGCTAGTCTCTCGTTAACCAACCCTCCGTCAATCGTTAGCATGTTCGTAAACGCAAATATAACGATAGCTTCGAGATACTAACCCCTGCAGGATTATAATTTGTCTCCAAAGAATAATATCAATCAATGATTTCTTTAATCAATTTTCATTTGTGAAATGACGTTTGGTGTCCATCATTTGTCCATCATTTCCTAAAACTGCGTCAACACCTCTACTAGACCGGTTAAAATTCTTTCCTTGAAAATTTCCGGTTTACATTACAATATGTGCAACCAATATAATCATAAATTCAAAATAAAACGGAAAATTTAATATATTTTGAAATTATCTTGAAGGATATAAGTTGAATCAGGTTGTGAAATAAAACAAATATCAAACAACTATTACCCTTCCTTGAAATTCACATACTATTGTGGAAATATCGAGTTTTCCTGTGTGCTCTGCCTGGTAATCCATTTATGAGTTATTTTCTACGGTTTTATATTAGTATTATCCTTAGTTTTCTTTAGAGAGCCAGGCTGCTAGGCTTCACAAATTGTGAAGCGTCAGAATGAAAAGAATCTTATAAAAAGACCACTTTATTGAAAAAGGCGTGTAATGGTCGATGCAAGTGCTACTAATTCAACTCAACTCAAATAATTTTATTGCGTTAAACATACAATATATGTTTATAGCACATACAAATATCTATAGACAGAAGACATGGATTTTTCAAGGAGCACAAAAATACAATGTAAAACATTATGACTTGTTTGAGGTTCTGTAAAACTATTTTCTAACCAAATTTGCATAATATAAATATTAAGAAAGATCTCTTACTCTTATTTTAGATTCAGACAATAATAAATTAGTAAATTTTTGCAATGTAGGCCATCTATAATAGAAGCATCTTACATACTTTTTGCGAAAGTCAGCATATTGTGAACATGTCAACAAAAAGTGAAAATCGTTTTCAATTTGTCTCGAAGAACAATTATTGCATATTCTTTCCAGTCCAGGTACATTTGTACATCTTTCCTTTTCAATAAACAGGTCGTGAGATGATGTGCGAAATTTTGTAAGAGCAACTCGAAATCTTTCGTCCGTAATACAATCACTTTCAAATTTATATTTTATAGAACGTTATGTATCAAGAAGTCTAGAATTATTGATGGAACAATACCAACTTTGATCATAAATATCTAATATGCGTCGTTTAATAAAATTGTAGTCAATTAGCATGCTTAATTGGTTTTGCCAATTATACGAAAGTCCGCATTTATCAAGTATAATTTTAATTTGATTTCCGATGGTTTTCATCTTCGAACTATTCGTAGTTTTCTTTAGGCTGCCAGGCGGCTGTGTTGTTGATTTCAGGGGCGTAATGGGCCTTAATTTAATGACAATAAGAATTGTGATTAAATTTCAGTGTACGTAATTTGCTTGATACGATTATATTTTTTTTTAAATGATAAGTTTTCGTTATCTAATTAAAAGAAAAGTCAAGCCATTCGCTTACGTAATTAACTCGTTTATGTAATTAACTTCGACTTTGTAATAGACAAACACATATACCTATGAAAATACTGACGGTACAATCAGGGTTACCATTCAGAATGTTTATCAAATGCAATAATTAAATATTGTCGAATATAAAACAGCCGAACTGAAATCTTTTATTCTTGAAAATTAAAATAAGTTAAAACATGTTTTTAATTGAAAGGTGGCTTTATTCAAAACTTATTGTTTTTGTTTTGCTTTTTTTCTCTTTTTGTTTGTTTGTTTTTTCTTTTAACTTTTTAGCAAAATTAAAGAGAACCACAACTGACTGTGCATTTCAAAGCAGACTTGGAGCGACAATTGAAGTAAACCGAAATTATAATAAGGACACCGAAGCTGATATGGTTACTGTAAGTGTTTTCAATTACTGTATTCGTTGAGGTTTCCAAACCTTTGGATAAATTTTAGAGTCCTTGCAAAGGATGTGTGCTAAAGGGTTTGCAAGGTAAAGGGCAAACGAAGCATATGTGCCCAGTATGACAAATGTGCTCGTGTGTTTGCACATTCATCGCACATTGGAAATGTGGGGATGTGTTCCACAAACTATATGGGAAAATAGTTGGAAATGTCTCATGAAGAGACAGACAAACATGTCAATTCATAATTCCTATGAATTGTCTATTCATGGTATCTTGTTATGATGTCCCGTCTTGAAACAAAGCTTTGACCGTCAGAAATGTTCTATACGCATAAAATACTGGTCACTATAATGATTATTAAAACGTGTTCTAAAGGGGTGCCGAGCATGTGGAAAAGATTCCTACGGGAATAAAAGAACAAATATGCACCTTTTATTGTCTTAATTGTTTGAGGGATATTGATTAAAACGAATATTGTACAGCAATAGAAAATACACCTTTGGGTATGTTGTTGGTCAAATATAGTGTCAACAAAGTATTGAATCTATGCCAAAATACCGCCAGTAATATAAAAGTTACTTATTGCGTCAGTTGAATGCATTGATACTTATTTTTGCTTTGACAAATGTAAAAATTCGCTTGTTTACAAAATAAAGTAGAGTTGACAAATATGATTTGATGTCATTTGAAAACCTCAACATGAACATAAACGTCACTGCAAATGTAAACAAGTAAATATTTGTGTTGTGTGCAACATACGTGATAACATAACAAATGTCTAAGGTGTGACTGAATGGACGTGTGACATACGTAATCCGTGTTGAATGTGCTCTACAAAGGCAGTGGTTTAATTATTCGTATTAGTCATATAGTAAGTGCAGATCAAGGAGATAAGTTTAGTTTAAACATATTTATTTAAGCTTGATTGCGACTTATATAAATCACTTTCGAGTCCGCTTCCTGGAACAAACCTGTACTGGTGTCATATGAAGAGACATGATTGAGACCAAAGTTGCGTTTGAACCCATGATCCCTGGGTTAAGAGGCAGACAACTTAACCAATAGACCACTGAATGAGATTTAACGTAGTTGTAAAATTGTGTTTTCAGGTTTGTGCCCCTGGTTGGAAAAACGTTTACCCCGAGATAGCCTCTCATAAATACCAGAATGATATGCCTGGTATGTGCTTAAGATTGAGAGATGAACTCCAAGTGCAGCCATGTACTCGATCGTAAGCACAATTTTATCCTAAATAAAGAACTTAAGCTGACTATCATGTTTTCTATTGTTTGTTGTATATTCGTTTTTAAACGTAGAGATACATGTATCAATAAAGCAAATATATGTATGTTTGTATTGTCAGGTGAAATGGCATTTAGTTTTGCAATAAAGCTAACTTTCTTTTTCTTAGTTAGATACAGTATTATTATGCAATACTTTTAATAATAATAATAATAATAATAATAATAATTATAATAATAATAATATTAATCACAAGAATAATGATAATTAATAAATAAAAAATAAAATAAAATAAATAATGACAATAATAACAACAGCGATCAGTGATCAAATGTGTCACCTCATGATAGCCATAACTCATCAGAAGTCATTTAACCTAAATGTATGCACAAGAACATTAGATACAGATCAATCCTGTAAAGTTTCATTGAAATTACATAAGTGGAATGAGAGTCAAAGTCCGGACAAATTATAAAAATGGCAATCATTAAAAGGGCTATAACTATACAGGCCCACCAGAAAATGTTTTTCTTTTTAAATTGATATTAATTAATAAAGAGTGAGAACAATGAAAAAATCTATAATTTAACAAAATAGAGAAAAACAGAATCCTTAAAGAAAGTCCAACACAACACAAGAGCGATCAGTAATCACATGTGTCGCCTCATGATGGCACATTTCATGTTGGGACAAATTTTGTGACAGACGGACAGACAGACGGACAGTGCACAACTAAAATTGGTACTGATCATTCCTGTAAAGTTTGGATAAAATTGCACCAGTAGTTTATGAGGAGTAGTCCGGACAAGCTTTTGCGTATCTGGCAACACACAGAAAAAACACCTTTTTATCAAAGGGCCATAACTTGGCCAAAATCATTCAACCAAAAAAACCCGTGCAATATACGCAAGGACTTGAGCTACAGATCAATCCTGTAAAGTTTCATTGAAATTGCATTAGTGGTATAAAAGAAGTAGTCCGGACAAACTTTAAAATTAAAAATTATTAAAGGGCCATAACTCTGACAAAAATCATTGAACCGGAAAATGCTGACAATATGCACAACTAGACTTGTCGGGTGGGGGCTGCGTTCATTGAATGCCGCCTTTCCTTGTCGATCTTGTTATCATATTATATTTGGTACTGATCATTCCTGTAAAGTTTGGATGAAATTGCATCAGTAGTTTATGAGGAGTAGTCCGGACAAGTTTTGTGACGGACGGACGGACGGACAGACAGACGGACAGACAGACGACGGAGAAGTGACTCATATATGTCGCCACTACTCCGTAAAGGCGACACAAAAATTGAAAATGTTGCAGGCTCGGTTTGATTGAGCCTGTTCATGGACGGTACTGGAAAGTGCAAGTTACCGTCCACGCCCCCTAGCACCGGCTTAAGCAGAATTCAACATTTAAGACGAAAATGGTGAAATTTTGAATTTAGAAACATCCGCAGATGTGTTCATACGGCGGTTATCATGGAACCTTCAATGTGACACAGGAGTGCCATTCCATGTTAAGCGGCGTATTGTCCCCAAGTAAAAGAATGATTTTGCCCTAAACGAGAGAACAATGAGCATATCACAGATAAGACGTCAAAAGACAAATTTAAAAAGAAGGCCATATATCCTAAGGGTGATTATACAGTATTCAATTAGGAATACTGGAACCACCCAAATTGAAAATGGCCAAAAAGAAGAAACTTAAAGTACCACATAACATGTTTTCCCATTTTCATAACTACGATCTCCATAGGTATTGAGAAATTGCTACCCCGTTGCTACCCCGTTGTTTCCTTGAGTAAGAAAATTTTCACACAGTGCTTTGTACTCACTTCAACAAAGCCGTTTATTAGGAAGCTTATAGCTCTGTGGTTTCAGGGACGGATTCGAGACTGTGTATTTTTTTGACGCAATCAAACTATTAAAAAATCTGTATAAAATGAATTAAAGGTTCCCTACAAAAATATATTTGAAAAGTGCTGATACTCGCCGATTAATGACGTTAAACATGTGTACAGTTCAGTACCATATATGAAAAAAATCACATTTTCCGGCGTCACCGCGAAGCACTATTCACTTACATCGACGTAACCTTATAAAAACGAATAATAATCGATCAATAAATCGAAGGTCTTTGGAAACTGGTGACCGTTGATGACCGAAGAAGGTCGAACACAACACAATTATTTCTTTTTAAGAAAATGATTTAATAGGCCTACCATTTTATGAATAATTCCGAGCAAAAAAATATCAAGTAAACACACAAGTTTACGCAGAAAATATCTCTATTTATTATGGCAGATGCCACTACGAATATTTTAATTTTGTAGATTTTCAGTATAAAAAATTTATTGTTTGTAAAATTTGAGATACATATTAAAAAATATTGATAAATTTCAAACACATCATTCAAGTTTTTCCACCTTATAGGGTTAAATAATTATAGAAAATTAGAAATATCACGTAATCGTTTTTTGTTCTTAATTAGGTGTAATTCTGACTAAATCCCTAGAGGTAAATCCGTAACGTACCGGCAAACGGTATTTAGCCAGGTTTTCGAAAAGGTCAATTAACCAATCATGTACGGTTTACAGATCACATGCTCCTCCATGTACCGAAAACAGGTCACGTGCTCCTCCATGCCTCAAAAGTTAAACGCGTACCAATAATTGGATGGAAGCACCGTATCACGGACAATCTGCACCGTTTCACGTACCCGACAGTGTATTAGAGGGGCATCTATATGGAACGCCTGGACTGTCTTATGTGTAGAATGACTGATATACATGGTTAAATGTCATTCTGTTGAGTCCGAGATATAATATGCTGGGTCAAAATCCCAATATACTGGGTGGAAATCCAAATGCGCTCAGTTATTGAAGTGTAATGTTGTGTGCTGATTACATTTTATTCAGTCAAGTCAATGTATTGTCGGGTGCATAAGTCGTTCTGTTCAGTTGTTAAAACAAACAGGCATGTGGTAACACAATTATGTTGAGTTAAAAAGAATTGCTGTAGGGTGTGACAGTTGTTATGTTCGGTTAAAATAGCTCTTCTCATCATGTTCAACCATGAACATCAACAGTTGGGTGCTTTATTCCTTCTGTTCAGTCGTGAAATAGAACTGTTGAATAGTACTGTCATTATGTTCAGTTCAGATGATATACTGTTCGGTGCAGAGGTCATTCTGTTCAGTAGTGAACACAAACTGTTGTATGATACCGTCATTATGTTCAGTTCAGATGATATACTGTTCGGTGCAGAAGTCATTCTGTTCAGTAGTGAACACAAACTGTTGTATGATACCGTCATTATGTTCAGTTCAGATGATATACTGTTCGGTGCAGAGGTCATTATGTTCAGTAGTGAACACAAACTGTTGTGTGATACCGTCATTATGTTCAGTTCAGATGATATACTGTTCGGTGCAGAGGTCATTCTGTTCAGTAGTGAACACAAACTGTTGTATGATACCGTCATTATGTTCAGTTCAGATGATATACTGTTCGGTGCAGAGGTCATTATGTTCAGTAGTGAACACAAACTGTTGTGTGATACCGTCATTATGTTCAGTTCAGATGATATACTGTTCGGTGCAGAGGTCATTATGTTCAGTTCAGATGATGTACTGTTCGGTGCAGAGGTCATTATGTCCAGTAGTGAACACAAACTATTGTGTGATACCGTCATTATGTTCAGTTCAGATGATATACTGTTCGGTGCAGAGGTCATAATGGTCAGTAGTGAACACAAACTATTGTGTGATACCGTCATTATGTTCAGTTCAGATGATGTACTGTTCGGTGCAGAGGTCATAATGGTCAGTAGTGAACACAAACTATTGTGTGATACCGTCATTATGTTCAGTTCAGATGATGTACTGCTCGGTGCAGAAGTCATAATGTTCAGTAGTGAACACAAACTATTGTGTGATACCGTCATTATGTTCAGTTCAGATGATATACTGTTTGGTGCAGATGCCATTCTGTTCAGTAGTGAACACAAACTGTTGTGTGATACTGTCATTATGTTCAGTTCAGATGATATACTGTTCGGTGCAGAGGTCATTATGTTCAGTAGTGAACACAAACTGTTGTGTGATACTGTCATTATGTTCAGTTCAGATGATATCCTGTTTGGTGCAGTGGTCATTATGTTCAGTAGTGAAGACAAACTGTGGTGTGATACTGTCATTATGTTCAGTTCAGATGATATACTGTTCGGTGCACAAGTCATTTGACAATGCGCTGAGTGGTCATACAATTATGTTGGGTTCATTCGGATATCTTCGCGTCAAACAAGATGGCGGGCGGGAGCAACTAATTTCCATAGGTCACGTCGAGGCTAATGACCACTAAATTGCCAAAACAATTTTCTTCCCCGTAAATACCATCGGGATCTTAAAAACGTTATTTCCATAAATTGGACAGATCGTATGGCATATTTAGTACCCAATGGGTATTTTATCAAGTTAATTTGTTACAGTCATAATGGGCACCGTATATTAAAATTAAAATATGGTTAAGGGTAGCCTGTTCAAGTCACACATGACCACCGTAAATAAAACTTAAAATATATGTGTTGGTAACTTTTTAGACTCACAAGTGGACACATCAAACGAAATTTAAAATATGAAACATAATATACAAGTAAGGCAAACCTATTTGAGTCACACATGGCCACAGTATATGGAACGTTAAATATAAGTATGGAAACCCCATTTGAGACATACATGACCACAGTAAATGGAACATTATATATAAGTAAGGGTAGCCTAATAAAGTCAAACATGGCCAAGTATAAAGAAAATTCTATATAAGTAAGTGAAACCTTATTGAGTCACACATGGCCACAATATATTAGACATAATGTTTAAGTCAGGGAAATGTATTTGAGTCTAATTTTATTAGGCTACCCTTATTTATATATAATGTTCCATATACTTTAGTCATGTGTGACTCATATAGATTTCCCTTACTTAAACATAATGTTCCATATATTTTGGCCTAGTGTGACTCAATTACCCTTACTTATATAGAATGTTCTTCATAATGTGGGTATGTGTGACTTTATTGCGCTACCCTTACTTATATTTAATGTTCCATATACTGTGGCCATGTGTGACTCAAATAGGTTTCCCTTACTTAGATATTATGTTCCATTTATTGTGGTTATGTGTAAATCAAATGGGTTACCAACACATATATTTTAAGTTGCATATGCTGTGGCCATATGTGACATTAATAGGCTACCCTTTCTTATTTGTTCCATATACTGTGGCCATGTGTGACTCAAATAGGGTTCCCTTACTTGTACATGATGTTTTATATTTTAAATTTCGTTTGCTATGTCCATTTGTGACTCTTATAGGTTACCAAACAGATCAATTTTAAGTTTTATTTACGGTGGTCATGTGTGACTTTAATAGGCTACCCGTACCTATATTTTAAGTTTTATATACTGTACCAATTATGACTATCACAGTATAGTATAGTCATGAATTAACTAAATAAAATACCCATTGGGTATTTAAAAGTCACAATTTATGAAAATTACGTTCTTAAGCCCCCGATGATATTTACGGGGAAGAAAATTGTTTTGGCAATTTAGTGGTCATTAGCCTCGACGTGACCTATGGAAATTAGTCGCTCCCATCTTGTTGCCCGAAAATATCCGAATGAACCCAACATAATTGTGGTATCACACAACAGTTTGTGTTCACTATTGAACATAATGACCTCTGCACCGAACTGTATATCATCTGAACTGAACAGAATGATAGTACCAAAAAACCACTGAACATAACGACCTTCGCACCGAACAACACATTGACTTGACTGAAGAAGATATAATCAGCACACAAGATAATGATAGTACCATTTAAGATAATGATTGTACCATTTAACAGTTCTATTTCACGACTGAACAGAAGGAATAAAGCATCCAACAGCATGTCATTGCAACTGAAAATAATAAAAGTATCACCCAATAATACACTGCCTCAGCCAAACAAAATGATAGTACCACTCAACTGTTGATTTTCATGGTTGAACATGATGAGAAGAGCACCAAACAGCATAATATTATAACCGAACATAATAACTGTAACACCCTACAGCATATCTTTTTAACTCAACATAATTGTGTTACCACATGCCTGTTTGTTTTAAGAACTGCACATAACGACTTATGCACCCGACAAAACATTGACTTGACTGAATAAAATACAGTCAGCGCACAACATAGCACTTCAATAACTGAGCACATTAGGATTTCCACCCAGCATTTTGTATCTCGGACTCAACAGAAAGACATTTAACCATGTATATCATTCATCCTTAACATAAGACAGTCCAGGCGTTCCATACATCTAAACTAACAGCTGTTATCTTGTGTATCACAAGAATGTAACCAAAAAAACCAATATCCCTGTAGCTCCGCCTCCAAGGCACACATGCGGAACAACGCCGGTAAATCATTTCATTCGATTTACCTGGTTAGTAGCACTGGCTCTTTAAAGTTGATTTTTACTAAAATAAATTCTTTCAAAATTTGAAAAATTGGACAAAAAAAAAACTCGCCGCGCTTGACCAATTTAATTTTGTAAATACGTACCAAGTAGGTTAAATTTTTATTAGTGTTTGAAAATATTTTTGTCCTATAGGATTGCAGTATTTCATATGAATTGAAACACAATCACTTTGGTAAATTGGCGAAATGTTAACCAGGCTAATTAATCGACTGTTTATAAAAATAATTTAAATCACTAGTATAGGTTAAAAATTATTAGTACGTATTTACAAAAATAAATTGGTCTGTCGAGGCGCAGCCGCGCGACCAATTTATTTTTGTAAATGCGTACTAATAAACGCAACATTGGTTGACACCCCGAACCACAAAAATCATGCCTGTCAATATCAGCGACGTCTGATCTTTTACCGCCTTATGCAAAGTAGAATACTTAATTCGCGAAGGTCAAGGATTATGTTTTATGTTTATAGTTATGATGTTTATATTTGCATTCATGACGAAGGATTGTATTTACTGCATTAACAAATAAAATCTACGGACGAGTCTGTACACCTGTGACCTTAGTGTAGATGCATCTTTTAAAAACGGTTAATTGATATACTACTTGTATAAATTGAATTCAATTCTCTTACAAACCGACGCTAACCACAGAAATTAATTGTTAATATATATAAACATGTCATCGCTAGAAAATTACAGAAATAGGGAACGCATCGTAATTTGTTAGAACAAAGCTTGGTACATGTCTAGCATTACCGTGTTTTCAATGTTGCTCTTTCACTTTAATTATTAATTGGAATATAAGACTGGATGTAACACCTTTTCTCGTTTTTATTCAAAATCTCATAGCAGCTTTTCGGCTCTTTTTATTGTGAATATAATTCGGTACCAGTAAGTCATGTTAATTTTATCACAAAATTGTACTTCTAAACCTTTTCCATCTCGTCTGAAAATATATTGTTCAAAGTATTGATTTACCTGAAACGGGGTCTCAGTTATTGCACATGGGCATTCAAGCTAGAATTTGCCAGGTGTTGTTTATTTTTAAATGTCACAAGTTCTCTGTTATGCTCATATTTTCATAGTCAAGTTGAGCTGAATTGACTTTATATTTCAAAGGATTGACTGGTGTTTGACCAAAAGTTGATATTGGAAAATGTTTAGGATAAAATTATAAATACGCCTAAAATTTGAAAAGACTGTCCCACTCTGTTTATACAGTAAGCGTTATAGGTAAATTCTAATGGATCTTTACAGAAATTTCATTTGGATCTGTGTGTAATTTATTGTAAATGCGAACTTTATTATCAAATTGAAAGGAATTATGGCAAAATGAAAACTTATTTTGATCTTCACCCGTTCACTTACTGGGCATAATATCACTTTAAACAACATGCAAAACTTCAAAACATATAAATCGCTGTACTATTTTAATTGCTGTATTGCATATAAAACAAAATGCTAGGAAACCAGTAATGTTTTCATTTAAAATGTTCAGATTGAAAACTCGGATTAAAAAAAACTGTTCACCATCTATTACAGATAATTTAATAAATGTATTTGTTTTTACGGCTACTTTCTCTTTAATCCTTTATATTTCTATGAAAACATGTCCACGATATTATAAGACGAGCGTCTAAACTAACAGCTGTTCTCTTGTGCATCGCACGAATGTAAACAAAAAACCAATATCCCTGTAGCTCCGCCTCCAAGACAAACATATTCGGAATAGCGTCGGTTAATCAGTTCGTTAGAAGCACTGGTTGTTTAAAGCTCATTTACTTTCAAAATTTGAAAAATACTGCCATCTCATTTGACATTTACAAAAAAGGATTTGTCGCGCGGCTGAACATTTTGCCACAATATACACTCAGCCAAAAGAAGAAACTTTACATTATGTAGACCAGAATTTCAGTCTTGTTATGATTTTATTGACATGTCGATACACATCACGATAATCTCGAGCAGTTGTATCATGCAAGGGGATGCTCCGGCTTTTAACACAGAGCACGCCTCAAATAATATCATGTAATATTGAGTAAAAACGTCTTACGCAGAAACTTATGCTATTATTCACAATTTCGAAAAAACATTATTGTTAAATCGTAAGATTTTAAGCAGCCAGGCCACGGCTATCTGGAAATCAAAGTAATCAGGCTATTGGGATGTTGGAAGCGGGTAATGGACATTGCACAGCATTTTGGCTTCTCTAGGGAAACAAGTCATAGTCTTAGTACACTGTTCGGTAATTTTGGATCCTTTCATGATCGTTCGAGATCATGTGACCTCATGTGACGTCATTAAGGGATGACCACGTTATTAGGCTGAATCACTTTCGCAACTTTTTTTTTCCTGCTACCGCCGCTAGTCGACAATTACGTGTCAATGCTCAATTTGCCCGAAATCCCACATTGTAATTCGTCCTCGCAAACAATATACTGGTCAGATACTGAGACCCTACCATAGGGTACCAGATTGGCCTAGGCACAGCGTCACTTCCGCTGGACACGAACCCAGTGGGGTCGCGATATTTTCAGCGACGAATCTCGCTTAAGAGTTATTTTTACTGACGGCAGGTTGAGAACCTATCGTCGCAGAAATTACCGCTTCCCACTTCGTTGCATCCGGTTTTGTTGGGTGAAATGAGAGAGTATGGGGAGGGATTATGGGGGACCGAAAGATTGATCTTGTGGTTTTGGCAGACAATCTTTTACCATTCAAGTAAGCTCATGGTCCTGTTTAACTTTCAAGCAAGACAATGCAAGACCACATACTGCCCGTTTAACAGCCAATGTTCTACCTCACAACCAGGTTAACGTCTTGCCCTCCCCCCCCCCCCCCTTGTTTCCCTGGATATGAATCCCATTGAACATATCTGGGATGAATTTTGGCGGAGAGTGAAGACAAATCACCAGATAGACAACGTTAACGACCTCGCACGGTTACTGCAGGAGGAACCACGGACCCTGCCTAAAGTCTTAATCAGACGTTACGTTCACTCAATGAAGAGGAGAATTCTAGCGTGTATTGCCATTTCCTGGGGCCACACACGTTACTTAGTTGTTCTGATTTTCTCATTCCTGGATATTTTATTGGATCCCTAGGTCAGAATTTGTTAGTGTATTAATTGTTTCATATGGTTAGATCAACAAACATGTGAGTAATTTGAAGCAAAATCTCAAAGGAATAAAATGTAATCAGTTTCATCCGGATACCCCAATAGGAAATTGAAATGTACCCATTTTAGTCCATGTAAAGTTTTTTTTTTCATTAGAGTGTTTTTTCCCAAATCTTTAATTTACTTCTCACGACAAACAACTCACGTGACCCAAAGAAATTTCTGTTTTTTACCGATCGGAATTACCTGTTAGTTTCAATTTATAAATATAGTTTGGCAGTTTTATTTTTATTTTTATAATTATTGTTTCTTGTTATAAAATTATTGATAGTTTTGATTGATTGATTGATTGATTGATTGATTGATTGATTGATTGATTGATTGATTGATTGATCTTTCTTATTATTGTTTAATTAAAGACTTCAAAGCTATTGTGCATTTTATAAAATGAAAGTGACTTTTACCTTTAAGATGGCCTTTTATACAGAATATTATTTAAGATGTATTCAGTACAGTAATATTTAATCTCTACAGGTACTGCTGGCCGTTTTGGCCAGGCTATAATAGAAGATATTATAGAGGGAGACCACAATATAACTACGCAGAGGGTGGAATGTCTGCCACATATACAAAGGTATACGTATCGCGATTCATGTGTGAAATCACAAATGTGTTAAATATTATGAGGTAATAATATATTGTTGAGTACAATACTGAATTCTTTTGAAATAGTACACATATGTCGAAAACTTTATTGGACCGATATAAGGTTTTCAGCTGTGTACGAGTCCAATAGAATAAGTATTGTTCTCAACCCTGATGAATGATCATTTTTTTACATTATTTTGTTACTTCATTTTCTACACGGATTTGATGTTGATTTTGGATTCTTCAAAAAATAAATACTATGCTCATTGAGGTGCCATTGGATATGACTTGTTTGGACTCTAGAAATGTAAACGAGTCTAAATTGATAAGACTAGATTAAATGATGATTTCTGTTGAAACATCACAGTTATTGATACTGGCGGTAAGTTTGCTACATTTTAAAAGGTGTGAAATATAACTTTATTACTGTTCAGATACAAGATTTTATCAAAATATTTCCTAAAAATGAAATTTTAATTGAATGACTACCAATTTCGCGCAAAAAAAATAAATAATGACGTTATATAAATATATCCAACATAATTATTTCACCGTTTCTCGTTCAGATACTTCGAATATTTATAAATAGGCCTTCGTAATTGAATGATCGCATTTTATAACATTGTGTATAATTAAAATTTAATAAATGTTTTTTACAGTTGCAAAGATTTATCATAGTTTTAAACGAAATAATGAATGTAGGAGATGTAATACATATTAAAAATCCTATTTGATATACTAGTAACAGAAAAAATTAATCCATCATTCTATCTAAATGTATCATACCTTTGAAAGCCTTTTCCTATTACAGGATGGATTTGGGGACATTATTGGCGCTCCCGGGGCTGATGATTGGCGGGGTAAATATATATATATACTACATAAATTACAAATATCCAATAATATGTTCACAATAGTTTTTACAAAAGTTCTTTTTGCTTAAGTACAAAAAATGATCTGTTTTACAGTCTGCGAAATTAGCAGTGGCCCGAGGCCCCTAAAAACTTTGTATTTATTAAGTTCGGGCCAGTAAAGATTTCTCAAATGCCTTAGGATTTTATAATCAAGGGCCTGAATGGCCAGTTGGTAAAAAACCTAAATTCTTTGACTGGTTTATGCCAACCTTTCGGAAAAACGTGCAACATATTTTATATGCTATTATTTGACATATATAGGTAGGAGATTTCAATGTTTCAAAATTGGTTTGTTTGATAAGAGATGATCAAAAATAATCAGATAGACTTTATTGATCAATCATTGGCAGAGTATGGATACCACAGTTTCAACTTATCATCAATTTTAATCAATAACCAATTTGATCAATTTTCAATTCAATTTTAGAAATGATAATTGTTGAAACACTGAGAAATTTATTTGTACTTGTACAGTTTTTCATCATGAAGTATTTTTTATTTACCCAAAAATTCTGTGCCACTATCACAATAAAATGGTAATATTATGTGACCAGGCCCAGGCTTAGCCGCCCCCCCCCAATAATTTTGGCAATTATACTTTTTTAATAGTGATTTAAATATCGGCTCGATTTTAACGACAATTTTGGTAGTCTATAGCTATATAAGTAGCCACCCAGAATCTGAATACACTTCCTACGGGCCTGGTGACTACATTATCTAGTCATAGAGTGCACTCTATATTGTATTCGCCAAATACATAGTTAAGGAAATAAATAAAAAATCCCCCTTTATGGGCCGTAAAAACAACAACTGTTGAACTAAGACTAAAAATCCCTTTCAATTTTGTGTTAGTGCAGAATTAATTAGCTTCATTTTAGTATACTTACTTCTATCTTTCTTCTTTTTGATGCAATTGACTGGGCAGATTGTATCTTTTTCTCTGGCCTTTGGTGCTCAAAAATGCTTGGTAGAGCATTTCTTTTTAGTTGCGGTCTGAAAACGTCGCCACATCCAACACTTCTCAATACTGAAGGACTTTTTTCAAAGGCCGAATCCTCAAAGTGCTTAGAGTAAAGTCTGCTGTATATATTTGGTACATATACACGTCCTTTAAACTTTTCATCACTTCCCCCGAATCTTTCAGACCACGTCATCCTCAATGTCTTATTTGTGGGAAAGTTAAAAAAACTTACTTTCTCTCCCAGACCGAGAATAACACCCGAAAGCAGCACACACAACCATGGTGGCTGATCGTCAAAATATCGGAACAAATTATCAATTCCACGGACGATTTTTCACAGAATAATGTCACAATATTCACACACAGACACAAAATGTATAATCCTTGAAGAAAGTGATAAAAATAAACAAATATAAACGAAGAAAACTCAATTACAAAGCAACAAAAAGTGTATGGCATATACGCGCGTTATTATTGTTTAGACAGGAAGTGTTCACTAGTGACGTCACACGGTCGAATCGACAAGGGAGGTAATCAATGTAAGACTAGCCAGGGGATCATTTTTTTTACAAAAGTGCGATTTAAGTTACCAAAAAACGTTTTTCAGTGTGAAACAATGCTACTATCAGATTTTAATAATTCTTTAGAGCTTATTTATCACTTTTGAAAGGTTTTTCATTTTTTCACCAAATATGACCTTTAAAAGTCCTTACTAAGTCCTAACACATTTACTTTGGTAAATTGGCAAACTGTTTATCAGTCTTATCAGTCTAGTAAATATTGTAAATATGTGTAAATCGGCTGCACCATGCCTGACCAATTTAATTTTTTAAATACGTACTAATAAACTTAAACCCTGTCGTCGTCGAATAAAGGCAGGACATCAAATGACCAAATTACACAAGAAAATATAGACCTCATACGGACCTTTTGGCATGAAACGGGCCGAACTTGGGATACGTTGACTTGATGTTCTGGATGTCCACAGGTCCAAAGTAGCATGTGTGTTTATATTACTTCTACACTGTATGGCAAAATGAGCGCAACGAGTTTATGCGTTGATATAGTAAGACATATTCCTTTTATAACTTCATTCCAATGGCATAAATTAAGAGTTGCCAGCCGTAACTTGTAACAGTCCAAGCACTAAGCGAAAACCATAGTCTTTTGCATAATATATTAGCTGTTGACGTTTTTTAGCAGTTCGTTAATTTGTAACACTAATGAATGCCCATTCCAACGGTTACTCCGTTCTATTCTGGAAATACTGACAATGTCTTAAGATTTGTACTGATATTATTATAAATAATGAAATGGTGATAATTACTTAGTGTATGTTAAACAGTAATTTAAGACTCCTTGGGTCTGATGAGTTTGTGATGTTTATAATTTATGTGATTCGAAACACATGTGTAGGCTCACGAAAGCCTCGCAAATATAAAACTTTCTTACTTTCTAACTATATCATTTACTCATTTATCATTAAATTATGCACACCAATTATCCATTAATCGTTATTACACGTTTATTCGGCTAATTTGAGTAAGTGTTGCAACGCGTTTCATATTCTGGTCAATTTGCGTAATAAAATTGATTATCCATTGTAAGCAATTTGAGCGAATGGTCAGAAATTTTGCACACAGGTTATTGATTCAGACCTACATACAGTAAAATAAAAGTCTTAACAAATATTTTCGATCCATTCATGTCAAAAATCCTGTGTGAGATTATTTATCAATTATTAATTCATCAAGAACCAGACTGTGACTTATCATCACTTATTCATTATCCAGATTAATAAATTGTTCCTAAATCTTATTTTCAGGTGCGTTTAAATCGTATCAAAAGCAGTGGACGGCACGGCTGAGCTTTGATTACACACCACCCACGATGTATTTCGGTAGGTACTAAATAATTATCTTTGACTTGTTTGTATCGTTTTAAACTGAAATATCACAATATTAAGACTGTCGAAACCCACGTCAGATTGCTAGATTGAACACTTTTATAACAGACGTGATAAACGCTTTCCCCTTACAGTGAGTGGTGGGGCGGGTTCGATTCCGGCCAGGATTTTCGGAGATGAAGCTATCTATAGCTAGTTTATGGAAAAATAACCCATTATTCAGGACTTTGCATATTATTAAGTGTTTGTATACTTTTTCTAAAATCATATAAATTTCAAGTGATAACTACTTAATACAATTTTACTACTTTATGCTCATGCCTGGTAAGCAACAGATCTACCCTTTTTCGGAGATGTATGATTAATTGACCTATCCTTTAGCCAATTTTAGTGTCAACAAAATAAATGTGTTGTCATATTTTTATTTATTTATTTATTTATTTATTTACTTATTTGCGTTATATACGTTATACGACGGATGATCAAAAATTAACCGGACTTTGTAAATGATTCTTAACCTGTTAAATGAATTTACATAACAATACACGGAAAATAAATCGGAATCTATCCCCTAAATGATACAAAAAATACCAACAAGAAATATTTACAAAGAAAAAAGTTATGCTGTTATTGGCAAGCACATGTAAAGCAATGTGGCGCACGGTATCACATTGAAATTGACGTTAACGACGTCACAAGCGTATTGTCCTTAACGGAGCAGCTTTTAACTCATTCACGGAGTAGGCCAATACGTGGTACAGTCATCTTATTGATGCGGCGGATCCTCTGCTTATATATATTTCTGTACAAGTGGGTATCATATTGTATTGTAATAGAATGAATGGTGATAAAGAGCTCCTGTAATGACGCAAACTTCCGTTATTTCCTTCTGTAACTTGATTATTGAAAAAATCGCACAAGCAATTAACTATATTATGTATCAGAAATAATTATTAATCACCAATGACTTTATCGGTTGTTTAATATTATTCAAACGTATAGATAGTTGACATAAATAAAACATTTTACTTCAGGATATGCGTTGACTGTTGCAAATCTTTGGAAGGGTGAACTGGTTATATCTGGAGCCCCTAACTGGAATGATCCGAAAGGTACGGGACATTTCGGAAAGGTAACAAAACAAATGATTTTGTGTATGTGTGTGTAAATTTAGGGATAAATCCACTCCACTGGTACTTTACATCTGATTTATGTTTATTTAGCAATATCGTTTATAAATTATCAACTTGATTTATTAAATGTTTAAGACTGGATAACGTGGCAAATTTCGAACTAAATGATTATATTTGTTTTAATTGTCAGGTGTATCTGTATATTGGACAAGACCTAGAAAGTTATCTAGATTTTGGCATCACACGTGCTGTAAGTATTTTAATGCTTCATAATAAGATGGAATTGTATTTTATGTACATACTGGTGTGTACTTAGGCGTCATTTGAAATACACCAGTCTATGAAGTATCTAGTATATTTTATATATAAAAGCGTGCCTTGTCAGACAGCGCTCAGTCACTTATGTAATAATTGAAGTTTTCATTCATTTAAAATGAATATGCAATAGCACAACGAATGTTGTTTGGGGTTATACTGGTTTGAGGCAGTCCGTATATTTGGATGATTTGCCGTATGTGTGGCCCTTGCTTGTAGTGATATCTTTTATTTGCCCTTTTTATCACGTTCAGTCATAAAGTTTCAGTTTATCATTTTGAAAAACAAAGATTGTGCTATCGAAAATAAACAAATAAATAATTTCATTTATAATGTTACTACATTCTATCAATAAATATTATGATTTCATTCTGTTTCAACAAACAGGAATGTCCTGACCAAGATAACCTGAATTTAGGAGAATTGATTGACACAGAACAAACTGGTACCAAGTTTGGCGCAGCACTCGCTGCTGTTGACGTCACAGGTGACGGATATGACGAGCTGTTTGTTGGTGCCCCGTTCTACACTGGTGACAATCCGGAAGAGGGACGTGTGTTCGTTTACAGTTCCTCAAAAGTATGACCAATTGCAGAAATAAGTATTTAACAATGTCATTTTGCGGTTAATGTGGCTCAAAATTAAAAACATTCTTTACCTCATAGAAAAGGCCTCTGTGAACGTGGGATCAAATTCGCTGGCTTCTAATTAGTTTCCTTACCCTAGTTGCGTGTTCGATTCCCAGCTTAGGAATTTGAATTATTAGTGGTTCTACTTAGTAGCAAGCGCTTGAATGAAATGATGCAAAAGGAGCATTGCGTTTGTTTTCATGAAATGAAGTTTAATTTTGTGTCAAAACGCTTATTTGTAAAAAGACTTTTTAAACCTGAAAAGACTACGATGTGACTATAGAGATACGGTGTGACTATAGAGATACCGGTAACATTAGTCCCCTTTTGAGCAAATTGTAGGTCATTAAACATTTAACAACTGAACTTAAAACTTCAAATGTCAAGGTCACCATTGATCTTCCGAATTGAAATGTTTTATGAGCATTTATAATTTGAATCTTGGAACATTCATGTAAGGTATTTGTTTTCTGTAAAACTAATTAAATTGTGTAGATTTTCTTAACGTCTCCCGATGTACTTAATACATGGATATTTATTGCTTTCAAATTTGCACCTCTAGGTCCAAAAATCATTTGAGATCACTCCACAGTGTTAACTTTGTTGTGGCTCTTCAGTTAGCAAGAAGCTCTTTTTCTCATATGGAATATGTTTTAAGGACTATTTTTTCTTTCACTCAGGCAAATCAATGAAACAATATATTAAAATAATCCTAGGTACTCAAATCACGCTCAATTGACATTTCTAAAGTCCCAACTTGAATTTCTATTTATTTTTTTATTTTCTATTTGAGTTTGAATTATAAATATATTTATATAATGTCGAACGAAATTTAGACGCCGACAGAAAAACAGAGTAGTTTTTAAACAAGCCATGTGACTTGACCAAACTGAAAGTTGCAATAACAGATATTGCGGATATTGTATGATTAAAACAAGTCTAAGCCATTCATTTGACTTTGTTTTTTTAACTTTTCAAGATTTAACTGTGACAACTATTGTGAAATCTGAACGCTCTAACCTGACCAACGTGGGTCAAGTTAGGAAACCGCCATTTTACTCTTCATAAGGTGAAAAGTTTTGTTCCCGTGACTGCCTAGTGTATTCATTTTGAGGACAGTAACAGAATAATGAATGAAAAATTCGAATGGAAGAAATGAAAATTTTGCCTGTGTCTCCTTTAATAAGCTCACCAGAACCGAGGATTCAGGGTGAGTTATAAGGCTCAAAGGGGGGTGATCCTGCGGGGCGATTTACTTCAAATTTAGTCTATAGCATCCTTGTGACAGTCACACATACATTTTCATTTCAATTGGCCCCTTTTAAGGGTCAACAGAGCTAAAAATAGAAAAACCTTTAAACATTTTCTACTACAGAACTAATTGATGGTTAATCACCAAACTTTGTCTGTAGCATTCTTAGGAAGTATTTTATCTAGTTTGCTCCTATAAATTTGATTGGCCCCTTTTAGGGGTGTCTATGGGTAAAAATAGAAAAAAAAACATTTAGACATCTTTTTCAACAGAACTAATGGATGGATGATCACCAAATTTTCTCTGTAGTATTCTTGGGTAGTTTTTGTTATCAAGTTTGCTCATATTAATTTGATTGCCTTCTTTGGGGGCCGCTAAAACTAAAAAATAGAAATACATTTAAACGTCTATTTCTACAGAACTAATCGATGGATGATTACCAAACTTTGTCTGTAGCACTCTTAGATAGTCTTTTATCAAGTTTGCTCATATTAATTTAATTGGCCACTTTTAGGTGACGCTAAAGTTAAAAATAGAAATACATTTAAACATCTACTTATACAGAAATAATTGATGGATGATCACCAAACTTTGTTTGTATTATTCTTGGGAAGTCTTTTATCAAGTTTGCTCATATAAATTTGATTGGCACCTTTTTAGGGCTGCTATAGCTAAATATAAAAAAAACTTTGAACATCTTTTCCTACTGAAATAATTGATAGATGGTCATCATTTGTCTGTAGCATTCTTGGGTAGACTTTTATCAAGTTTGCTCATACTAATTTGATTGGCCCCGTTTAGGCTAAATATAGAAATACCTTTGAACATCATTTTCTACTGAAATAATTGAAAGATGATTACCAAACTTAGTCGGCAACATTCTTAGGTAGTCTTTTATCAAGTTTGCTTATATTAATTTGATTGTCACCTTTAAGGGGCCGCTAAAGCTAAAAAAGAAATACGTTTAAATGTCTCCTTCTACAGAACTAATGGATGGATGATCACCAAATTTTGTTTGTAGCATTCTTAGGTAGTCTTTTATCAAGTCCGCTCATATTTATTTGATTGGCCCCTTTTATTGGCCACTAAAGCTAAAAAATAGAAAATAAAATGAACACCATCTCCTACTGAAATAATGGATAGATGATCACCTACTTTGTCTGAAGCTTTCTTAGGTAGTGTTTTATCAAGTTTGCTCATATTAATTTGATTGGCCCCGTTTAAGCTAATGCTTAAATGCCCCACCTCATGGCATTTCTTCACAATATTGTTTAAAAGTATGCTATGCTCAAATTTAATATAAGAAAATATTGACAATGGATAATATCGTACACTGAAAACCAGTTGTTTCTGGTGAGCTACTCAGGACCATCATGGCCCTCTTGTTCGTAGACCGATCCAGCGAACGTGTTTTGCTCTTCCTTTACATTATTTTGTTCTCATGACAAATACCTTAAATGCCAATATAATAATTTAACAGTGAACTGTAACTTGTTAGACAATTTTCGGTGAGCCAAATGATTATTGTTCTGTTTTTTCCAGGACACCGGTATTTGTGGTCCAATAGGAATACTTTCAGGTGGTGTAAATGTACCTTCATTAAAGGATAAATCTTCTTTTGCTCGGTTTGGTGCAGCAATCGCATCCATTGGTGACCTTGACATTGACGGCTATAATGGTAACTTTAGATTTTATTTTTTGAAATATTTGTTTTCGATAGTTATTTCTGAACGAAAAAATAACGCTGAAATTGTTTTCAGTAGTTTGGCCTTATTACCAGATATAGTTTGGGTATGAAGGGGTACTAAGGTCGTATGTAGGTAAGGGGGTAGGTAGGGTGGTAGGTTGGTGAAAGAGTGGAAGGGTAGGTTTTGGATCGGTTGGTCGGACGTGAGCGCATGCGGCTTAATGGGTGGGGGGGGTAAAGAAGTTAGGCTGAGCTATACTTAGGAGTGTAAGAATGATGGAAATAATGTAAATATATATGTTTTCTTAGAAAGGGCTCTGTTTTGAATTTAAAACCTCCAAATTTTAGTTTGAGGAATTTATATGTCAAACTATTAAGAGTTTGCTGCCAAATTTCATTTAAAGTGATCACTTTAACAACTGTTAGGGTTTTTATCATCTTAAGAATTTAAGATAAAACATGCTATTATGAGGTTAAAAGGGGACACAATTTCAAAATATGTGAGAGAAAAAAAATCAATTTATATTAATGAAAACACTCAGTACCTACATATGTACGTCATGAACTTTACTTTACAGATGTAGCTATCGGAGCACCCTACGAAGATGATGGAACCGGTGCCATATATATCTATCCAGGAATTGGAAAATCTAAATGCGAAATGAAGGACCCTTTCACCCAAAGAATAGCTGGTACATTACACAATCATTCTTGATATCATTCTTAAAATACTGGTGCACATTTATTTTCTTATATCAATTATTCTTGATAAAGACGCCATCATTTATAACACCGACTTACGACTTTATACATATAAAAATAGAAAAAAAAATAAACATCTTCTCCTACAAAACTAATTGCTGGATGATCACCAAACTTTGTCTGTAGCATTTTCAGGTAGTGTTTTATCAAGTTTGCTCAAATTAATTTGATTGGCCCCTTTTAGGGGCCGCTTAAGCTGAAAATAGAAATACCGTTAAATGTCTGTTTCTAGAGAAATAATTGATCGATGATCAGCAAACTTTGTCTGTAGCATTCTTGGGTAGTCAGTTATCAAGTTTGCTAATGTTATTTTGATTAGCCCCTTTAAGAGGTCTCTAAGGCTTAAATAGAAAAACCTTTTTACATCTTCTCCTACAGAAGTAATTAATAGAAGATCACCAAACTTTGTAGGTAGCATTATCAGGTAATGTTTTATCAAGTTTGCTCATATAAATTTGATTGTCCCCTTTTAGGGGCCATTTAAGCTAAAAATAGAAATACCTTTAAATGTCTATTTCTAGAGAACTAATTGATGGATTATCACCAAACTTTGTCTGTAGCATTCTTGGGCAGTCTGTTATCAAGTTTGCTCATATAAATTTGATTTGCCCCTTTGGGGCAGCTTAAGCTAAAAATAGAAATACCTTTAAATGTCTATTTTCTACAAAACTAATGGATGGATGATCACCAAACTTTGTCTGTAGCATTGTTGGGAAGTCTTTTATCAAGTTTGCTAATATTATTTTGCGTGGCCCCCTTTAGGGCTACAAAAGCTAAAAATAGAAATACTTTTAAATGTCTATTTCTACAGAACTAATTAATGGGTGATCACCAAACTTTGTCTGTAGCATTCTTTGGTAGTCTTTAATCAAGTTTGTTCATAATAATTTTATTGGCACCTTTTAGGGGTATCTATATCTAAAAATAAAAAAAAACCTTTAGATATCTTCTTGTACAGAACTAACTGATGGATGATCACCAAACTTTGTCTGTAGCATTCTTGGATAGTCTTTTATCAAGTTTGTTCATATTATTTTGATTGCCTTTAAAGGGATACACGGGCAAAATAATGACAAAAATACAAAAATGATCTTCTGTACTCAAATCACCCTAAAATGACTTTTCCTAAAGTCCCAGCATGAATTTCTGTATAGATTTTATATATTTTGGGTTTGAAGCTTAAATATATTTATATATGTTGAACAAAATTTGGTCACAAACAGAATCACCGAATAGTTTAAAAACAAGTCATGTGATTTGAACAAACCCTGTGTGAGCCGCTAAAATTTAAAATAGAAATAAGTTTAAATGTCTATTGCTACAGAACTAATAAGTGGATGATCACCAAACTTTGTAGGTAGTATTCTCAGGTAATGTTTTATCAAGTTTGCTCATATAAATTTGATTGTCCCCTTTTAGGGGCCATTTAAACTAAAAATAGAAATACCTTTAAATGTCTGTTTCTAGAGAACTAATTGATGGATGATCACAAAACTTTGTCTGTAGCATTCCTGGGTAGTCTTTTATCAAGTTTGCTCATATTAATTTGATTGGCCCCTTTAAGGGGCCATTTAAGCTAAAACTAGAAAAACCTTAAAACATCTTCTACTACAGAACTAGTGGATGGATGATCACCAAACTTTGTCTGTAACATTATTTGGAAGTCTTTTATCAAGTTTGCTTATATTAATTTGATTAGCCTCTTTTAGGTGCCGCTATAATTAAAAATAGAAATATGTTTAAACATCTTCTCCTTCAGAACTAATTGCTGGATTATCACCAAACTTTGTCTGTAGCATTTTGTGTAATCTTTTATCAAGTTTGCTCACATAAATTTGATTAGCCTCTTTTAGGGGCCACTTAAGCAAAAAATAGAGAAAAAAACCTTCGATCACCATTTCCTACTGAAATAATTGATGATCACCAAACTTCGTAGCGTTCTTAGGTAGTCTTTTATCAATTTTGCACTTATTAATTTGATTAGCCCCGTTTAAGACAAAACTAAAATGCTCCATGTCATGGCATTTCTTCAAATTGATGTTTTAACATATTCTATGCTAAAATTTAATATTAGAAAATATTGACATTCCAACACTGAAGAACAGTTGTTTCTGGTGAGCGACTCAGTGCCATAATGGCCCTTGTTTTATTTATTTTATTTATTTATTTTTTGGGGAGTGGGGGGCGGCATTGCGAAATTAAAATGCCTAGTCTTGGAAAACGCCTACTCTTGAAAAACGTAGTGAGATGGCAAAGTATTCAACTAAAATGGTAACTCAGGCTATTTATTCGCAACAGAAACTATAACCAGAGCTATTTATCAGCATCGGTAACTAAAATTTAGGTTATTAATCTGTATAGGTTACTATATCTAAGGCTGTTTATTAGTATCTGTAACAGTTATCAATATCAGGCTTTTTATCTGTATCAGTAATTATAACCTATGCTATGTATCAGTATCGGTAACTCTGACCCTGGCTATTTATCAGCATTGGTAAAAATATCCAAGGACAATTATCAGTACCGGTAACTATAAACCAGGCTATTAGTATTGGTATATATAACCCATTCTATTTAACAGTATCAGTAGCTAAAACCCAGGCTATATATATATATATCATTATTGCTAACTATAACCCGGGCTCTTTATCGATATCGGCAACTATATCCAAGGCTTGTTATAAGTATCGGTAATTTTACACTGGCCATAATCAGTATCGGTAACTATAACCCAGGTTATTTATCAGTATCATTGACTATAACCGGAATTTTTAACAGTGTCAGTATCTATAACCCTGGCTATTGATCTGCATCGGTAACTGTTATCCATGGTATTTACATGTATCAGTTACTCTGACTGGCTTGGGCGACATCAAGGGGTGTTTCTGCTAAAAGAAATGTCGAGGCCGACAGGCCCAGACAATGTTTTGCAGAAACATCCCGTGATATTGCCCCAGCCAGTGTTATATCCCCGTAACTAACTCGTTTCATACACTTACTGTTTTATCGCATTTTCCTTTTATTTTGTAATTAAAATTAGAATAAAACTAGAACTGCCACTATCATGGCGTGAATACCCCCGCATACCACTTTGTCAGAATCAACAGTGGCCATTTAGAGCTCAAGGACAACCTCCCTGCCAAATCTGACGTTACTAAGCCAGTGCATTGCTAAGTTATGTATTCTACATGCTTCAAATGTGAAAATGTCAAAATCAATACATTGCGGACAGGACATTCTTTAGCAATTGAGAAGAAAAGCTTTTTTTGTCAAGGTCCCTGTGACCTTGACCTTTGACCCAGTGACCTCAAAATCAATAGGGGTCACCTTATAGTCATGATCAACATCCATGCCAAATATGAAGACTGTGGGTCAAAGGAATCTTAAGTTAATGGGTGGACAAACTTTTTGAAGTCAAAGTCCCTATGACCTTGACCTTTGATCCAGTGACCTCAAAATCAAAAGGGGTCATCTACTAATCATGATCAACATCCATGCCAAATATGAAGACTGTGGGTCAAAAAGAGGATCTAAAGTTATTGGGCAGACAAACTTTTTGAAGTCAAAGTCCCTGTGACCTTTGACCTGGTGACCTCAAAATCAATAGGGGTCATCTACTAATCATGACTAACCTCCATTCCAAATATGAAGACTGTGGGTCAAAGGAATCTTAAGTTATTGGGCGGAGAAGCTTTTTGAAGTCAAGGCCCCTGTGACCTTGACCTTTGACCTGGTGACCTCAAAATCAATAGGGGTCATCTACTAATCATGACTAACCTCCATGCCAAATATGAAGACTAAGGGTTAAAGAATCTAAGTTATTGGCGGACAAGCTTTTAGAAAGTCATGGCCCCTGTGACCTTGACCTTTGACCTGGTGACCTCAAAGTCAATAGGGGTCAACTACTAATCATGACTAACCCCCATGCCAAATATGAAGACTGTGGGTCAAAGGAATCTTAAGTTATTGGGCGGAGAAGCTTTTTGAAGTCAAGGCCCCTGTGACCTTGACCTTTGACCTGGTGACCTCAAAATCAATAGGGGTCATCTACTAATCATGACTAACCTCCATGCCAAATATGAAGACTAAGGGTTAAAGAATCT
Source organism: Ruditapes philippinarum (assembly GCF_026571515.1). Taxonomy (NCBI): domain Eukaryota; kingdom Metazoa; phylum Mollusca; class Bivalvia; order Venerida; family Veneridae; genus Ruditapes; species Ruditapes philippinarum. Next base: position 192,932 of record NW_026866689.1, on the reverse strand, counting down.
AAGTTATTGGGCGGACAAGCTTTTAGAAGTCATGGCCCCTGTGACCTTGACCTTTGACCTGGTGACCTCAAAGTCAATAGGGGTCAACTACTAATCATGACTAACCTCCATGCCAAATATGAAGACTGTGGATCAAAGGAATCTTAAGTTATTGGGCGGACAAGCTTTTTGAAGTCAAGGCCCCTGTGACCTTGACCTTTGACCTGGTGACCTCAAAGTCAATAGGGGTCATCTACTAATCATGACTAACCTCAATACCAAATATGAAGACTATGGGTCAAAGGAATCTTAAGTAATTGGGCGGACAAGCTTTTTTGAAGTCAAGGCCCTCTGTGACCTTTACCTTTGACCTGGTGACCTCAAAATCAATAGGGTCATCTACCAATCATGACTAACCTCCATGCCAAATATGAAGACTATGGGTCAAAGGAGGATCTTAAATTATTGGGCGGACAAGCTTTTTGAAGTCAATGCCCCTATGACCTTGACCTTTGACCTGGTGACCTCAAAATCAATAGGGGTCATCTACTGATCATGACTAACCTCCATGCCAAATATGAAGACTAAGGGTCAAAGGAATCTTAAGTTATTGGGCGGACAAGCTTTTTGAAGTCAAGGCCCGTGTGACCTTGACCTTTGACCTAGTGACCTCAAAATCAATAGGGGTCATCTACTAATCATGACTAACCTCCATGCCAAATATGAAGACTGTAGGTCAAAGGAATCTTAAGTTATTGGGCGGACAAGAAAAAACCGACGGACGGCCGGCCGGACGGACGGCCGGCCGGACGGACGAACGGACAAGCTGATTCCAGTATACCCCCCTTACAACTTTGTTGTGCGGGGGTATAAATATAAAAAACGTGCATATCTCTCTCTTGTGCCCTTTCACTTTTTCACCTTCTCACTCCCAGATAAAATAAACCAATACCAGCTAATGAAGTCGTAAGCTACCTTACAGATATATTATTTTATTGAAAATTTAAAACAACGTCCATTGTTAGAGACAGATTGTAACCTGATAGTTTGCGGAGAAAGTAAATCGGATTCAAGATTTATTCAGCGGATGTACCTTTTGATTCCAGCAGTTGCAGTTGCATAATTATATGAGAAGAAATTCATTTCATTAATTTTCTTCTTACTTATTATTGTTATTATTATTATTATTATTATTATTATTATTATTATTATTATTATTATTATTATTATTATATGTTTGTTACCGCTGCCTCATTGGAGCCTCAGAGAAAAAACTACACTTAAATATACAAGGTGCGAAACAAACTCTTTTTTTCCTATATGAATCAATGAAATCAAAGCACAGAAGGCGCTGAATTTGTTTTGGTCTCAGAATGTCAGAAAGGTGAAGGTTGTTAGATTATAAACCAGTTTGTTTTTGTAAAGTGCCACCAATTTTTTCCAGTGGCTGCAACACTGATAGTCAATTAATTGTTTATTTTTAAAAAATGAGTTGCCTCAACTGGGATTTGAACTCCAGACCTCTCGATTCATAAGCGAGCGTGCAAAACCCTCGGCCACGGTGAAGTTATATGTTATCGGCCTGAAGGAAACCATATAACTCTAAATTAGGGTTTGTAACTCTTATTATTTCGACGCTAAACCTGTTGTTTAACACAGATGTAAATAATCATGGAGCTTACTGTAAGCATGTATATCTATGAAGAATGAAACAATATTAGAAATCTTCGACCATTCGGTGAAGTACTTTGCTTGAAAATTAATGCGCCTGTCATTTGACAATCTTTACGCATTGATCTCCCCTGAATTTTTCGGCGTTGGTGTACATATAAAGTGAAGTAACCGCTTCAAAAAGGTGGACTACCTTAGGCATTTGCAATTAATAGCATTAGACTCTGAAATTTCGCTACCATTATTTGTTTGGTCTGACGACCCAAACAAATAAAAACTGTACTGCTATACATCAATACAGTTTTCAAATGCTCATTGAAAGTGTACTGAATATAATGGGTTAGTAAGAACAAAGAAAAAGCTCCAAACCATGCGATAAATTTATAAAATCATTGCCTTGAAACACAAAGAATCCTTACTTACATGTCTCTTACGACGTCAGAATTACAACATCGGCTATGAAATTACCGTATCTTTATCCATTCACTACAATTACTTTGTGAAATTTAAAATCGTCAACTAAACACGGCTTAGTTGAAAATGTAATAAATCTGTAAAGCACTTTCTATACCTAACTGAAAGATCCCACATGGGTTTGACACGCAACTCCATAACCTAATTTTCACAAAATAAACATAATCGACGTCTGATAATAGAACAAGAGTAGTGTCATTACCTTGCTATGTGAAATAAACATCATTTAATGTTAATTTCAGACTATCAATAACATGAGGTCAAAAATACGTCAATTAAAATGCTACATTTCAGAAAAAGTGTTAGCCATTTTATTTATGTATATTGATTATCTTTTATGTTTGGTTTTGTACTGCTGTGCTAGAAATAATTGCAGAATACATACCTCAGGATTGTATTATGTATGATGTACTTTAATTTGGATTAACAGGTCGTGATCTTGACATAGGTTTACGATCGTTTGGCTGGAGCATGTACGGTGATGAAGATATTGATGACAATTCTTTCCCAGGTATCTTTAACCTATATAATATTATACTGTCTAGGAATTGTATTTTGTATTATTTTAATACCACAAAATTCGTAATTTTTGTTTCTGTGTTGGTGTTTGTGCTTTAAGTTAAACTTGCCGCTGGTACTTGAGATGATTTAACCTTGACCTCTCCGCGATGTGCACGCCTTGGAAAGGATTTGATTTTATTTCAACACATTCTTATACACCTTGTGACTAAGATACATCTTGTCATGTTTCTTCATGCGAGATAGATATAGATAAACTATCTTTAAAAACTTTTTTCTTCTTCTTTAACTTTCTTGGAAAAAGTATATACCGCAGCCTACATGGCTTTTATAAAAGCTACGCCACTGATTTTATTAATGTTCTTCCTTAGTTATTTGAGATATGAATAGTATGCAAAGATATTAAAAAAGCTATTAATTGAAGCTAACAAATATAACAGTATTTTTTTCTTGTCAACAGATTTGGCTGTTGGAGCGTATGAGTCAGACACTGTGTTGGTGTTCAGAGCGAGGCCATTAGTCAATGTTATCATTGAAATTGAAATGACTCCAAATCCAATTCCTTTAATTGGTTCCCTTTTACCCTGTTCCACCGATAATAAAACTCTCTGCTTCACTGTTAAAGTCAAGTTCCGTTTTGTCTATGTCGGGAGTAGGAAAGGAAAAGTGGACAATGTCTGTAAGTTCATCAAACATATCAGTTTTATATTAAGGCGAATTGGTCTATAATGGAAGGTATGTAATCCAATAAATAATTACGTTGAAAGTATTAAGTATCACACATAACAACATACTACGAAATAATATATATGTATGGTGTTGATGCATGTTCTGAATTAACATATATCTATAAAGCAAATGATAAAGAGCAAAATATTTTCTATACATCATAAAAATGTTCATATTTTACTCATAGAACATTTTTCTTTGAAACAATATTTTATAAGAATATGCAATTGATTACATTTGATCTTTTTACTTCATTGGCAAAAGGAAAAAAGAGGTTAGGAAGCCGAGTAAGTAAGCTTTGTATTTAAACATTTTTTTTAATTTTTTGGCAGACCTTAATTGGACACTCGATTCTGACACTTTACATAAGAGCATGGAAGGATGGAGTAGGGTTTCATTTAGATCTTTTGATAAACATGACATTATTACTGAGAACATTACACTCTCTGGACCCAGCGTACAAAATAAAACATATATAATGGACGTGAAGGTAATGTATTTATTTAAATCAAAATATTATATATCTCTGTTTCCCTTATGAGGCGATTGCTTTATAATCGCTTAAACATTGATTACTATATATTTTGCTTTATCCGCCTAGCATGTAAGTGTAAAGGAAATTTTTGAGGATATGTTATTTTTAAAGCATACTTTAAGAAATATGAACACTGAAAATTTGTCTCAACCTTCCTTCAATCTCTGTCATGACTGGTGTGTTTGATATATAAAATCATTTAAAGGGCAGTTTAGCAGCTGTAAAGACTAATTTTGTACTATTAATTGTGTTATATTTTTTCTAGTCCTTCATGAAAAAATCATCGCAGAGAGTAAAGTTGGAAAACAGAACTTCTTTTCTCCCTTTAAAGTCGATGCTAGTGGGCTTGACATATGTGACATTTTGAATTATATTATACGCCATGTTCAGTCAAATCGAGAAGAATACACTTTTGATCTTTTCAACATTTTTTTTTCTTTTTACCCTTTCCTTTTTCTGGATTTTTTTATCCTTATACACATTGGTACACTTATAATATCATAATATGTATATACAGTTTGAAATGTGTCGTTTTTGTGTCGCTTCTACGGAGTAGTGGCGACATATAGGGATCACTTCTTCGTTGTCTGTCTGTCTGTCCGTCCGTCACAAAACTTCTCCGGACTACTCCTCATAAACTACTTGTGCAATTTCATCCAAACTTTACAGGAATGATCAGTACCAAGTCTAGTTGTGCATATTTTCACTATTTTACAGTTCAATGATTTTTGTCAGAGTTATGGCCCTTTTATTATTTTTATTTTTAAAGTTTGTCCAGACTACTTCTCTTATACCAATAATGCAATTTTTATGAAACTTTACAGGATTGATCTGTAGCCCAAGTCCTTGCGCATATTGCACGGGTTTTCCGGTTGAATGATTTTTGGCCGAGTTATGGCCCTTTGATAAAAAGGTGTTTTTTTCTGTGTCTTGCCAGATATACCGGACTACTCCTCATAAACTACAGGTGTAATTTTACCCAAACTTCACAGGAATGATCAGTACCAAGTTTAGTTGTGCATATTGTCAGCATTTTCCGGTTCATTGATTTTTGTCAGAGTTATGGCCCTTTTATAATTTTTATTTTTAAAGTTTGTCCGGACTACTTCTCTTTTACATCTAATGCAATTTCAATCAAATTTTACAGGATTGATCTGTAGCTCAAGTCCTTGCGCATATTGCACGGGTTTTTGGGTTGAATGATTTTTGGCCGAGTTATGGCCCTTTGATAAAAAGGTGTTTTTTTCTGTGTCTTGCCATATACACAAAAGCTTGTCCACTACTCCTCATAAACTACTGTTGCAATTTTATCCAAACTTTACAGGAATGATAAGTACCAGATTTAGTTGTGCATATTGTCTGCATTTTCCTGTTTATTGATTTTTGTCAGAGTTATGGCCCTTTAATAATTTTTATTTTTTTTAAGTTTGTCCGGACTACGTCAGTTGAATTACTAATGCAATATCAATGAAACTTAACAGGATTGATCTGTAGCTTAAGTCCTTGCGCATATTGCACGGGTTTTCCGGTTGATGATTTTTGGCCGAGTTATGGCCATTTGATATAAAGGTGTTTTTTTCTGTGTCTTGCCAGATACACCGGACTACTCCTCATAAACTACAGGTGTAATTTTATCCAAACTTTACAGGAATGATCAGTACCAAGTTAAGTTGTGCATATTGTCAGCATTTTCCGGTTCATTGATTTTTGTCAGAGTTATGGCCCTTTTATAATTTTTATTTTTAAAGTTTGTCCGGACTACTTCTCTTTTATATCTAATGCAATTTCAATCAAATTTTACAGGATTGATTTGTAGCTCAAGTCCTTACGCATATTGCACGGGTTTTTGGGTTGAATGATTTTTGGCCGAGTTATGGCCCTTTGATAAAAAGGTGTTTTTTTCTGTGTCTTGCCAGATACACAAAAGCTTGTCCAGACTACTCCTCATAAACTACTGGTGCAATTTTATCCAAACTTTACAGGAATGATAAGTACCAGATTTAGTTGTGCATATTGTCTGCATTTTCCTGTTTAATGATTTTTGTCAGAGTTATGGCCCTTTAATAATTTTTATTTTTTTAAGTTTGTCCGGACTACGTCAGTTGAATTACTAATGCAATATCAATGAAACTTAACAGGATTGATCTGTAGCTTAAGTCCTTGCGCATATTGCACGGGTTTTCCGGTTGAATGATTTTTGGCCGAGTTATGGCCATTTGATATAAAGGTGTTTTTTTCTGTGTCTTGCCAGATACACAAAAGCTTGTCCGGACTACTCCTCATAAACTACTGGTGCAATTTTGTCCAAACTTTACAGGAATGGTCAGTACAAAGTCTAGTTGTGCACTGTCCGTCTGTCTGTCTGTCTGTCTGTCTGTCTGTCTGTCACAAAACTTGACCCAACATGAAATTGGCCATTATGAGGCGACACATGAGATCACGGATCGCTCTTGTTTATTATACCGAACAGTTAAAGGTAATTTTTCACCGAATTCCGATAGTTATTTGGCATCGTGTTTTACCAGTGTAGAATACCTTATAGTGCTGTATTGTGTAATTGTAAAACAAAATTTCTTCATGAAATAAAAAAGGCATGTATCTATAAATGGAGAGTGTCCTTTATCAAATGTGCTGTATTTGGACAGAAATCCAATAATTATATTTATATCCAGGGGTATAGAGGGAAACCGGAACCGAAAGATGCCTGGACAAAAATTCGTATGGAAGGGCGTTTTGAGCTAATACCTTCTAATGAAGACAATTTTGATGTCCTTGAACCGATCCTTTCCAAAGACGTTAATGCGCTGATCATTGAAGATGTAAACGTTTACGTTGTTACTTAATCATTCATGTTCTTTAATCGTGAAGGCACTAAGAAACTATATCTGATAGAGAAAGGATTTAAGTACCTTTCATTTTATTTACATCTTGTATCTTTTTAAAATGCATATTTGTTTCTTTGAACCAGGGTCATTGCAAAAAAATGACACGTTTACTATTTCATTTTTGTTTCATTTTACAAGAGGTCTACATTGTAAAGATCATATTACAATTTTGCAGCTTTACCGATGGCGGAAGACCTCAAGTGACCCTCCGTGCTTTTTTTCAGGCATGAACCGGTACTTGAGTAGAACCATCGGCGTTTCGTAAGCTAGCTGGATAGCTTTCATCACATGAAAAAAAAATATCAAAAGTTCCTTGCGCGATTCAAACCCACAGCGGTGACAAGAGGTTTCAATTCAGCGACCTTAACCACTTTGCATTGGATGCCCAAGAGCATTTACTAAAAAATTAACATTTATATCGAAAGTTTAGATGATGGATATTTTAAGGTTTATTTGGATCAATTTGTGGATTCAAATAATTTCCTTTGGTTAAGAATATCAAGCCACTGAATTGGCAATGGAAAGGTCATTACTTTAAGATTCTTTAAAAATCAATTGCTTGGTTAATTCATGTATAATGACCCTTATACTTTGCGGTACAAATGTCTTTTATTGGTATAAACGATGTTAAATGTCTTTAAAGTAGACCTGTTTTGTCCGTATATGTACAAATCCTTATTTTATTTACAATTAATTTTATCTTATGGTAATTTTAAAGACTGAATTTGACAAGAAATGTGATAATATCAACACATGTTCTTCCGACCTGAGACTTCAAGTAGAGATGTTTCTGCTCATGGATGGCGTTGTACCTACACATGTCCATGATAATACTGTTTTATACGTTGATGCAGCTAACATGTTACAGGTGAGCATTTATTTCTCGTCTTATATGAAGTGTGGTCATATATCTATATATTTATAAATATTGTGACAGATTGTGTTCTTATATATGCATTGTGAGAGATTGTGGTTTCAATATGCGTTCTGAGGAAAGTTGTCCTACATATGCATTGTGAGTGATTTTGGTCTTATATATGCATTGTGAAAGAATGTTGTAGTACATATGCATTGTGAGAGATTTTGGTCTCATATATGCATTGTGAAAGAATGTTGTACTACATATGCATTGTGAGAGATTGTGGTCTTATATTTGCATTATGAAAGAAAGTGGTACTACACATGCATTGTGAGAGATTTTGGTCTTATATATGTATTGTGAAAGAATGTTGTACTACATATGCATTGTGAGCGATTGTGGTATTTTATATACATATTTAAAGATTGTGGTTCTAGATGCATTGTGAGAGATTGTGGTCCTATCTAAGCATTGTTACAAATTGTGATCTAATATAATAATAATTACCATTGTTTTGCAAATTTATTCCCCTTTTTGTCAATGTTGCTTTTATTTAACTATCGAGCACTGAGAAAAGTTGAGTGCGCTGTCCGCGTACATGTCTTGTTTACTAACAATTTAGTCCATTTATAAATACAGTTACATTGTATAACCATTCTTTATTTTGTATTTTTCGTAATGGTTAATATGATAAACTACAACCAACAATTGCAGGTAACGGCTGACGTACTGAATCTTTTGAATTCATCTTACACTGCTAAAGTTAGTGGAGAGGTTTCGACATTGATGAAAAGAGATGTATTGTAAGTAAAGAAGAAAATATTGTTGCCGTAAAAAATTTGTTTACTAACTCGTATTGTGTACCAAAATTAAAGTAACATTATGTTCATTATGGGGGATATAGTGAGTGAACATTAAGAAAGTCTTAAATCGTTTACATTTTGCCATAATTCCTTTCATTTTCATCATTATTTTTGCATAAACGATGATATAAACAACTCACATGGCCTACTCAAATTTCAGAAAATATCCATCGGTATTTACCCGTAACATTCAATTTATAAAAAGAGTGGAGTAGTTTTTTTATACTTCATCCTATTTAGTAAACATTTTTCTACATCAACTGTTGGTCAATCGCTTTTATAGCAGTCAATAATTTGAAATATATAGACAAATTTAAATCAAACTTGACAATGAAGAAAAATAGCATAGCGTCAGTTTTATTAAAAACTAGAGGATGCTTTTGTAAAAAATGTCTCCCCCACTGCTGAGAATAACTGTGAATGGAAACAGGAATGGAAATGGAGATAAGATAATGTAAATACCCGGTAGTCACTTCAATGAAGGCTGTCTATGGAGAAAATGACCAATGGTCACTGTGACCTTAAGCTTTGACCTACTGACCCCATAAACAAGAGGGATCATCTGCTCAATAAGACCAATCATCCTATGAAGTTTGAGGGTTGTAGGTCTAAAGGAACTCTAGTTATCATCCGGAAAGGAGAAATTAACCAACGGTCGCTGTGACCTTGACCTTTGACCTACTGACCATTAAAACAATAGGGATCATTTGATTAATAAGACCAATCATCCTATGAAGTTTGAGGGTTGTAGGTCAAAAGGAACTCTAGTTATCATCCGGAAATGAGAAATTGACCAACGGTCACTGTGACCTTGACCTTTGACCTACTGACCCCAAAAACAATAGGGATCATCTGCTCTATAAGACCAATCATCCTATGAAGTTTGAGGGCTGTAGGTCAAAAGGAACTCTAGTTATCATCCGGAAACGAGAAATTGACCAACGGTCACTGTGACCTTGACCTTTGAACTACTGACCCCAAAACAATAGGGATCATCTGCTCAATAAGACCAATCATCCTATGAAGTTTGAGGTCTGTAGGTCTAAAGGAACTCTAGTTATCATCCGGAAACGAGAAATTGACCAACGGTCAGTGTGACCTTGACCTTTGACCTACTGACCCCAAAAACAATAGGGATCATCAGCTCTATAAGACCAATCATCCTATGAAGTTTGAGGGCTGTAGGTCAAAAGGAACTCTAGTTATCATCCGGAAACGAGAAATTGACCAACGGTCACTGTGACCTTGACCTTTGAACTACTGACCCCAAAAACAATAGGGATCATCTGCTCAATAAGACCATTCATCCTATGAAGTTTGAGAGCTGTAGGTCAAAAGGAACTCTAGTTATCGTCCGGAAACGAAGAATGGACGGACGGACTGACGGACGGACGGACTGACGGACGGACAGGGCAAAAACAATATGTCTCCCCCCGAGGTGGGGGGAGACATAATTAATTAATAAAATAGGAAAATGAAAGCCTGTTAATATACTGAAATGAACAGTGACAATTATGGAAAAAAATAAAAACAAGATCAAATAAAAATTATCACCAGTTAAAACATTACTTATTGAAATGTATATAAATTATTAATTAACCTAACAAAGTAACTTGCAATTACAAAAGATAAACAATGATAATTTTTTTTAAACAATTAATGGATGCTATTGTAATCAAAACAATTGATTGTTAAATAAACGATTTCAACGATTGACATAATAATAGTAACAAACATATTTGACATTCGTTACCTCACAAAAATGATTTGGTCCGGGCATTACTAGTAAATCACAACGGCATAACACATGTATGACTACGAACGGGTAGATATTTTAGACCATTCAATCAGCGTATATTTTAGTGTCAACATAATTTCTTAGCGGACAATGCGTTTTAATATGACGATCTTACCTTGAGACATAGTGCACAATACTTAAATATTTTTATGATATAACGGGATGAGAGGACGAAATGAAGATTTGCAAACAAGTTAATAGTCTAGATCTTCATCGTACACAATTTCTTAGAAACATATTTCAAGTCCAGTCGGTCTCCCTTAAAGAAGAATTGATATAATACAATATATAAATACTTCACAGCATGATAATATCAATGTATAAAGAACTATCACATATACTTTATGAAATTTGAGAAACTTAATCGAAATTCTTAAGTGTCCCTTCTTGCAGTACAATAGGCATGAATCAAAACATTGGAAGAAACCTTACCTTTTCCACACTTACATATTACTTACATATTAACTTTCAGTATACTCACAATAAAAACTTCTATCCTATACATTGTAGCTAGGGCATTCTTGAATTAAATGTCATCATATTATAAAAGTTCACCACAGGCTCGTACATTTATATGGAACTAGAAGATTAATTCATGTATTGTCTAATGGAAAAAACACAAGTAGTAGAGTATCCTGCTGGATTTTTTTAAACCGTTGCAACATTTGATTTTGTAAATATTGACTTATATTATAAACACAACCATTAAATGATTGTAAGTCGATCAGATGTTGCTTGTAGAAAAACTGTGCGGTTGTATATTAACCGGTGTGAACAGTGAGGTGTATAAATCTGTGTCAAGTGAAACATGATAACTATCAGGTCACAGTTTTGTCATGGATTCTGCAAATTTTGCTTCTATGCATATTTAATAACTGTGAACAGATATGATGATGTTTTTAGACCCGTTTTGTGTGGGAGACTAGCTTGAAGAGGTGGTCGACGGTTAGGTCATATGTAAATCATTTACCTAAACTGTGTTACCGAGCAATTCACACATAAAACAATAAAATATATTTTTTGTAATACCGTCACATTCTTTCTGTTCAGCTCGAACAATGGCCTGATAGGAGCAAGTTGCAAGTACAAATTTCTTCACCAAACCAGCACGATTGTCAACTGTACCGCAGACATTAGGCTAGATAGAAATGAAAACATGAAGATCAAGATGTACTACGATATTAGTAGGCAGCGCCTTATTCCTGGAATGGACCTTAATAAAATGAAGGAACGCGTACATGTAAGTTTCTATTTGCCTTCATATATCTATAAGCTATTCAAATGGTAGAACTTGAAGTGGATAGCCTTTGCCACATCCTTCAACTGGGAGAAACCAAAGAGTTAAGCTGTTGCAACATCCTTAACTGGTAGAACGACAAGTGGTTAGCCTTTGCCACATCCTTAGAATGGTAGAAACCAAAGTGTTAAGCCGTAAAAACATTCTTTAACTAGCAGAACGGCAAGTGGTTAGCCATTGCCACATCCTTAAAGTGGTAGAACGAAAAGCGGTTGGTCTTTGACGCATACGTGCAGTCTGACCAGGCTGAACACTGTTTGTTATTTCATCAAAGTTTCCTCTTTGTAACCTTAAAAATTATTTATGGATAGTTCAAAACAAACTCAATATATCCACTAAAAATGTCGCAGGTCAAGCAGCAACGGTGTATGGTCACGGGAATCTATCTGTTAATGTATTTTGTCTTGTCTGTTAATGTTGCCCTGCGTTCACAAGAATTTCAAGAATTATGATTTCATTTTGGTTGGGTTTTTCATTGCATCAGCTTTACTTGCGTTATTTCAGGCAAACAAGAACACTTTTGTAGAACCACCGTCAATTAAGCTAGCTGGATGGCTTTTGCAAATGAAAGAATCCAAATACTCATAAAGAATGTAAATAAGGACCTTAAGAATAGTACACAAAATTGCAGTACATTTATGTGCTATAATATCTCAGTACATGCCATTTACTTAATTGGGGAGAGAGAATACCTTTCGCGACAAGATCAACATTTCCCTAACTTATATTTATTGTTTTCATTTAAGCTAAGATTATATTGATTAATGTCTACGAAGAAGTGAGCATGATTTTAAAGTATTTATATTTTAACCATTGTTTGCGTCATTTTCAAACTTTACTATGCTGTAGAGTATACATATTCATATTGATTTGATAAGTAAGTTGTATTGGACAGAAGTATAATTAATAATTTGAAATTAATTAGTTTTCATGTAGCATTCAAATGCATCAGCGTAAAAATCGTTCTGAAATTCCATCATTGATAACTCTTTTATCAGAATTATGTTTGTTTTATATTTATATATTCAATTTATATATTCATTTATTTTTTATTTTCCTGTTTGTTTGTTTGTCTATTTAATGTTTAATGCAGAGATCATATTGACATTACTCATCAAAGTTATATAATTTAATTTGTTTTACTCCAAACGCTATGGTTTGCTGATGTGTGTTATGTCGGATGTTCGCTCTGCGGGGCGCCATGCAAAAAAAACCACAAAAATACAACAGAGTTATCACTTTTTTTGCTCTAGATTTCTATGCTGGCTGACCAGGCTAATTTAGACGTTGACACTAGCAACAATGACTTCAAAAAAACAATTTCAGTGAAGCTGAAATACGCTGTACATGTACAGGCAGAGTATGTTTTACTTTGTAACAAATTTTGTTTGTTTGTTTTCGGGTTTTACGTCACATCGACATAGTATAGGTCATATCGCGACGTTCCAGCTTTACTGGTGGAGGAAGACCTCAGGTGCCCTTCCGTGCATTATTCCAGGCACGAAAGGGCACCTGAGTAAAACCACCAACGTTCCGTAAGCTAGCTGGATAGCTTCCTCACATGAAAGAATCCAAAGTCCCTGTCGGGACTCGAACCCACAGTGGTGACTTTGTAACAAATAAACCCATCGAAAGCCACATGTGTTTTATCACTCAAGTTTGTTTTTCCATTTTTTTTATTTTTTGTTTTGTTTCATAAGCATTGTTGTCACCGATTTTAAAACATTTTTATCTTTTCTTTGATTTCGACAGTATATCAATCGTGTATGCTTTCCTGATTGACTTAACGGTAAGTACCGATTTTTTCACAAAATGACTGGCTTAATTCACAAAATGACTGGCTGAATCAGCGGCCGGAGACAACTGACCACTAGTCTAAATGTTCCTGATTCACCCTTCCCCAACCCACCTCCTACCCTAGGTTTAAAATATGATAAACAAGGAAAGGCGGCGCTCAATGAACGCAACCCCCGCACGACCTAGCAACAAGAACCAGCAGCAAGGTTTATTTAAACCAGCAACACTTGATTATGAAGCACTCCATTTTGAGCTTAGCGGTCGTATACTATAATTTTGAGGATCAGATATACTGTTATTTTGTGTCTTTATATAAAATGATCTTTGAAAACTATTTTTACACTCTGAATCTAATATATTTTATTATATTTTATATTCCTTCAGTTAAAATATGCAGAAAATCTTAAATGTTTTTACCTCCTATTTGTACAAAAAATGCTGAAAGGAGAGACTTTGATCCGAAATCATAACTGATTACATTCTATTTTTTAAGCAAAGAAACGTTCGATCAAATAAGATACAAGGCTGACGAAAGCAGCACACAGATGCTTCGTTTGATTCATAGATACGTCGTTACAAACGAAGGACCTAGTTTTCTTCCGAAGACATATGTTAACATAACAATACCGCTGTCCAAGGAAGATACAGAGTTTGCTAGCATTGTGGTAAGATCTAATTGGTTCTCTGTTTCAAAAAAGGACTGTTTTAAATGTTTTTAAGATACGCTTTTTATCTTTTGGCATAGAAACAAGTGTCATTAACATGGTTGTAAGGAAATTATGTCATAAATTTGTACTATATTAACTGTGCTTAATAATGGGACCGTGGTACGAGTTTTGAACAATGACAATGACAGATTGTTTTATCTGTGTTCGTGCATTTCTTTGTTTTTTAAAGGCATATGTTTAGAATGGTAGAAAATTATCGACTACATTTTGAACTCGTAAAATAAAAATAAAAAAAATATATTCAACTTGTATTGATCCTAAACTCATTCAATATCGTCTATTTTTTTAATACTGCCTAATATTTCTTCTGTTGGTGATATGTTACCATACTTGCTTAAGAAGTTTCATAGTCATAAAAAACGACAAAAAAATTTTTTTTTTCTAAATTAAAAACATATGTTGTTGATAAACTTGATACTATGAAAGATTTATTTCAAACTTTCAAGTTTACTTATTTCATCATCAGGAATTGCCTTCTGAATGTGTGTACAGTGGAACTTTAGTTGAGACTTCTACACAATCATCAACCACGACGAAAGCAACAAAATTCTCACCTTCTCCTGACACGAAACCAGGTATTTAACCATAAATAATTATCATCTTACCCTAAAATCTGGTATATAATCATTAGCAATTATTATCTTATCACAATATGGTATAAAAACATGAGCAGCTATTATCTTACCCTATTGTGGTTTTAAACTATAAGTAATAATTAAAATACACTTAACAATACACTTAGCAATGATTTATTATTATATGGCACTAATCTTGCTATATATGTTGAATTATTTAGTATACAATGTATGACTCAAAACTTGGTATATAACTATAAGTAATTATGATGTGACACTACACCTGATTTATAGCTATGAGTAAATAGATATGATTGATTCTTATGTATCATTGTATATCATTTTTGCTTCAAACTTATCGAGTATGCACAAATATCATCTTCTGTTTATGTATTGATCAGGTAACTTAAGGGTCCAAATGTGTTGAAGATCCTGGACGTTTGAACTATTATTTGATATAAATACTGTGAAAATTTTAACGTGCTGAAGAGCAAATATAATTGTTTATTTATACAAATGTATTGTATCTCAAACATTTCTATGATTACAGAAAGGAGACGAAGAGAAGTGGAACAATCGGCACAAAGTGCGAAAAACACTGGAGAAAAATCAGAACCGAAATCCAAAGCTATGAATATAGTAAGCGCTAGTCATTTGCTTTTTAAACAGTCCACATTTCATTTTTAAAGTGAAAACATTAATGATGTACACCAGATGAGACAAAATATTTTAAGAAAATGAAATTTGAGAATATGTTTTATATTTAAAGAAAAGCAAGATGATTCAAGATACACGTTATAATTAACATGGTATGTGAGATAAAATGCTTAGTTTTTCAGTATTAATTACCTTTTTCCTGCGTGACTTACGCAGCAAGGGCTATATTTTGCATATTTTCATATGTTTGTTTTGTAATTGACATTGATTGTAAGTGCCTATTGCAAAGTGTAAATTATCTTTTACGATCACTTTGTAATATTTTACTTTTTGATACATATTCAAAATTTTGATGAAAATTAGCATGAATGAGGATGCGTGCTACTTTTCAAATCGGTTGTGTACTGTTCTTAAGGGATGACAATGCAATACAAAGCTTAAACACGCTTATTTTCTTTAATTGCCTTGTCATCTAATCTGAACAAACCCAGTTATTATTGTTAGTTAGGGAAAACAATAACTACTGACTGAGAAGCCAACAGTGCTGACCGTGATCAGTGTACGTAGAGCCAGATAATTTGTGAAGGCTAAGGGTTAAAGTGATATGACAAAGGTATTAAATTTCCATGTAGACATTTGTTGAAATATAAATATCCCTATCCAATTACGAATTTTGCATTCTTGATATATAAAAGCCGAGTTTCAAGTGCGAACAGCTTCTGAAGATGTTGCAAAATATCTGTATACACTCTATTGCAACCAGTTTATACAAAGTATAAGCTTAAACATTAAACAAACTATTACAGACAAACAACTGGCCCGATGTTCACAAAGAAAAGATCAGAATCAGGATCAAATAATCCAGATTTTATTCTATAATTGTATTACAAAACTAAAATTGATGGTATTTTGCTAGAATTAAATGTCAAATAAACAAGCTGTTAACAATTGCTGATTAGTAAAGAAAACAAAATATTTTTGGGATAAAATAGACGAATTTTAAAACAAATACAGACATAATTGGTTCAAAATAATAATCACTTTTAGGATCAAGATAAATATTTGGATCAACTTTAAAATGTCTATCTATTGTAAAAATCACTTTTCATTAATTCTAAAATCCTATAAACATGTTATTTTAAGTCCAATTTAATAAAGTTAATTTGAAATATTTGATATATGTGAATAAAAAATGGCAAATATTTGAGTTTTAAATTTGATATTAATGTTTACCTTGATCCTCAAATCTAAGTGAACAAAGCACCAGATATGTAAATGTTTGAATTTTTCAGACATGCAACGACGACTATTCTTGCGAGGTGATAATATGTGAAGTACTAAATTTGGAACACAATAAACAACACATCATTGATATCAAACTAGATGTTTTTGAAAATAATCTTGCCAAAGAAAAGGTATGTTTCAAGCACATTCCTTTGGTGCCTAATTTAGTCCTATCATTCATAATGTTATAATTGGATTGTTGTTAATTGGAAGGCCTAAATATAATGCGTTTTTACGAGAGAATATCTACTTCAATCAGTTTTGTATGGTTGCTGATTTATGGCATGTCGTATTCGCTCCGCTGGGCGACCCGCGGAGCGAAAGTATGACAAATGGTCACATTGTCGTATTTTCTTGTTCTCGTCTGGCGCCCTGTGGAGCAAAAATACGACATAGTACAAAACAGTCACCATGATTTTGTCTAAGGGCATCCTATAACGATATTATCCTCAATAATAAGTGTACCGGTAAGAATCGGCAGTCTACAAGTTTAATCCCCACCGCGCAAAATATCCTAAATAGACATTTTCATCTTTCAATCTGAGACAAAACAATCATAATTTTCAAAACAAAAGAAGTATTGACTGAATAGCAAACAGTGCAGAACAATGATTGCCTCAACCCCAATTGTACCGGCTGATCTAGGTCTTAACTTGTTGTACATGTAAATTCAGTTGCAGAAAGCTCGCCTTGGATTTTAAGAAAGTATGTGTATTAACCCATTCTGATAGATTAGAACTTTCATTTGTGATAGATTTATAATGAAGAAATTGAAGATATAATATTTCGTGACAATTTTGTATTGTTTTATATAGGAATTCCTTGAAATACATTACGCAACATACGCAACCGTTACTGATCCGTTTATATGGTATGGTGGAAAAGTTGTTCCGTGGAATAAAACTGTATTTGCGGAGGTAAATTTTGAATTGAGATACGTTTGTCATATGATATGTTAGTATGATGTAGGTACATGTTATTTGACAAAGTCCCGCCTTTATTCTGCTGCAATGATGCAAATAAATCATTTGCAATTGATAAAAACATTTGTCCGTCCTGACTTACTCCCACAGGATTTTCCTACGTCCGTTTGTGACAATTTAACAAGGGCATAAACCCTTAACAACTTCAGTTTTAAACATCATTAAACTTCATGTGAGGTTACATCGCATTGAGAGAAAACTAATTTACAAAGAATCGTTAATCTTTTTCTCTTTGCAAAATGTTTTTTCGGGCTATAACTTATATCAATACCAGGAACTTTATTAATGCATATAAGTATGTTTATACTGAAAATATTTACTTGACTCTGTTATATATAATATGTCATTATGCATGTTTCAAATGTCACATAAAATTACAGTTTTTCACAGTAAGTACATATATTTAACAACATTAAAGAATTATTATTACGTTACTTTTGAATATATTATATGTAATAAATACTGTACATTAATGCAATACAGCGATGTAAATTAATGTATTCCAGAAATGGACAACATTTGTTGTAGAACTTACATCTGATGTATCAGAGATGGTCATTTGGATTATTATAGGAAGTGTTCTTGGTGCCCTTGCTGTCCTAATCATAGTTGTCATAATTCTTTGGAAGGTAGGTCATTTATGGAAAACTTGATAATTTCTGGTTAGTTGTCCAGAAAAACCGGTTTGGTGGATCGACTGTCGATATATGAGCAAATTATGTTTTAAATCGGCTAAAAATTCAGAAAAAACACACACAAATAAGAGGTGTGAGATTATAGTGTTGTTCTTTAAATTTCAAATATGTTATGCCTTAATTGTGATATCAGACTTAAAGTCGAATATCTCACAAGAAACCGGAAATCGGCAGTTAATCCAAATCAGAATCATTTGGGACAGTAAATAAAATATCTTGCATATCTTGGCGAATAGTACAGTCGTTTTGTAACATACATGTGTCAATCAGCTCTGTACTTTTAAAATTTTATTTGACAAAGTCTCGCCTTTTTTCTGCTCCCATGTTGAAAAAATCGTTTGCAATTAATTAAAATTATTTTTGTACGACGATTGTTTGAAACATAATTTATCTTAAAATGTCATATTTACACTAAATATTCTGTAGAGTTGCCAAAGTTTCTTTAAAGCAAAGGATCATATAGAAAAGGACATATCTTAATAGGAAAAAGCACTTTTTTTAAAACAGTATATTGTATTTCCAGTGTGGGTTCTTTACAAGGAAGAAACACAAAGAGGTCCAAGAATGGAAGCGCGCAAGATTGTACAACCGTAAGAGTGTCAGAATGTCAAATAACGAAAAACAACCTTATTCTGCAATTGAGGAGACAGAAACTTAACTTACTAGTGTGCATGCACATTTATAACGTCAGTTGAAATGCTAGTCTTAAAATTTGCCCATCTTTAGTGGTTTTGTTTATATTTGGATACAATTTTCGTAAATAAACTGTAGATAACATTTTGAAAACATGATTATTTCTTGAGCTTTACTGTGTCAGCATAGTTATAGTATAGTGTATGTTCGAGTGATATTTTGAATCACTTGACTAAACTTTTCTGATCCGGCATATATCATTGTTTGAAAATACGTTTTGTGTAACTAAGTTTTTTCCCTCGATGATAAATGAAGAATACATATTTGACGTTGTCCGTTGTGACATTCTGCTTCCGGTTTTCCTTCGTCCGTTTGTAACAATTTAACTAACAAGGGCATAAAACCTTAACTATTTGAGTAAAATCATTATTAAACTTCACATCTCATTGAAAGGAAACGAATTAACCAAGAATTGTTAATCTTTTTCCATCCAAATTCTTTGAATTTATTGCCCTTTGAAATATTTTAGCCTTTTTTGGGGGGTATAACACAAGTTGAAATGGAGAATTTCACGCTAGTAAAGAAGAAGTGCAATATTTAAGAATAATCACTTTCATAAGAATTATATTGCTCTTTGCCATTCTTTATACTTAATTTGTGTGCATATCTAAAAGGAATAAATGGGGATGGGCATGTCTCATAGACTAAAACAGCAGTACACAAGAGTATTACTAATTGTATAATTTGGAATTATTTCCCTTTGTTTTATACTTTTATAGGCATACAGAAAGGTAGCAAGTATTAAATTGAATCCAAATACAATAATAGATAACATCTTCAAAGAACTACCACTATTTTGATGTAAATGTCGTACTTTTGTCTTCTGCATATTTAATTGTAGTCTAGGGTATAGTTCAAAAAGTTATTAGAAATAACTTTAAATTTTACAGCTGGAATGAGCTCATTATTGGAATTCATCTTAGATTTTATGACATGACAGGACTGGAAATAATTTTCCAAAATCAATGTTCCATTTGTTTAAGGTCTAGACCAATAACCTATCTGCAAATTTTCAGATCGGTCGCTTACTCGGTTTTTCCAGAATATCTATTCTTATTTTGAAAATAAGCCAAAATTGAAAAGCGTTGCAACGCTTTTAACTCAAATCAGGCTTAAAATAGAAAAAAATACGAGTTTTTTTATTTCTTTCTGAGTATGTGTCTTAATTATCGTTTTATTAAGTAATTCAATTAAAATAGACACACCATGATGTCAACATCAATTGTAAATAATAAGTGCATGAATATAAAAATTCTAAAAATCTAAAAGCGGCTATGATTCAAATTAAATTTGATATATCATAAAACTAGTCACGTTTGATGCATTTATAATTGCGTATATAATTGCTCTTGAAGCTTCTTTAAAATAAAAGCAGAGAAATATTTCAAATAAATAAAGTGTTAATGATAATTCATTTTTGATTTTCGGATGTATAACTTTAGATTTGAATGTTTTTAAAATATGCTTAGTAGGTAGTAGTGAAACTTTGACTTAAAATGAATTGACAAGATATTGTATGTATAATAACTGTTACTTATGAGTGTATTCTCTTCATATTTGAGCACAACTTCCTTCAATATCAACTATTAAATTTAGATTAGACTATAATAATTTTGTTATTTGTTTTCGGATTTGATATATACTTGAACAAAAGTACCCTTATAATAAAAAAACTTAAACGACGATTAATTCAAATGTGACCTTGACCTTTAAATGACTTTGGTATCTTATCAGTTAAAACATATTTTGTCTCACTAAGCTTTTTCTCGAATGGAATCTTTGAGTTTGTGTTAGAAAAATTGGTCAGTTTTTTTTTTATTGAAACTTACCTATGTCAATTCCAGTAAACTCCATGTAAAAGCTGTATATTTATGTAAAATGGAACGATTTTAATACATAGTATATGTCATTTTATTCACATTTGTGACTTGTCATTCATTTTCGCACAATTTACTGTAATTTAAAGACCGGAATAAGGCCTTTTTTCTTAAATGAAAAAGCATATATTTCCCCTAATTAAAGAACAATATTCCCCTATCAATGTTTTGATTTCTTGAATAAACTGAGGATAGCAAGCAGGTATAAAATTGAATTTATTTCTAAATTTGTTTTAAACTTTCCTGACTTTATCTTTTTCCCAATTTGCCGAGACCCCATCCCAAACACACACTTTGTTGGCCTCGCCAGCGGATTCTGGAGGATGAAAACATTACGGTCTTTATCTGTGTTAGCCTAATGTTATTATTTTGATAGTTCTGATATGTCTTTTACTTTTTTTGTTATTCAATTAACTAATTTTTTAAATTTATTTCTAAAAATCAGGATCATTCTTTCGTTTTCCTGTTTGGAACATATGCAAAAGCTTTTTCGAAAACAAAGTAACGGCAAGTACGTAAAAGAAATACAAAACACTGTTGCAATTATGAAATTTAATAAAAAAATAATGTTTTATTTTAAACATTTCTTTGTCTTACAAAATGAAAGTGAGAAATGAGAAGAAATCAGCATGTTTTATCTTCAATAAATATTACTATGTACTATAGATTAAAAATTGAAGAAGCTATTGCATTGTTAAATGACAAAGTTTAAAAACACGGACAAAAATAGAATTAACTCGATGAAACCAATAAAACAATGTAAATTAATCTAAGAAATGGGTCAAAGACAGAAAAGGCCGGGTTGCATTTGTATACCAAATATCATGAGACTGTGATGTTACGAAAACAAAATTACTATTGACCATGTCGAAACGTTAACTAAGTCAGTAACAGGAAATGGATGAGCGACAAACACCATAGTATGGGATCACATGACAATGCTGTATGCTGAATATCAAGAGGCTATGATGAGAAGTGGATGAGAAAATTTCCTACCATTGACCATAAATGTAGAAAATTTAAATAAGTTGCAAAACAAGAAAAGGATAAGCGACAGACCAGGCCCGGCTTTCACTAACGTTCTCAAAATCAAAATCTCAGCTTAAATCTGAGGTTTTACTCAACTTAGAAATTTAGATTGAGATTTTTTTCAGTTTGGCTTTCACTAAAAACTATTAAGAAAATCTCAACTTAATATCTGAGATTTTTCTCAGATATATTGAGACAAGGTTTGGCTGTCTCAGATTATGTCTCAGTGAAGCTAATTTATTATTCTCAGGGATATTTAACTGTCTGCATGGTTATTATGATAACTTAACATAATTTTACATTTTTTGGCAAATTAAGTTCCTATTAATTTCATATTAAGTAATATATTGACTGATTCAAGCGGGTGACATCATGTGCTCTAATTCATGACGTCATGTTTTAATGACGTCAAAATAATCATACTAAAATAATTCATGTAATTTTGTTTTGTTTTCTTTTAAAATGTTGTTTGCAAAAATAATCATGTAGATCTACATTTTATTCTTGATAAATTAGCATTCAAAAATTCATACATTTGCAATTGCTTCTTGGTGTTTTTTTTTCTTTTTTTTTTATTTTTTTTTGGGGGGGGGGGTGCGGCTTGGGGAAAATAAAACAAGAAAATATAGATCTACTTAATGCAATAAATACACAAAACATTTTTACCTGTTGTGCCATCTTACATCAAAATAACAACTATATACTTCGTCAACAATGCCCACTTAGAAAGTCGCTCATGTATTGAGAAAAAAGAACAATCTCAGTTGAGAAAATTCTCAAATGTTGAGAAAAAGTTTAGTGAAAGCCAACTTGAGATTTTTCTCAGGTGAGTAAGAATCTCAGTCAATATTGAGTTAATCTTAAGTTGAGATTTATCTCAGTTTGAGAATGTTAGTGAAAGCCGTGCCTGAAATCAAATTCTACGGTATGGGACAAAGTTTCAATGCTGTATGCCAAATATCAAAAGGCTGTGATAAGTAGTTGCCGAGAAAAAAAGTAACGAAAATTTCCCGCCATTGAACATTTATGTCGAAAATTTAGCTAAGTCAGTAAACCGGAAGTGGGTGTGCGAAAGATCTGAAAGCGAATCCCATGGTATGGGACCACATGCTAATGATGTATGTCAAATATAAAGGGGCTGTGATAAGTAGTTGCCGAGAAAACAGTAACGAAAATATCCCGCCATTGAACATTTATGTCGAAAATTTAACTAAGTCAGTAAACAGGAAGTGGGTGTGCGAAAGATCTGAAAGCGAATCCCAGGGTATGGGACCACATGGTAATGATGTATGTCAAATATAAAGAGGCTGTGATAAGTAGTTGCTGAGAACACTGACATTGACCATTAATGTAGAAAATTTAATTAAGTCGGAAAACAGGAAGCGGATGAGCAATAGACCTGAGATGTCCACAGTATGGGACAATGTGTCACTGCTGTCTACCAAATATCAATAGGCTGTGATTAGTAGTTGCTGAGAAAACTGTTACGAATAAATGTCCCCGCTCGCCCGCCGCCCAACATTAACCTAATTATAACCCGGGTTTGCACCTGTGCAACCCGGTCAATATTTTAAAATGTCTTTGTATGTGTGTGGGTGTATCTGATGTAAATTTTCTTTGTTTCCCTTTCTACAATTCATTTTTCATTCATTAAAAACGTAGATAATATTTTTGAATGTCAACAGTATAGCTGAATTAATAATGAATCGATTGTAAAGACAAAACTAATGTTCATAGAAACATGAATTGATAATAAAATCACTTTTAATTTGAAAGCTGTTGAATAAATTATTCATCAAGAACATTTTTCCTAGTAGTTGTTAAGACGCAGTAGAAATGTGTTTGTCATAATATGTGATAGGTACACTAAAAGTGTTTGTTTTAGTAAGAATGAAGCATTTGTAAGACATGGGAATTAAATAAAGTATTACCTCCCTCCTTGCATATATATAAGGGTTTGATTTAATGATAATTACTTACTTAAAGTATATTTTTGTGTATGCTTGTAACTGTTGATGAGATATTCTTTATGATAAAAGTGTAAGCAACTAGAAGTACCTATTATTGTACGAGTTTTACTTACTTGAAGTACCAAGTATGTAAGTGTTACCAATTTGAAGATCTTTTAAACATAGTAGCGCATTCTAAGTATATGAATTTCACGAACAGACATGAGTGTCACCTGTTTGAAATACTTTATAGTATACGAATGTTCCCAATCAATGAGTATGCTCTGGAGATCGGATAACTTGTATCTCCATTCCAGTTAACGCACTGTGCATGTAAATGTATATGATTTAACTCTGACTCATTTCAACAGAAAGGTCCCTAAACTATGAAACAAGTGTAATAAAATAAAAGTTTTAGTTTGAAATAAATTTCAATTGAAAATTAAAAGATGATTCCGCGCATGCACCACCAATTTTATCCAATTGTTTTGTTTTTTTTACACACATTCTTATTTTACATGATTCGTATCAATTACAGACAACCCTATCTAGGTTTTGCATTTAAAGACTTTGACTTAATATTGAATTTTCAATTATTCATTGTAAAGGGTTAGCCTATGTTATGACATTAAGATATGATCACCCTAAATCGCATTGTATGGAACTGAAAAAATTAACAACATTGGTCAAATATATGTATTAAAGGACACCTGTATGTTAAGATAAACAAAGTTTACAGTACGGTTTACAAGTCATGGACATTTTTTATTTAAAGCTTGAATATTAGAATGGCTGTTTTTTAAAAATGAGGAAACTATCTTATTTATAATATCATCCTCTTGAAAAAATATTCATGTTGATTATAATAGCTGTCAGCTATGCAAAATGATTGCTTCTTCTCAAATTGTTTGAAATATGTATAAAATGTTACTCTACCCAACTTCTTAAAAAAAATGTTTAACCATTTTCTACTAACAGAGCCTTATACAAAATACAGAGTATTTCTAAAATGTATCTTCATAAAGGACAGCTTTCAAAATATGCCTAAATTTTCTTAAAAGTGTATTGGTGCTCTTGTCAAATATCAAATACTTTTTCTGTGTAGTTTTGATTTTATTATACTTTGAAAATATCAGGTACCATATTTGCTATCAAATTTAACATCAGGTACCACATTTATTATCAAATTTGTCATACCTATGATTATATAATGAAAATCAAACACTTTTTTTCTTTCTTAAAGGGATCAGAGATACACAAATAATGTTAAAAGAGAAAAATGCCCCTCCTGGACTTTGAACCCATGTGCCTTAGTTTCAGTGCAGTTGACAGTAATTCTAGTCTATTTAAATACTTAACAAAGTGGAGAAAATGCTTAAGGAGGGTCAACAAACAACGTGTAACGTGGTCGCTTGGTCACAACTCTAAATTTCAAATACCTGAATACAATTTGACAAAAATCAACCATGCCTTTTTGAAAGTGCATTACACTATAATTTTCAAAAAATCACAATCAAAAGAGTGATTATTAGATATCTAGAGGATCTATAAATATGGCATTTATTTTCATGGAGTAGTATGAAAATGAATGAAACACTCGTGGTTGTATCAACTTTTGAAATGTGAAATTTTCATACAACGAAATGAAAAAATTAATCGCGCATTGATAGAAAACCTAGAATTTTCTGTTAGTATATACTTTTTCTCTTTTTCGGCCTCACAGTGGTAAGAACTCCACTTAAACATTTTTGAATTTGCTGAAATATGAAGAAAATTGTGCAGATACAAAAAAATGTTTCACTAAAATGAAATTACAGTGACAATACTGAAAATGAAAATATACATTTTATTTCATCAGTATTTTTTCAATATTTCTCAAATATATATATAATAAATATCTATCTCCATATATGATACTGTGAAAAAAGAAATAGTATGTCATAACTAAAACCATACGTTTTTATAATAACTTTTATATTAATATTTGCAGTTTCATCATGTTTCTAAGGTTTATATCGGTATTGTTCATATTTAATATAAGTTATGTAGGGTTCTGTTTTCTCGTTTAAGTGGAGAAGTAAATGATTTCGGATACATGTCAGACAGAATTAGTTTTATATAGAATAAAATACGTTAAATCATTTTGGTGACGTCAATAACGTCTTATTTACTTAAAACTGTGTCAGTTTGTATAACAAGTGAGAGTGTTTGATTTTTAAAAGTCTAATTAAATTACAAATTGTCACTTAACTGAAAAAAGTATCTTTAAGCATTCATATAATTCAAAATTGTCAGTTGACGGTTTAGAACAAAACTGAAATCATATTATGATACGTAAGTTTAATTGTTTAAGCGGTAAAGGTATCGCTTACAAAATAAGCTTTTGAATGTTAAACACTAAACAATCATTCTATTTTATACCCTTAAGATATTTTATTCTTAAATATCACAAAGATTATCTCAGTAATATAATACACATACATATTAAGTGCAAGCAAAATTTGAAGTTCCCTAATAATTAATAATTATGATAGTTATATCAGCGACTATTTATCACATATGCCGCTAGCATTAATGAACATTATTAATATATATATATATATATCTTTAACTGTATGCTGTGATACAGGATTCTTGATACAAACAATACAATGATTCTACAGACTGTCCAATATAGCTTTACTTCCTTAAAGTATTCTCGTAATATCTTACAAAATTGCAATCTTAAACATGCTATATAAAAAGACATCATTAGTTTTATTGAAAATACATGTGCAGCAGTAAAAAAGATATTGGACCGTTGTTTTTCTTTCATATCATCAAAAGGAAAACGTTGTTAGCAGAGTCGATATTACAATTCCTGATCGTTAAAGATTTTGTTATCTCAATTTTCAAGAAAAAAAAAACAAGTTGTTACATAATTATATAAGAGATACAAGAAGTTGCTCAGTACCAAGAGTTCTGATTAATAGCGCATGGTCATAAATTTTTTAAAAAAGCAATTTTGGTTTCATTTATCAAAGAGCCGACAGGGAAAGAAATTGTATCACCCTACATGCTTTATGTCTAAGCCGTAAATCCAGTGGGAAATCAAGATTTTAAAATGCCTTTTGATAAACACATTACATCCTTTAGTATACAAACCGATATTTGATATATACGACTTTTGACAGACATTTTATGTAAGTTTCTGCATAATGTCGCTAAGGTACATACACTGTGTTTAATTGAAAATTGTCGGTGCAATGATTACATGTGCACACTGTGAGACATTTTTACTTAAAACGCTATGCTTAAGAAATTGGTTTAAAATATAATCTTGAATAAAAAGCGGTGCTTGATAAATGTCACGATTAAGTAAGAGTGAGGTCCAAAGAAACCACGCTATTAGGAACCAGTAACTGTGTATCTTCAGACTTTTTACTTTTCTAATGAAAAAAAAATGTTGAAAAGGTCGATGACTTCTGAATATAATTATTTAGCTTTCTGGACTAAGGTGGTTTTTCACTCATCAAAAGGCTTGATAAAACCAATGATATTCAACTTTTTCATTGTGTTTGTATCCGTTAAAACTAAAAATATTTCAAACGCTAGTTAAATACATAGAATATGGCCAGTAGAATTTCGAACCTACTGATTGTTTTACATTATTATGGCTAATAGTATCGATGTCGATGCTGGCATCATCTTTGTTTCCGTTGGCTAAACTGGTAACATGAGTTATAATTTTCTTGTAGCCTTTACAATAAAAAACTATAAAATCAATAAGAACTATATAACGTTTTAAAACTTACCTACGTAGCACTTTTGATCCACTGAAATATTTTAACTAAGAAGACAAATGGCAAAATTTCAGTTTATGTTCAAATAGCGAAATGATTTATACTTTTTATATATTTGTTGTGCGCCCACTATAGGGGGCATTTAGATTTACCCTTGTCCGTCCATCCGTCCGTCCGTCCATCCTTCCGTCCGTCCGTTCCCTTTTTATGTCGCACGTAGCTCAAAAAGTAACTGATCTAGAGTCATGAAACCTTACAAGAATGTTGATCAGCATGTGAAATTGTGTACCTGCGTATTTTTGTTTGGATATTTTTGGGATTTTTAGAGTGATTGTCCTTGAATTAGTAAAAATTTCAAATGTTTAACTTTTGTCGCTTGTAACTAAAGAAATATTTGATCTAGAGTCATGAAACCTTACAGGAATGTTGCTCAGCATGTGTAGTTGTGCACCTGTGTATTTTCGTGTGGATATTTGTAGTATTTTTAGAGTTATTGCCCTTGACTTAGTAAAAATTTACAATATTTAACTTGTGTTGCACGTAACTCAAAATGTTTATGACCTGTAGGTCTGACAGTTTACAAGAATGTTCGTCAGCATGTGTACTTATGCACCTTGGGGATTTATTCAGTATTTGTAGTATTTTCCCTCGACTTAATAAAATATATTTAGTTTTCAACATGTGCACATGTAGCCAAAACGATATTTGACCTAGAGACACAATATTGACTAATCGGTAGAGTGTGGGGGCACCCGTGTCCTATGACCACATTTCTAGTTTTAGACACAGTCGGGCCAGACCGGCAACTGAGTTCAACTATTGGCCTTTAGCAGTCTTATCCCAGCATTGAGGAATACAATGACACGCATGGTGTTGCTGTTGTGTATAGAGCAATCGTTAAGTCAAATTGTGTTTTAACCTGATTTCTGGTCGAAATATAAATTTTACCACTGATTCCAAGATGTATGGATGGTATAATATTGTCAACGGTCTCTCGCGTTCATTGAACGCCGCCTTTCCTTGTTGATCTTGTTTATCATATTTTAGCGGGTCTGAATATATGCAAATAACATGCTTACTTGCCTTCCATACATTATTTGGAGTTACCTCGTTATTTGAATTCGTATCAGGAGTAAGTAAGTAATATTGATTTAGCGCGTATTCTTTTACTTGTATTTACATATTGATAGAATTGTAAGAGGAAGCATCAGTCACAATCTAAATTGTTCTGTGGAGATAAATAACTAAATGGTATGCAAATGTCAACATTTAGCAGCAAATGTGTTTAGAATGGCAACGCGGTACTTATTTGTAGAGCTCTCTGAAATGTATGCTCCAATATTTATTGCATTAATTACTTAATGCGTTTATTGCTTTTTGGAACAATATATGGGGAAAGTAGGTGTCAAGCAAATACATATTGCTATACTTGTTATGCGTTATCGCCACAAATAACTTAAGGAATTATCTTGAGGGAATTCGGTAACTGAAACATTAATATCCCATGTGTGAATAAAATATTATGTCAGAAAAATTAATCATTCATTTTTATTTTCATTTTTATGAATATCCTAAAACTTTTTAAATTGTTATGTACAGTGTAAATATATTTTTCTTCATTTTTTTCTTCATTTTTTTCTAGAAACTATATGAATTATTTTACTGCAACCGTTGCTATGGAAAATTTAGTTTAAACGTAAACCTAAAGATTATTCCGAGCGTGCACAGCCATTTTTTTCCAACAGTTACACATATCATTATTTTGGCCGTGATTACTATCAATCACAGACAATCCTATCTAGGTTTTACACTTGTCTTTGAATTGGGCAGCTAATAGTAAAGAGCATATGTTTTGAAATTACAACTATCAAAGCATGTGTCGGTGTAAAATAAAACTGTAATTTCACCTAGCTGAACAAAACCTTGAACAAATCGACCATACGTTTTTGAATTGTATAAAACTTATATTTGGAAATGACGATCACAAACATATGAGTTGATTTTAAATATATATATATCTCCATCTCTGATAATAAAAAAATAGTATGTCAAAACCATAATTGCTATTTCATGAATATTTTGCAGTTTCAGCATGTTTCGAAACTAGATTGTGGTATTTTCTATAAAAGTTTTGTGTGCGGTTCCTTTTTTCTTGTTTACAGTGTAGAAATATACTATTTTCACAATAATATTAGACAAAATCAGTTTCATAAAAAAGAAAGTACTTCAAATCATTATCATCATGACATAAAATGTTTTAAGTAGAATATAAATTGGTAATTGAATAGAGGGGGAAAAACTTGATTCATTATTGTTTTTGTTATGGCGTTCTATTTTTACTATTGAAACCCTAGTGCGGTTTCATTGGCCACCCTATGTTACAACCCGTTTTGTAATAAAGTTGCAATTTGTAATAATTATTACAAAACGGGTTGAAAAGTTTATTACAATTTGAAATTTTCCGCACAGCCCGTTTTGTAATAAAGTTGCAAATTGTAATAAACTATCAATAGAAGTCAAAAGTCAATTTTACCCACTAATATAAGTTCATCTTCAGAAACATCATATAATTTTAAGTAACACATACTTGTGACTTACTTTATTGCTAAAGTTACTATTATTAATATTTCATGGAAATAAGCATTATTTCAGTAAACAATGACAAATATATCATTTCTGATGCAAATTGTAACATTTATTACAAAACGGGTTGAAAAGTTTATTACAATTTGAAATTTTCCGCACAACCCGTTTTGTAATAAAGTTGCAAATTGTAATAAGCTGTCAATGGAAGTCAAAAGTCAATTTTACCCACTAATATAAGTTCATCTTCAGAAATATCATTCAATTTCAAGTAACATATACATGTGACTTATTTTATTGCAAAAGCTACTATTATTAATATTTCATGAAACTAAGCATTATTTCAGTAAATAATGACAAACATATCATTTCTGATGCAAATTGTAACATGTATTACAAAACGGGTTGAAAAGTTTATCTCAATTTGAAATTTTCTGCACAACCCGTTTTGTAATAAAGTTGCAAATTGTAATAAACTATCAATAGAAGTCAAAAGTCAATTTTACCCACTAATATAAGTTCATCTTCAGAAATATCATATAATTTTAAGTAACACATACATGTGACCTACTTTTTTGCTAAAAGTACTATTATTACTATTTCATTACAATAAGCATTATTTCAGTAAATAATGATAAATATATTATTTCTGATGCAATTTGTAACATTTATTACAAAACGGGTTAAAAAATTTATTACAATTTGAAATTTTCCGCACAACCCTTTTTGTAATAAAGTTGCAAATTGTAATAAAATATCAATAGAAGTCAAAAGTCAATTTTACCCACTAATATAAGTTCATCTTCAGAAACATCATATAATTTTAAGTAACACATTCATGTGACCTACTTTGTTGCTAAAGATACTATTATTAATATTTCATTAAAATAAGCATTATTTCAGTAAAAAATGACAAACATATCATTTCTGATGCAAATTGTAACATTTATTACAAAACGGGTTGAAAAGTTTATTACAATTTGAAATTTTCCGCACAACCCGTTTTGTAATAAAGTTGCAAATTGTAATAAACTATCAATAGAGGTCAAAAGTCAATTTTACCCACTAATATAAGTTCATCTTCAGAAATATGATATAATTTTAAGTAACACATACATGTGACCCACTTTATTGCTAATTTACTATTATTTATATTTCATTAAAATAAGCATTATTTCAGTAAATAATGACAAATATCTCATTTCTGATGCAAATTGAAACATTTATTACAAAACGGGTTGAAAAATTTATTACAATTTGAAATTTTCCTCACAACCTGTTTTGTATTTAAGTTGCAAATTGTAATAAACTATCAATAGAAGTCAAAAGTCAATTTTACCCACTAATATAAGTTCATCTTCAGAAATATGATATAATTTTAAGTAACACATACATGTGACCTACTTTATTGCAAAAGTTATTATTATTAATATTTTATTAACAAAAAGCATTATTTCAGTAAATAATGACAAACATATCATTTCTGATGCAAATTGTAACATTTATTACAAAACGGGTTGAAAAATTTATTACAATTTGAAATTTTCCGCACAACCTGTTTTGTATTTAAGTTGCAAATTGTAATAAACTATCAATAGAAGTCAAAAGTCAATTTTACTCACTAATATAAGTTCATCTTCAGAAATATCATTCAAATTTAAGTAACACATACTTGTGACTTACTTTATTGCAAAAGTTACTTTTATTAATATTTCATGAAAATAAGCATTATTTCAGTAAATAATGACAACTATATCATTTCTGATGCAAATTGTAACATTTATTACAAAACGGGTTGAAAAATGTATTACAATTTGAAATTTTACGCACAATCCGTTTTGTAATAAAGTTGCAAATTGTAATAAACTATCAATAGAGGTCAAAAGTCAATTTTACCCACTAATATAAGTTCATCTTCAGAAATATGATATAATTTTAAGTAACACACACATGTGACCTACTTTATTGCAAAAGTTATTATTATTAATATTTTATTAACAAAAAGCATTATTTCAGTAAATAATGACAACTATATCATTTCTGATGCAAATTGTAACATTTATTACAAAATGGATTGAAAAGTTTATTACAATTTGAAATTTTCCGCACAACCCGTTTTGTAATAAAGTTGCAAATTGTAATAAACTATCAATAGAGGTCAAAAGTCAATTTTACCCACTAATATAAGTTCATCTTCAGAAAGATCATATAGTTTTAAGTAACACATACATGTGACCTACTATATTGCTAAAATTACTATTAGTTATATTTCATTAAAATAAGCATTATTTCAGTAAATAATGACAAATATATCATTTCTGATGCAAATTGTAACATTTATTACAAAACGGGTTGAAAAACTTATTACAATTTGAAATTTTCCGCACAACCTGTTTTGTATTTAAGTTGCAAATTGTAATAAACTATCAATAGAAGTAAAAAGTCAATTTTACCCACTAAGATAAGTTCATCTTAAGAAAAATCATTCAATTTTAAGTAACACATACTTGTGACTTACCTTATTGCTAAAGTTACTATTATTAATATTTCATGAAAATAAGCATTATTTCAGTAAACAATGACAAAGATATCATTTCTGATGCAAATTGTAACATTTATTACAAAACGGGTTGAAAAGTTTATTTCAATTTGAAATTTTCCGCACAACCCGTTTTGTAATAAAGTTGCAAATTGTAATAAACTATCAATATAAGTCAAAAGTAAATTTTACCACTTATATAAGTTCATCTTCAGAAATATGATATAATTTTAAGTACTACATACATGTGACTTACTTTTTTGCTAAAGTTACTATTATTACTATTTCATTAAAATAAGCATTATTTCAGTAAATTATGACAAATATATCATTTCTGATGCAAATTGTAACATTTATTACAAACGGGTTGAAATGTTTATTACAATTTGAAATTTTCCGCACAACCCGTTTTGTAATAAAGTTGCAAATTGTGATAAACTATCAATAGAGGTCAAAAGTCAATTTTACCCACTAATATAAGTTCATCTTCAGAAAAATCATTCAATTTTAAGTAACACATACTTGTGACTTACTTTGTTGCTAAAGTTACTTTTATTAATATTTCATGAAAATAAGCATTATTTCAGTAAATAATGACAAAGATATCATTTCTGATGCAAATTGTAACATTTATTACAAAACGGGATGAGAGTTAATTACAATTTGAAATTTTCCGCACAACCCGTTTTGTAATAAAGTTGCAAATTGTAATTAACTATCAATAGAAGTCAAAAGTCAATTTTACCCACTGATATAAGTTCATCTTCAGAAATATCATTCAATTTTAAGTAACATATACATGTGACTTACTTTATTGCAAAAGTTACTATTATTAATATTTCATGAAGAAAAGCATTATTTCAGTAAATAATGATAAAGATATCATTTCTGATGCAAATTGTAACATTTATTACAAAACGGGATGAGAGTTAATTACAATTTGAAATTTTTCGCACAACCCGTTTTGTAATAAAGTTGCAAATTGTAATTAACTATCAATAGAAGTCAAAAAGTCAATTTTACCCACTTATATAAGTTCATCTTTCAGAAATATTCATTTCAATTTTAAGTAACACATACATGTGACCTACACACCATATAAGTTCATCTCAGAAATATCATTCAATTTTTAAGTAAACATACATATACACACTTTTATTGCTAAAAGTTACTATTATTAATATTTCATTAAAATAAGCATTATTTCAGTAAATAATGACAACTATATTATTTCTGATGCAAATTGTAACAATTTATTACAAAACGGGTTAAAAAGTTTATTACGTTATATTAAGTTTGTTAAATTTTCGCACAACCCGTTTTGTAATAAAAGTTGCAAATTGTAATAAACTATCAATAGACGTCAATAGTCAATTTTACCCACTAATATAAGTTCATCTTCAGAAATATCATATAACTGCCTTTCTTCCCCTTTCTTTTTCTAAAACTGCATTTTTCTCTAGTTCAAATTTAAATTTGAAGTTTCATGCTCTCTTATCTTTATTTCAGAAATTTCAGAGTGTTTTTCAACAATGTGAGAAAGTGCATCTTCTCCAAAAATATCTTCATCCGCAAAATAATGAATCAGAAGATTTTTAATTTCTTGTTTACGCATTGAAGATGTAATTTCTGATAAATTATACTTTTTTGCAAGATCAAGCAAATCAGTTTTCTTAGCCAAATATAATACCTCCTGGGAAGGTTCAGCTACAAACTTTTCTAAATCAAAAGACATGACTGTTTGCTGCTGGTTTTAAACTTAAATGTGATGTGTTAAAAAAAAATTTCAGAATTGAAAGGCACACTTAATAGAACAACTATGATATCAACTCAGATGAGTAAATACGGTAATAATAAAATGTATAATAAACGGTAATAATTTCCAATAATGTAGCCATAAAGAAATATTCAATCCCGGACGAGCCCCCCAATTTCTGTTACGAGCCAGGCATAACGAGAAAGAAAAGGCAGCAACAAACTTGTAACAATAACAAGTTTATTACAGAAAAATTATTAAAGAAAAATAAAATAACAAATTATGTTTACAAATATCTGAAGTCCAAATAAAAATGAAATCTTAAATGTCTAGTCTGATCCTGGAATGATCCTTTTTTTGAATAACACACTTAAATCCAAGTAAAATCCAAGAACACTTTAGAATAAATTCCCACAATAAAATCCACAAGAATAATTTTAACTATTTTAAAATAATCCAAGCTCCAATAAATCACTTAATATCCAAGTTGAATAAAATTCCAAATATATTGATGACTTAAAAGGTAACTGATGACTTAAAAGATCACTGAAGATTTAAAAGG
The DNA here is from genome assembly GCF_026571515.1 of Ruditapes philippinarum. Taxonomy (NCBI): domain Eukaryota; kingdom Metazoa; phylum Mollusca; class Bivalvia; order Venerida; family Veneridae; genus Ruditapes; species Ruditapes philippinarum. The sequence continues at coordinate 157,834 of NW_026866689.1, read as the reverse complement.
TAAAGAAATGAAAATATCCCGTAATATATATAAACTAGGAACATTCCAGAATAGTCTATTATGTTCTAGAGAAATCATAATCTAGCACTTTCAACAATCAAAGAACATTCCGGAAGTTTCTATCTAAATATAATGCATGAGTTTTCTACAACAGTTAAGAAAGTTCTAGTAAATACATGTAGTTTATGTTCTAAAAATAGAACAATGATAATATTGGAAATACCAACTGGTCAGATATAAATTATATACATGTAATATGTTGCATACATAACAATATTAGTGGGTAAAATTGACTTTTGACTTATATTGACAGTTTATTACAATTTGCAACTTTATTACAAAACGGGTTGTGCGGAAAATTTCAACTTGTAATAAACTTTTCAACCCGTTTTGTAATAAATGTTACAATTTGCATCAGAAATGATATCTTTGTCATTGTTTACTGAAATAATGCTTATTTTTACAAAATATTAATAATAGTAACTTTTGCAATAAAGTGTGTCATATGTATGTGTTACTTAAAATTGAATGATATTTCTGAAGATGAACTTATATTAGTGGGTAAATTTACTTTTGACTTCTATTGATAGTTTATTACAATTTGCAACTTTATTACAAAACGGGTTGTGCGGAAAATTTCAACTTGTAATACATTTTTGAACCCGTTTTGTAATAAATGTTACAATTTGCATCAGAAATTTCTGCCGGTGAATATCACATCAAATTCAATATCTCACTAGTCAATAATTGTTTTATTATATAAATAATCAGAAATTTTAAAAAAATCACAAAAGTACAACCTTATAATTATACATGTACAAATTTTGCCTCGTTGAAGCACGGGAAAAAAGACGCACGTGTTAGGCGTGCAACGACTACGCGAACGCTGCGCATACAAAAATAATTCAAGTTTATACTCATCATTGCGGTGTAACCTATAAGTACAATAGTCAAGTATTGATATTTTAATCGAGAAATATGCCATACAGAACAAAAAGCAACAATTATTTTTTTAATCAACAGCGTAATTATCAGTCTACGGCGTATGATCATTGAATATGAGTCACAATCTATTTTTAGACTGGGAAAATCCAATTCAGCTAGTGAATATGATACTACACCCAGTAAATATGATTTTATAAAAAGTTCTGTTGACTACTGTTTGGACCAATGAGATTGCAGCTATATTTAGATCATATAATAATTGTCATTATTTACTGATATAATGCTTACTTTAATATAATATAAATAATAGTAACTTTAGCAATAAAGTAAGTCATATGTATAAGTTACTCAAAATTGAATGATATTTCTGAAGATGAACATATATTAGTGGGTAAAATTGACTTTTGACTTCTATTGATAGTTTATTACAATTTGCAACTTTATTACAAAACGGGTTGTGCGGAAAATTTCAAATTGTAAGAAACTTTTCAACCCGTTTTGTAATAAATGTTACAATTTGCATCAGAAATGATATATTTGTCATTATCGACTGAAATAATGCTTACTTAAATATAATATTAATAATAGTAATTTTAGCAATAAAGTAAGTCATATGTATGTGTTACTCAAAATTGAATGATATTTCTGAAGATGAACTTATATTTGTGGGTAAAATTGACTTTTGACTTCTATTGATAGTTTATTACAATTTGCAACTTTATTACAAAACGGATTGTGCGGAAAATTACAAGTTGTAATAAACTTTTCAACCCGTTTTGTAATAAATGTTACAATTTACATCAGAAATGATATATTTGTCATTAGATACTGAAATAATGCTTATTTTCATGAAATATTAATAATAGTCAGATATTTCTGAAGATGAACTTATATTAGTGGGTAAAAATGGATTTTGACCTCTATTGATAGTTTATTACAATTTGGAACTTTATTACAAAACGGGTTGTGCGAATAATTTCAAATTGTAATTAACTTTTCAACCCGTTTTGTAATAAATGTTACAATTTGCATCAGAAATGATATCTTTGTCATTATTTACTGAAATAATGCTTATTTTCATGAAATATTAATAATAGTAGCTTTTGCAATAAAGTAAGTCACATGTATATGTTACTTAAAATTGAATGATATTTCTGAAGATGAACTTATATTAGTGGGTAAAATTGACTTTTGACTTCTATTGATAGTTTATTACAATTTGGAACTTTATTACATAACGGGTTGTGCGGAAAATTTCAAATTGTAATAAATTGTTCAACCCGTTTTGTAATAAATGTTACAATCTGCATCAGAAATGATATCTTTGACATTATTTACTGAAATAATGCTTATTTTCATGAGATGGTAATAATAGTAGCTTTTGCAATAAAGTAAGTCACATGTATATGTTACTTAAAATTGATTGATATTTCTGAAGATGAACTTATATTAGTGGGTAAAATAGACTTTTGACTTCTATTGATAGTTTATTACAATTTGCAACTTTATTTCAAAACGGGTTGTGCGGAAATTTCAAATTGTAATAAACTTTTCAACCCGTTTTGTAATAATTATTACAATTTGCAACTTTATTACAAAACGTGTTGTAACAACCCTATTTCTAAGACAATGTTTAATTTGTCACGGCTAACAAGTGCGCGGCTGTTAACAATTCAATTTAGGAATAGTATATCTACGACGCATTCCATTGGACAGAAATCTCGTAACCAGAGTAAGCCCTCCAATATAGCTATACATGTCAAGTTTTTCAAAACTTCGATCGATAAAAATGGCATATTACTACGTCAACATTGTACATAAATGCATAACTTTATTTGAAAAAAGACATTCACATAGTAAGTTTTGGATAAGAGACTTTTTTCATTTCGTTCTTAGACAGATGTAATAAGATATTGGCCTGTTTGTTTTCTATCGTTACGACTTGACATAACGGCACAGTAAATGTAAGCAGAATCGATCTAGCTAAAATTATCTTATAACATTTTGTTATCCCGATTTTCAAGACAAATTAAATTTGTTATATACATTAAAGACATAAACAGATGCTCAGTACTTAGTGTTCTGATTAATTTTGTTAGAAAATGCAATTTTGTTTTCATTACAGAGACAAAAATAAGGTCAGGCTACATGAGTCATGTCTTTTGATAAGCATATTACATGAAATAGTCTACAACCCATTCAACTTAAGACAGACTGTTTGAATTCTTAATTTTACCTATGTAACTGTGCAATACTTTATGGTGGAAAATTATCGGTAAAATGGTTATATGTATACACGTTAAGCCTGAGAGGTTTGTTTTAAATAGAATCTTTAACAAAAAGCGGTGAAAAGTAAACAAGCTATTATGTTCCTTACCAGAATTGGATTGGCTAAACTTTGGCGGGTTATCTAAAAACTGACATATGCCACGACCCTGTGAATCTGAAGCTAAGAGGGAACTAATGACTGTGAAAGGGAACTAATGACTTTATAATTTCAGCTGAATATCCTTTCTTACTTTTCTGAGGAACAATATTAGAATAGGTCGATGACTCTGATGACCTATTTCGCCTTCTTGACTAAGTCTGTGTATCATTCAAGAGGCTTGATAAAACCTGACATGTTCAGCTTTTTGTTTTTGTTTGTATCCTTAATTTTTTTTTAATATTTCTGACTCTAGTTAAATACTTTGATCATGGATTTATCATGGCCAGCAGAAGTTCGAACCCAATGATTGTTTTACGTTACTATGGCTAATCGTATTTATTCTAGCATCAACCTAGGTTTGTTTGCTTAACGGGAAAGATAAGTTATAATCAAAAAACTAATAAAACTGAAAAAAACTTCCAAGGGATCGCTTTTTTCCAGATATTTACTGCTTAACGAACAAGACTAATGGCAAATTTCAGATAAAGTTCAAGAAGGGAGATGATTAGTACCTTTTCGTGCATTTGTTTTAGACACAGTTGGGTCAGACGTTTCTGAGTTCAACTATTGACCATAAACAATCTCCACTCATGGAAGAATGCAATGCTTCGCATTTTGATACAGATAGGCGGTTTGTATTTCAATCTAATTTTTTGCCACCACTGTCACCACTGATTTCAAGATGTATGGATGGAATAAATATTGTCCATATTTACTACTGTTCTCTCGCAAGCTAGCTCATTATATGTAAATGACATATTTACCTGCCTCCAGAACATTATTTGGAGTGACTTCGTAACAGAAGTAAGTAAGTAATATTGATTTAGCGCTTTGTCTATTAAATGTATTTACATATTGATAGAATTGAACGTATCAGTCACAATCTAAATAACTCCGTGGAGATAATAACTTAATTGTATGCAAATATCACCATTTAGCAACAAAGGTGTTCAGAATGGAAATTATGCCATGCTGATTTGTACAACTAACTGATAATTATTGCTGTACCACCACATTTAACTTTAAAGAGTCATCTTGAGGAAAATTTATAGCTAAAGCGATATCCTATGATTTGATGAAATATTACCAGGATGCCCAAAAGTTCTTTTCAACAACTAGCCATAAAATGTGAACTTAATAGAATTTGATACATGTATTAGTGTTTTCATACGCCCTATCGAAAAACGAGTCGTATGATAATTTTCTCCCTGGCAGGCGGGTGGGCGGCGTCCGATTTTTGTCCGGAGCATATCTCCTACACGCATAAAGGGATTTCAATAAAATTTCATAGAAATGTCAACCGCTAGCTTAAGCCGTGTAGCGTGCATAAACCAAGTCTCTAGGTCAAAGGTCAAGGTCACACTTAGAGATCATTGCAAAATGCTTGTCCGGAGCAAAACTTCTACACGCATAGAGGGATTTCAACATAATTTGACATAAATGTTAGCCATTGTAAGACAGAGTGTCGCGTGTAAAATATAGGTATCGGCGGTCAGAGTCAAGATCACACATAGTGGTCAAATTTTAGATAAAAAAATGAAAACGTGTACGAGGGGTTATCCAAATATTCGTGGACTTTTTAAATATCTTTTGAACGTCAACGTATATTGTAATGAAATTTTATCAGCATACATTTTAGAATATTACCAATATGTTTGGTAACAAACAATTAATAGTGTCAATAAATAATTATTTTATATTGCTATTAAATAAGAACATACACGGCACCCGGCGCACGGTAGAAAAGCGCAGATAGTCATCGTATATTTTTTAATTAAAAAACTACTTATTAACGTAGAAAACCCACTAAACATCGCATATTTCTTTTATGATGTTATTTAAGTAATTCATTAAAATTGTGGACGTCATTTCCATTTTTTTTGTTGAAATCGCCAGAAACGCCAGACGACGATATTGTTTAAACGTAGAAATTAGAAAATAGCGTGATCAGAAAATGTTGTTGTAATTTGGGAATGACACCAACAAAAGCATTTGAAAAAAAAGCAGGCGAAAAGAGAAAATACAATTTTACAAGCATAAGTCTTTAAGTGGCATAAAATATTTAGTGATGGACATTACTTTGTGAAGCAGTAATGGTTATTGACTGCGTAACGTTGATACATAAGTTGTACGTTAAATATTATGACGTTGACGTCAATAACTTTTTGGAGTGCGCCGCTGTCGCCGACATGTGTTTATGTAAAAATAAATATTGTTGTTATATAAGAAGCTATTAACATGAATTTTTCTGTGTTTATTTGTTATTTATTCTTCTAAGCAGTGTAAGAATTTCAAATCAATATCTCAAATATAGTTTACGCAATAAAGAAAGTCCACGAATTTTTGGATAACTCCTCGTATTCGTCCATTTCGTAATCATTTATTGAGGGATTGAAACACAAATGGTCATTTTCATGACTACTGGTGTGAAATATGTCATTTAGGTGAATATATACAAGGTTAAGGTCATTAAAGATGATAAAATATTTAAAAAAATTGTCCAGAGCATATCTTATCCATGCTTGGTGAGTTTCTAATGAAGCTTTATTGCAATGTCAAGTGCATGAACCAGGTCTCTAGTTTAAAGGTCAATGTCACACTTAGAGATCATTGAAAAAATGCTTGTTTTGAGCCAAAGTTCTACATTCATCAGGGTATTTTAATGTATTTTGGCACAAATATTCACCATTGTGACATTTATTGCTCATATAATCCAGGGCTGCGTTTCATGGAGAGTCCTAAGTCTTAAGTTTGTCTTAAGATGAAAATTGTGACAATTTTGCGTTTCAAAGAAAGTCTTAAAAAAGGTCCTAACTTATGACTCCTATACTTATGACCAAATACAGTCCTAAGTCTAGGAGTGTTTTAAAGGTATCCTAAGATTGTCCTAAGTCAAAACCACTCCAAAATCAAACAACTTTTTGTTGAATTTTGTTTTGAAAACTATCTAGAATGATAGATAATGGTCTAACTAAGAAAATAAATCCGAACACCAATATCTTTTATTCAGTCATTAACAGACGTTTAAAGAGTATTTTACATGGCGTCACAATGTAGCGCCAAATATCGCATGCAAAACAAGACGCATCTATAAATAATAATATTACTGCGCGCTGTACAATTGCAGTTGCGTAGCAAGCAAGGGGGGTTCGTAAACATTTAAATAAAACGGTTATTTTATCGTTTTTCATGAAATATAGTATATATTTTCACTTAACATGATAAGAGGGCAATACATTACTTTTTATACTTGCTATAATCAATTACATAGTAAATCCAATCTGGGATTATGCGCGTGCCGTTGTATTTTGTAACTTTTTTCAGGACAGCGAATTGGTCATAAGTCTTATGTTTAAGACAAAATATAGGACAGTTACTTGAAACGGTCTTAAGTGCAAAAACTTTTTCTCCTAAAGTTGGTCATAAGTCCCTACTACCAAAGCCAAGGTCATAATTTGTGAACGGAGACCATTTAGTCGTCATTTATTGATGGATTGTAACACACTATTTAACTATCATGACAAGTGTGACACATGAAATTAAGGTTAATATTTGCAAGGTCAAGATCACCGGATATTGCCCAGAGCATATCTCCTATATGCATATCTATAATATCCATATATATGTCAAATGCTTTTGTGACGGGCGTATATTGCGAGAATGTTACCCTTATTATTTTATGCAACCTTCACGAGAGAAAGCAAAATGTTCAACATTGAGGAAATAGCGAATGTGGAAAAGGTAAAATTATACAATTACTTTTTAAAATAAGTAACATTATATTGGGAGAAAATAAACGTTCATACAGTGCTAAAGTATAAATACCCAAGTACGTTGGACCTATTATGCCTTCGTTAGGGGTGTATTACATGTATAATTTGCACACAATAGAACACAAAATCTCTATGCGTGTGTATTGTATAGTTTCAAAAATTGAACTGAAACTCAGTTGCTAGAAAGGTGATAAAATTGCATGGATTTTGAAAAGACCGTTATTAAATGGTCATTGTTGTTTTACTTTACAAATCAATTATATAGCCCACGGACAATGTGGTGTAACGTAGATATGATATCCAATATAAGGGAATTTCTGTTTACAAAAATTAAAACTATATATATAAAGGTGTTTTGTGTTTATCTACTTAAAGTATGATGTCAGAAATTGCAATTTTCATCAAGTAGAAATCAAATAAAAATGGTATTACATGAAAAGCTCCCTGGCTCTCTGTGCCCTCCCGGCACCGCCTGATTTTTTAAGAAAGCTTTAAGGCAATTTGTCAAATATGGGCGAGGATTTATGTTAAAGTTAGAATAGAATCCTTAATTGATTCCTGATGGCTCAAGCGTATTACGTCGACGAATCCAGATATAATATCGAAGCTTAGGGAATTTTTAACAAATTTTACAAGTATTAAAACTATATGTAAAAAGGCGTTTTGTGTTTATTTATTAAAAGTTTAATGTCAGAAATTGCAATTTTCATCAAGAATGGTGTTTATAAAGTAGAAATTAAATACAAGTGACGTTAGATGAAAAGCTCCTTGGAACCGAGAAAGAATGCCCTCCCCAGCACCGCCTGATATTTAAGGAAAATTTTAAGCAATTTGTCAGATATGGCCGCGGATGTTTGTAAAAGTTAGTCTTCTTTGTTGATTTCTGATGGCTCAAGCATATGGGGACGGCGAATCCAGTATGTCTCAAGTGATTTGCGTGTTACACATGACCACTGTGTATTGTGTTCAAGTAGCAGACAGTAAAACCGCAAATATTATTAATCAATCTATTATCTCTTGCAAAGTGTGCAACAAACAAAGCAAGGGGGTGGAACCCCATATGTATCTCAAAAATGAGCATCGGTAAAAATTATATGTGAATTTCCGCTGAACCAGATGTGAAGCATAATAATCGCAGGGTAAGTGTTCATCTTACATGTTCATCATGTACAGACTCAGTCATGTACAGACTCAATCAAACTGAGTCTGCAATTCTTATGTAATTTTGTTGTGATTAATGCTTCCGAGGGCTCACTTTGTTTCCAGATTTTATACTTCACAACAGCAGGTGTCAAGTGCTGTGTGGCAGCTGTAAAAAGTTGCCCCGTACTTCACTTCAGTGTCGGTGCTAGCGGGCGTGAGGGATGTTGCACTTATTCATTATCTCTCATGTACAGACTCAATCAAACCGAGTCTGCAATTCTTATGTACTTTTGTTGTGATTAGTGCTTCCGAGGGATCACTTTGTTTCCAGAATTTTGTACTTCACAACAGCAGGTGTCAAGTGCCGTGTGGCAGCTGTAAAAAGTTGCCCCGTACTTCACTTCAGTGTTGTTATATTTTCTGGTCCTTCGGGATCATTGATGCCAGCACTATTAAGTGTTGAGAATTGAGTACCGCTCAAGCCGGTGCTAGGGGGCGTGAGGGATGTTGCACTTATTCATTATGTCTCATGTACAGACTCAATCAAACCGAGTCTGCAATTCTTATATACTTTTGTTGTGATTAGTGCTTCCGAGGGATCACTTTGTTTCCAAAATTTTATTATATTTTTCTGGTCCTTCGGGATCATTGATGCCAGCACTATTAAGAGTTGAGAATTGAGTACCGTTCAAGCCGGTGCTAGGGGGCGTGAGGGATGTTGCACTTATTCAGTATCCCTCATGTACAGACTAAATCAAACCGAGTTTGCAATTCTTATGTAATTTTGATGTGATTAATGCTTCCGAGGGATCACTTTCTTTCCAACATTTATTTAGATTTTGATACAAACGAAAGGAATCGCTACCCAAAATTGCATTTGAGCTCTATATGTGCTGAAAAGATCCTTAAGTGATGTAGAAAACCATCTTCAAAACTACGGACCACTTCCATATAATCATTAAATAGCCAATGTATTGAAACAATTAAGGTTTCGTAGCATTGGCTGAAAGTTCAGTTGTAACATTAGTGTGCTTTATAACAACAATGACAGGGCTTACTAGCTTATGCTAGCATTAGAAATACTAAAAAGCCCGAGTACATGAAAATGTTGACGCATAGCGGATAGTACTCGTATGGTCTCACCCCGGTACGGAATTAGACCGAACCCGTCGTAGTCTAGAAAGTAGTTCTTTTAATTTTTGAAGTGGTCCAGTTTAAGTTCTCTCTAGTTTGATTGGTCATAATTAAAGTGTATTTATTGCATGTGTATGGTTTTTGTGTTATAGGATGACTTTAAAAGTTGTTTTTTGGGTATTCTCCAGGAACTCATTTATTGGCGGAAGGATTAAAAATGTACTACCCACCAGCAGTCAAGAGTTTTCTAAGTGTGTTACAAAAGAATGAAGATTTCTGAAAAAGGTAGATGGCTAATATGTTATATTTTGGGCCTCATTTAACTTAGATGGTGTTGATGTTTTATGTTGAAGACAGTGTATAATTCATCAGGAACAGTGGAATTGGGAATTAAGCCTCAAATATGACTGATCTACTATAGAACAAAGAATACGAAAATTCACTAGGCCGACTCCGTATGATAAACAATCCACTAATAAAGGATATGCAACTTGGACAAAGAAACTGAAAGTATTGAACTTTGTAAAGCTATCATATCATATAATATGTTTCTATAATAATGTTAACATTCAAATATCTATCACAATATTCCACAAGTTATTGTTATAGCGACAGACCGAGAGCATTGTCTATAAGGAAAACCATATTTCTACATAATAGTCGAGTTCGATATATTATAATTGTTTTATGGTATGATAAACAGAAGAAATGAGTATTTTGATAACCATAAAATTTCAATTCATAATTTGCTTCTCTTCATAAATTTAAGTCCCCTCTCTGAACCTCGGTTACTTTTTATGCAACGAGTCAATGACCGATATTGGAAACCCCACACCATATGAGCCAATCAGAAGTATGTTGGGTGTTTCTAATTGGTTGGATAACCAAAGACACAGAAAAAAATTTGCTGTAAATAATTGGGACGCGCCAGTATTACGCTAACCGCCGTTTCATCAGCATTTTTAATGGCATGCCAAAAGGTGGATGTTTGAATTTATATCAGTTACAGAGCAGGCATAAAATAGGTCAAATAAGCATTGATCCATGTTGCGACTATGAGCATGACGTGAACCATGTAAATATTAAGCAAGGACGTTCCTTGATGTGGAAAATAAATATGCAAAGTTTCTTTGATCTTTTTCAAAAAGTTTATCACTGACTTTCTTACAGCGTCATAACAAATTCAAACACCCTTCACATTAACCCCCTATTAAGCAGACAGTGCAGTCGAATGAATAATTAGTTAATTAATTAATGCATGACGGCATAACAAGGGAATGATTGCAGTACAAATGACGTCAATAAATCAAAATAAGCAAGACCTTCCCACCATATCTACGTATCGAAACCTTTCTTATGCAGAATGTCTTTTATCTCTTTCTATATGGATACTATGTTATTCAAGCTCGTCTCGCGAAAATGTGTCTATTTCGGATAATAATGTTTTAATTACAGAATGATACATAATAGAATGAATTTTAGATTGCTTAATGAAAGTGATGCGTAATTATGTTGCTATTTTTATATTATGCACATATGTATCTCTTCATCACATATTGAGCTCAAATGCAATTTTGAGCAGCAATTCCCTTCGTGTGTGGCCAAATCTCAATAAATGTTTTAATCAGGATTTGTCTGAATGTTAAGCATCGGCCTTTAGTGACATTTCGTAAAATCTCTGTTTTTGAGTCCGTTTAGTGACATTTTCTTTATTCACATTCCATGTTTTGGACACACCAGAACCCATGACGGACAGAATATCTCGATGAAAATTGCATAGAAATCCAAAACAAAAATGGGATATATAATGGGTAATATAGAGGAGAGTCAGAAGGGTACAATCATATATCGATTATCTTAAAAAAAATATTGAATTTTCTATAAATGTTTAAAAAGATGAAAACTTACCCTGCGATTGACCTATTTTAACAGTCACATCTGGTGTTATGCTTCACATCTGGTGAAGCGGAAATTCACATATAATTTTAATCGATGCGCATTTTTTGAGATATATATGGGGTTCCACCCCCGTGCAATATGTCGGCGAAACTAAACTTCCATTAAGTAAACGAATGAATTTACACCGCTCTGCCTGGAGAACACATAAATTGAACAGATCTCCAGTCACTGATCATTTTCACCTTGAGAGACGTGTCCCTCTGTTGTATTGAACTATAACTATATTTTCACGTAATTGACAAATGTTTCATTGAGACCTGACTGCAATTTCAGTATACTGAAATGAATTTGCTATGAATCAAGACGTTAGTTATTGAAATCTTATAGCATATTTTGTGTTTGCTATCTAAGGAGTTCAGATTAAGCCTAAGTTAAAGGTAAATAAAACATGACAGCCAGCAAGCGGCTATAGATTGCAATATTTGGCATTTACACATATTTATTACCATGATATTTTTATATTATGACTTTCAATATCTTAGTATCAAAATAGTTTATACAAACACTTCAAATAAAATATCTTGCTTCCAACATCTTAAGAAATGACACTGTTTCCGACGATATTGCAAAAAAGCATGGTTTATATGAATGTATTTTCTCTAATGGTAAGAATGTATGGAAAAAATAATTAAACAAAAGAAGGTTCGTCAATGTGTAATACAATTAGGTGAAAATGTCCATCAAACCTTTAGCTGAGTATTTTCTGTATCTAGACAGATAATTGGTTAGATTTCACATTAGAAGCTGACAGACAACATATGTTTAAAAACTAGTCTATAATATTGTATAAACTAATCAAATGTAGGTTTGGTATTGCAAGAATCCAGGAAGAAAAATAGAATGACTATACTTGTCTTTGATAGAAATTGCCATTCTTTGTATTCTTGAACAGAATCTGGAGTTTTATTTAATTGAATGGTGAGTTTTGTATTCATACATATCTATTTGCCTATTTTCTCTTGAGTTTGTTGTAATATAAGTGTATATATAATGTTATATGATAATGTTGTGAAAATGTTTACATCTACAAAATACCTTTCAAAAACACTGGATCCCATGAAGGATACAAGATCGTAGAAAGAATAACAATAAATTTGGAGAAAAAAATCGTTCATTCAGTGCTAAAATATAAATATCCGAGCACTTTCGGCGTGTAATGCCTTCATCAGGAGTGTATTACATGTATAATATGCACACAATTGAGCACAAAATTTCTATACGTGTGTATCAAACATTAAACTGAAACACAGTCGCTCGAAAGATGATAAAATTACATGGATCATGAAAAGACCGTTATTGAATGGTCATTGTTGTTATACTTTACAAAAGAATAATATAGCCCGCGGACAATATGGTATAACGTTGATATAATGTCGAATCTTAGGGAAATTTTTACTGTTTTACCAAAATTTAAAGTATATATATATATATTTAAAGGCATTTTGTGTTTATTTACTGAAAATATAATATAAGAAATTGCAATTTTCATCAAGTAGAAATTAAAAGGAATGACATAAGATTAAATGCTCGCTGACACCGAGAAAGAGTGCCCTTCCGGGCACAGCCTGATTATTAAGTTTTAAATCTGACCCACTAGCACCTTTGATCCACTGAAAACTTTTTACTAAGAAGACAAATGGCAAATTTTCAGTATATGTTCAAGGAAGGGAGATGAATAATACCTTTTCGTACATTTGTTTTAGACAAAGCCGGCATTGAAGAATGCAAATACAACTGGGTGTTGCAGTTGTTGTGTATAGAGCAACCATTAAGTCAATATGTGTTTTAATCTGATTTCTGGTCGAAAAATAAATTTCACCACTGATTTCAAGATGTATAGCTGATATATTATTGTCAACTTTTTCTAGTCAGATTTAATAACGGTCTCTTGCAAACAAGCGGCTCTTAAATGTGTGTAAATGACATGTTTACTTGATTTGGAGCGTCTTCGTAATTTGTATTCGGATCAGGAGTAAGTAAGTAATATTGATTTAGCGCTTTTTCTATTACCTGTCTTTACATATTGATAGACTTGTAAGAGGAACCATCTGTCACAATCTTTATTGTTTTGTAGAGATAAATAACTAAATGGTATGCAAATGTCAACATTTATCAGTAAAGGTGTTTAGAATGGTTATTACGCGGTACTTATTTGTGGAGCTCTCTGAAATGTTTGCTCCTATATTTATAACATTTACTACTAAATTCTGTTACTGTTTTCTGGATCAATATAGGGGGAAATAAGCATTAAGAAAATACATCTTGTATAGCTTGCTTAACATTGACACCACATTTACCTTTAGGGAATCATCTTGAGGTAAATCTGAATTAACATCTCATGTGTGGATGACATTAAACGTAAGAAAAATTTGATTGTAACATATTTGAAATCAAGTTATTATTCGCTAATTTTTTTCATTTTTATGAATGTCCTAGAAACTATTTAAATTGTAATATACAGTGGTAATATAATTGGTAAATTTGTATTAAATTTGAATTCTTGAGTTAACAAAGTAAAAAAACTTAATTATACACATACCTGTCTAATACACAGTTGCTATCAAAATTTTAGTTTAAACTTTAAAGTTAAACGATTATTCCGAGCGTGAAACACTTACTTTTTCCAAAAGTTACACACATTATTATTATTGACGTGATTCGTATCCACCACAGACAATGTCAAATGCTTTTGTTACGGCGTATATTGCGACAATGTTACCCTTGTTATTTTATGCAACCTTCACGAGAGAAAGCAAAAAGTTCAACATTGAGGAAATAGCGAATGTAGAAAAGGTAAAATGAAAGAATGAGAACATACTTAACGTTAAAGGAATTATACAATTACTTTTTAAAATCAGCTAGGATTTTTATTTGCACATGAAATATATTGTCTAAACAATTTTTAAATTTAATGTAAATTTGATGTTAACATTTGTTACAATGTCAGAGGGATAGAAAGGAAGGATTTACCGTATACACTATTCGTTATGTTAAGAATAAAGAAAAGCAACAAAGACTTATTGGATGACTGTTAACATATATTCTTACCTCTTACAGTAAAAGTAGAATTATTCACCTTAAGAATTACAAAATACCATTTACATTTGACGAACATCACATGTTTCCTTTTCGGGTTAACAAGAAACAAAATGTATCAATATAAGTCTATATATAAATAAATTGGCAGTGTACATTTAACAACAGGGCAATTGATCAGAAAATTTGAAGCATTAGCTGATTTTCAGAGATAGGGGCACAAAATGAATTGAAGAGTGGGGAATAGAAATATCTAGTTTAATTGTATGATACTGGATGTTTTTCCCTATCAATCTAGGTATAAAACCCATCCCATAAAACACGTGGTGACGAGTTCATTGAAGCTATCTTTGCAATATATGTACTTTAATTTCTTTTCCCAATTGTATCAAGTTGGTCAGATTTATCCCCTTGGTTAGATCAACGATTAATTAATTTTTTGTGTATTCCGTCTCTGACAGTGGACTGGTATTTTTGTCATGTTTATTACTGTTTCCTCAATTTTTGTATAAAAATGATTATGCAATTGAGTAGAATATAAATTGGTCATTAAATGGAGGGAAAAACTTGTTTCATTATTGTTTTGGTTAAAACGTTCTATTTTTACCATTGAAACCCTGCTGCGGTTTCATAGGCTACCCTACTCTAGCAAATCATTTAATTCGAAACGGCTTACAGGTGCCCGGCTGTTCACAATTTAATATTACGACTGCTTTATCTACGACGCATTCCATTGGACAGAAATCTGGGGACCAGTGTTAACCCCCCCCCCCCCCGTCAATATAGCTTTACATGTCAAGTTTTTCAAAACTTCATTCTATAAATAATGCAATATCACTACGTCAATATTTTACATAAATACATAATTTCATTTGAAAAAAGACATTCTCGTCGTAAGTTTTTGATAAGTGTCTTTTTTTATTTCGTTCTTACACAGAAGTATTGAGATATTGGACTGTTGGTATCTTTCGTTACGATTTGACATAAAGACAAAATAATTTATGTAAGCAGAATCGATATAACTAAAATTATCCTAAAACTTTTTGTTATCCTGATTATCAAGACAGATTCAAGTTGTTATATACATTAAAGATATAAACAGTTGCTCAGTACTGTAGTGTTCTGATTAATATAGCATGCTGATAGATATTTTTAGAAAATGCAATTTTGTTTTCATTTCTAAAATAGCCGGCAGAAAAAGAAATAGCATCAGGCTACATGCGCCATGTCTATGACATTAATACAGAGAGAATTAAGCCGTCAAAAAATTGTTTTTTTTATAAACATTTGGCATGCAATATTTTCTACAACCCGATATTTGACTTATTCAACTTCAGATAGCCTGTTTGAATTCTTCTTCTTCTTCTTCTCGTTCACCGCTGCAATCTCAGGCCGGTCACATCGATGAAGGTTGCAGTCTTCTGCAGTTCCTCACTGCAGAATTCTTAATTTTACTATGTAGTTGCGCAATACTTTCTGGTGAAAAGGATACATTTATATACGTTAAGTCTGAGGGATTTGTTTTAAATAGAATCTTTAACAAATAGCAATGAAAAGTAAATGAGCTATTCTGTTCCTTATCACTATAGGAATAACTTAACGGGTCATCTTCATATCTGACATATGTCACGACCTTGTGAAACTGAAGACATAAAACATGCTATTAGGGAACTAATGACTTAATAAGAGAACTAATGACTATACTGAATATCCTGTCTTACTTTTAAGAAATAAAAAACGTTCATACAGTGCGTTCATACAGTGCTAAAGTATAAATACCTGAGTACTTTCGGCGTATTATGCCTTCATCAGGGGTGTATTACATGTATAATAAGCACAAAATCCCTATACGTCTGTACTGTTTACATGAAATATCAAAAATTGCAACGAAACGCAGTCGCTAGAAAGGTGATAAATATGCATGGATTGTAAAAAGACCCTTATTGAATGGTCATTGTTGTTATACTTAACAAAAGAATAATATAGCCCGCGGTCAATATGGTGTAATGTTGATATAATGTCAAATCTTAGGGATTTTTTTACTGCTTTACAAAAATTAAAACTATATATATTGAGGCGATTTGTGTGTATTTACTATAAGTATAATGTCAGAAATTGCAATGTGCATCAAGCAGTAATTAAATACAAATAACATTACATGAAAAGCTCACTGGCACCGAGAAAGAATGCCCTCCCCGGCACCGCCTGGTTATTTAAGGACGATTTAAAGTAATTTGTCAGATATTAGCGAGGATGTATGGTAAAGGTAGTCTTCGTTATTGATTTCTGATGGCTCAAGCGTATTGAGTCGTGAATCCAGTATGTCTCACGTGATTTTCGTGTTACACCTGGCCATTGTGTGTTGTGTTCAAACAGGAAACAGCAAATATCATCTATCTTATGTCTCGCAAAGTGTGCAATGAACAATATGTCGGCAAAACTTAACCTTCATTAAGTAAACGAATGAATTTACGCCACTCTTCCTGGAGAACAGGTAAATTTAACAGAACCCCAGTCGCTGAACATTTTCACGATGGGGAAAATGTTTAACTGAGAACTGACTGCAATTTCAGTATGCTGAAATGAATTTGCTATGAATCAAGATGTTAGTTATTGAAATCTTACAGCATATTTTGTGTTTGCTATCTTCTTGACAGTAATATATGATTAAACATTTTAAAAACTATGCAAGGAGTTGCAGATTAAGCCTAAGATAACGGTAAATAAAACACGACAGCCACCAAGCGGCTATTGATGTCTGGTGTACTATCAATTCAACTTATTTATATGAAAATATTGCAATACTTGACATTTACACATATTTATTACCATGACATATTTATATTTGACTTTTATTATCTAAGTATCAAAATAGTTAATGGAAATACTTCAAATAAAATGTGTGTCTTGCTTCCAACATCGTAAGAAAAGACACTGTTTCCGACGATATTTCAAGAAGCCATGATTTAGATTAATGTATTTTCTCTAATGGTACGACTGTCTTTAAAACTTATTAAACAAAACAAGGTTCGTTAATGTATTATACAATTAGGAGAAAATATCAATCAAATCTTAAGCTGAAACACTTAATCTGTTTTATTTTCTGTAGCAATAGACAGATAATTGGTTAGATTTCACATAAGAGACGTTTAAAAGAAGCAGACCAGACAATTATATCTTTTAAAACTAGTTTATAACATTGTTAATTACATGTATAATATGCAATTTCTATACGTGTGTAGAGTGTAGTATCAAACATTGAGCTGAAACCCATTCGCTAGAAAGGTGATAAAATTGCATTGATTATGAAAAGACCGTTATTTTATGATCATTGTTGTTATACTTTACAAAAGAATAATATATCCCGCGGACAATTTTGTGTTACGTAGATATAATATCGAATCTTCTTTATTTATTTCTGATGGCTCAAGCGTATTAAGTCTCCGAATCCAGATATTATATTGAATTTTAGGGAATTTTTAACTTTTATACAAAATTAAAACTATATATATAAAGGCGTTTTGTGTTTATTAACTGAAAGTATAATGTCAGAAATTGCAATTTTCATCAAGTAGAAATTAAATACAAATTACGTTAGATGAAAAACTCCCTGACACCGAGAAAGAGTGATCTCACCGGCACCGCCTGATCATTAAAGGAAGGTATGATAAGAACTGCATAATGTTTTAAATCTGACCAACGTTGCACCTTTGATCCACTGAAAAATTTTAACTAAGAAGACAGACGGCAAATTTTCAGTATATTTTCAAGATGGGAGATGAATAATACCTTTTCGTACATTTGTTTTCGATAAAGCCGGCATTGAAGAATGCAAATACACCTGGGTGTTGCAGTTGTGTATAGAACAACCATTAAGTCAATTTGTGTTTTAATCTGATTTCTGATCGAACATTAAATTTCACCACTGATTCCAGGATGTATGGATGACATAATATTGTCAACTTTTTCTAGTCAGATTTACTACAGGTCTCTCACAAGCTAGCGGGTCTGAAATATATGTAAATGAAATGTTTACTTGCCTCTAAAACATTATTTGGAGTTATTTCGTAATTTGTATTCGTATCAGGAGTAAGTAAGTAAAATTGATTAAGTGCTTTTTCTATTACCTGTATTTACATATTGATAGAATTGTAAGAGGAAGCATCAGTCACAATCTAAATTGTTCTGTAGAGATAAATAATTAAATGGTATGCAAATGTCAACATTTAGCATAAAAGTGTTTAGAATGGTAATTACGCAGTACTTATCTGTAGAATTTTCTTAATAATCATTGCATTTTCTACCAAATTCGTTTACTGTTTTCTTGATCAATTGTGTGGAAAAAGTACATTATTTGATCAATTGTGTGGAAAAAGTACATTATTTGATTCTAATCAAAATGGAATTTGATTTAAATAGAAATTTATAATAAAATAAAGATACTGTACACTTATTCCACGGAGAATTTTACAACTGTAAATTAGTCGAACGTTCGTTGGAGACACATGCAAAATTTTAATTTCTTCGTTTTGAATTTTTCATTCATTTTTCCGTAAATGTCCTGAAAAGGCAGTCACAGGAGCAAAACATTTTTTTCTTGATGTATGTCTATGTTGTTTCATACTGTTTTGGTGACACTTTTGCGTGTGTCCCTTGTTGTTTTTCTCGTCTACGGTAACTATCTTCCCCCTTCATCCCTAGTTTTTATTTTTTTATTAACACCCCACCCCCCCCCTCCCCGGTCTCCTATCCCCTTCCCTGTGCCCTTTGACTTTGTGGGCCTGTTGTTCAATCATTTATTTGTTTTCTTTTAACTCCTTATCAGTAACAAATTATTTATCATTTAGTGATAAACTGTCTATGCTTACTTGTGCCCTGTCCTGTTTTTGTTTGGGGTCCGCCTGGGCTCCTTGCCACTAGTTCTTGTTGCTGGGTCATATGGGCGTTGCGTTCATTGAACGCCGCCTTTCCTTGTTGATCTTGTTTACCATATTTTCTCCTTATAAGGAATAAAATAGTGGTTTCCTAACTTGACCAACGTGGGTCAGGTAAGAGCGTTAACATTTCAAAAAAGTTGTCATAAAAGAAACATACATTTTGGGTGCATGGATGCGAAAGGTATCCTGTTTATATATATACTTGTTGTTTCAGGTATAAAATGATACAAATTACTTAGCCGCTTCTTGAGGGTAGCCTAACTATATATTGTCTGCTTAAGCAATGCGGTGGCTTAAAACATGTGACTGAGATAAAGTGTAAGTTTTTAACATCTATTTGGCGGTTTAAGCCATGTTTCCGCTGAATACAGGTGACCTCTGATTCAGGTTTTCCTGAAGGTAGCCTCATTGTAGACTGTACACCAAAGCAGTTTTATGTTCAATCTATTCTTAAAAGATTTGAAGTTTTCTGACAGCCGAATCCTGAAAAATTGACAGTTATGTAAAGATTTACTTGACAAAATTATTAACACACCACGCTATATACCGCATACGACATTTAACATAACGTTGTCATCATAATAACGATATGCATGTCTATTATTATTCAGAAATATTGCCATATATATTTCTCTTCATAGGAACGATGTAGTTGCTGTAAATTCAGCGTTAACATTTCAACGGAAACTTATGACATAAAGTTATAGTTGCCGAACAGTATACATAGAAACATTAAGTATATTCGATCGGTTTAATTCTGTCAATATGAATTTGCACAAATTTGATTAGAAAAAATATCTTTTGAACTAAAACACGCTCAAAACCAACATGTATCAATGTCAATATATATATATAATAAATTAACAGTGTACAAATAAAAAACAGGGCAATTGATCAGAAACTTTAAAGCATTAGCTGATTTTCAGAGATAAGGGCAAATAAATAAATTGAAGATTGGGGAATTAAAATATCTAGTACTGGGTGTGTTTTTTCCCCTATCAATTTATATATGTATAAAACACGTGGTGAGAATATTTTTGCTATTTATGTATTTTAATTTATTTTCATTTCTTTCTGCACCAAATTGTATAAACGTTGGTTAGATTTATCCACTTGGTTAGATTCACGGTTAAATTAGTTTTGTGTTAAACTTTGTTTATAATCCGTCACTTACAGTGCTATTTTTTGCATGCTTATTATTATATCTTCATTTTTTTATAAAATCTGAAATAAGTATCCCTCGGAAGCATAAATCACAACAAAATTACAAGAGAATTGCAGACTCGGTATTATTGAGTCCGTACATGAGGGATAATGAATAAGTGCAACATCCCTCACGCCCCCATTGCGCGGTACTCAAGCCAACAGAGCGGTACTCAAATCTCAACACTTAATAACGCTGGCATCAGTGATCCCGAATGACCAGAAAAATATAACAACACTGAATTGAAGTATGGGGTAACATTTTACAGATGCCACACAGCACTTGACACCTGCTTTTATGAAGTATAAAAATCTGGAAACAAAGTGATTCCGATGGTGCATTGCGCATAGGTAAAATTATGCATTTTAGTAGAATATAAATTGGTAATTGAATGGATGGATAAAACTTGTTTATTTTATTGTTATGACCTTTTATTTTTACTATTGAAACCCTGATGCGGTTTAATAGGGTACCCTACTCTAGCATAATTCGACACGGCTTACAGGTGCGCAGCTGTTCACAATTCAATTTTAGGACTAGTTTATCTACGATACATTCCATTGGACAGAAATTTGGGAACCAGAGTAAGCACCAAATATAGCTTTACACGTCAAGTTTTCAAAACTTCATTTTATAAAAATGTTATATTACTATGTCAATATTTTACACAAATACATAACTTTATTTGAAAAAACACATTCACATCGTAAGTTTTGGATAAGTATCTTTTATTTCATTTCGTTCTTACACAGAGGTAATTAGATATTGGACCGTTGGTTTTCTTTCATTACGACTCACAGAAAGGCAAATTAAATGATGTAAGCAGAATCGATATAGTTAAAATTATCCTAAACACTTTGTTATCCCGATTCTCAAGACAAATTCAAGCTGTTATATACATTAAATATGATGAACAAGATCAACAAGAAAAGGCGGCGTTCAATGAACGCAACCCCCATATTGACCCAGCAACAAGAACCAATGGCAAGGAGCCCAGGCGGACCCCAAACAAAAACAGGACAGGGCAAAGACAGAGCACGGACAGGTTAGACATTAAATGATAAATAATTTATAACTGATTAGGAAATCAAAGAAAATAATAACAGGCCCATAAAGGGGAAGGGGACAGAAGACCGGGGGAAGGGGGGGGTTAATCAAAGAAATTAAAACTAGAGGCAATGGGGAAGATACTCACCGTAGACGAGAAAACAACAAGGGACACAAGCAAAAGTGTCACCAAAACAGTATCAAACAACATAGACATACATCTGAGGAACACAGTGGGGCGCCGCCTTGGAACGGTCAGCAGCATAATAATGACTGCTGGGGAGTTTAAACCGGTTAATGGTGCACCAAACCTCGCTCTTAGCCCCACCATGTTCCTATAAACGAGACAGTGTAAATAAAATGAATCCCGCCAAGTGAAATTCTAACAGTTGTCATGGTTACAAAAGGTTAAATAAGTAAAACACTAAAATGAGCATGTAGAAACAAATAAAAGTAAACCCAATGACCATAACAAAAGTACTCAATGTCCTAAAGGAAGACAGAGCAACAAGAAAATCACCTACAAGGGCCCGACGAAGCAAGGCATAAACAGTTGCTTATTACTAAGTGTTCTAATTAATACCGCTTGATGGTAAATTTTGTTAGAAAAGGCAATTTTTTTTTTCATTTCTCAAATAGCCGACAGAGACAAAAATAACGTCAGGCTACATGTGTCATGTCATGTCCAGTGGAAAATTAAGCCTGATAAACATATTACATGCAATAGTGTACAACCCGATATCTGACTTATTCAACTTAAGACAGACTGTTTGAATTCTAAATTTACCTATGTAATTGCAATACTTTCTGGTTGAAAATCATCGGTGAAATATATAAATGTATACACGCTAAGCCTAAGAGTTTTTGTTTTAAATAGAATCTTAAACAAAAAGCGATAAAAACTAAGTTATTATGTTCTTTACCAGTACTGGATTGACTTAACTTTAGCGGGTTATCTAAAAACTGACATATGTCACAACCTTGTGAAACTGAAGACAACAAAAACATGCTATTTGGGAATTAATGACTTTAAAACAAAGTGATCCCTCCTGTAGCTAAAAGGGAACTAATGACTTTATAATTTTAGCTGAATATCCTTTCTTACTTTTTAAAGGAACAATGTTTAAATAGGTCGATGAATCTGAGAACCTAATTATTTTTCCTTCTTGACTAAGTCTGTGAATCATTCAAGAGGCTTTATAAAACCTGACACATTGAGGTTTTTATTTTTGTTTGTATTCTTAAAATATGAAAAACAAGATCAACAAGGAAAGGCGGCGTTCAATGAACGCAACCCCCATATGACCCAGCAACAAGAACCAATGGCAAGGAGCCCAGGTGGACCCCAAACATAAAAAGGACAGGGCAACGACACGTTAATCATTAACTGATAAATAATTTGTAACTGATTAGGAATTCAAAGAAAATAATAATCGGCCCACAAAGGGGAAGGGGACAGGAGACTGGGGGAAGGGGGGGGGTAATCAAAGAAATAAAAACTACTGGCAATGGGGAAGATACTTACCGTAGACGAGAAAACAACAAGGGACACAAGCAAAAGTGTCACCAAAACAGTATGAAACAACATAGACATACATCTGAGGAACACAGTGGGGCGCCGCCTTGGAACGGTCAGCAGCATAATAATGACTGCTGGGGAGTTTAAACCGGTTAATGGTGCACCAAAGGTAAACGGTAAAAGGGACCGAGTAAGAGTACACTTTGCATATTTAGCCCCGCCTTTAAATAAAGCACGAATTTCTTATAAAGCGTTATCATCATGATTAAAATAGACTATAAATCTGTGGAAATTATCAGTGTTACTGTATGTAAGTGCATATGCTTGATCCTCCTAATAAATTTATGCATATGTCTAGAAAATGGAAACAGGCTTTAAACTTCAGGACATACAACTGTAGAATAATGGTTTTTCATTCATATGCCTAATAATTTAATCAGCAGATGAACCTATGTTAGGATATCAAGTAAGATTATTATAGGATCATCTGAATGCACTTGTACACAATGTATACTTATGTTCATTAAAGATATATGAGTAATCACATTATAAGAGGACCAAGAGATCATCTGCATGAACATATACTAGTTTTTATAGAAGATGCATGAGAGGTTAATGTAAGATGAGCAGGGAATCATCTAGATGTAAATATACATTAGTAGTGATGGAATATATATGAAGAAGGGTCATCTGGTCTTTAAGGTGTATAAACACTGTAGTTCTTAAAGAACATATGTGAGGGAAATACATATAAACATTTTTATTATGGAAAAGATATAAGGGTAACTCGTAAGATGCCCAGGGGATTATCTAGATGTACATATACTATAGTTTTCATGGAACAGAAATAAGGGGATCACGTAAGATTACAAGATCATCTGGATGTACATAAACTTTTTTTTCATTACATATCAGATGTAAGGGGATCAAATAAAATGACAAAGGGATCATCTAGATGTACATATACTATAGTTTTCATTGAACAGAAATAAGGGGATCACGTAAGATGACCAGGTGACATTTAGATGTATATACTCTTTTTCATTCTGGAACATATATGAGGGGATCAAATAAATGACAAGGGGATCATCTATATGTACATAAACTCTTTTTTTATTATGGAACAGATGTAAGGAGATCATGTAAGAATACAAAGGGAATATCTAGATGTACATATACTATAGTATTCATTGAAAATAAATAAAGGTATCACGTAAGATGATAAGGGGATCACGTAGATGACAAGGGGATCATGTAGATGTACATTTAATATAGTTTTAATTGAACAGAAAGAAATAAGGGGCTCACTTACGATGACCAGAAGATCATATAGATGTACATACTCTTTTTCATTATGGAACATATATGAGGGGATCGCTTAAATGACAAGGGGATCATGTAGATGTACATATACTATAGACTTCATTGAACAGAAATAAAGGGATCACGTAAGATGACAATGGTATCATCTAGATGTACATATACTATAGTATTCATTAAAAAGAAATAAAGGGATCACGTAAGATGACAATGGTATCATCTAGATGTACATATACTATAGTATTCATTGAACAGAAATAAGGGGATCACGTAAGGTGAGAAGGGGATCATCTAGATGTACATATACTATAGTATTCATTGAAAAGAAATAAGGGGATCACGTAAGGTGACAAGGGGATCATCAACATGTACATATACTACCAGGAGATCATATAGATGTGCATACTCTTTTTCATTATGGAACATATATGGGGGGATCGCGTAAAATGACAAGGGGATCAAGTAGATGTACATATACTATAGACTTCATTGAACAGAAATAAAGGGATCACGTAATGTGACAATGGTATCATCTAGATGTACATATACTATATTATTCATTGAAAAGAAATAAAGGGATCACGTAAGATGACAATGGTATCATCTAGATGTACATATACTATAGTATTCATTGAACAGAAATAAGGGGATCACGTAAGATGACAATGGTATCATATAGATGTACAGATACTATAGTATTCATTGAACAGAAATAAGGGGATCACGTAAGGTGACAAGGGGATCATCTAGATGTACATATACTACCAGGAGATCATATAGATGTACATACTCTTTTTCATTATGGAACATATATGAGGGGATCGCGTAAAATGACAGGGGGATCATGTAGATGTACATATACTATAGACTTCATTGAACAGAAATAAAGGGATCACGTAAGATGACAATGGTATCATCTAGATGTACATATACAATAGTATTCATTGAAAAGAAATAAAGGGATCACGTAAGATGACAATGGTATCATCTACATGTACATATACTATAATATTCATTGAACAGAAATAAGGGGATCACGTAAGGTGACAAGGGGATCATCTAGATGTACATATACTATAGTATTCATTGAAAAGAAATAAGGGGATCACTTATGTTGACCAGCGGATCATATAGATGAACACATACTTTAGTTTTCATTAAACAGAAAGAAATAAGGAGATCAGATAAGACGACCAGGGGATCATCTATGTGTACATACTCTTTTTCATTCTGGAACAGATATGAGGGGATCGCGTAAAATGACAAGGGGATCATGAAGATGTACATATTCTATTTTTTATTATGGAACAGATACATTTAATAAAGGGATCACGTTAGATGACAAGGTATCATCTTGATGTACATATACTATAGTATTCATTAAACAGAAATAACGGGGTCACGTAAGATGACCAGCGGTGCATCTAAATAAACACATACTTTAGTTTTCATTAAAGAGAAAGAAATAAGGGGATCAGGTAAGACGACCAGAAGATCATATAGATGTACATACTCTTTTACATTATGTAACATATATGAGGGGATCGCGTAAAATGACAAGGGGATCATGTAGATGTACATATACTATAGTTTTCATTGAACAGAAATTAGGGGATCACGTAACATTACAAGGGATTATCAAGATGAACATTGACACTTTTTTCATTATGGAACAAATATAAAGAGATCACATAAAATGACCAGGGGATTATCTAGATGGAAATATACAGTAACTATAGTTTTCATTGAACAGAAATAATGAAATCACTAAAGATTACTAGAATTTATCTAGATATACATAAACTCTTTCCCATTATGGAACATATGTTAGGGGATCACGTAAAATGACCAGGGTATCGTCTAGATGTGCATATACTATAGTATTCATTGTACAGAAATAAGGGGATCACGTAAAATGATCAGGGGATCTTTTAGATGTACATATACTATAGTTTTCATTGAACAGAAATAAGGGGATCACGTTAGATTACATGGATATCATGTAGATGTACATTTTCTTTTTCATTTTGGAACAGATATGATGGGATCACGTAAAATGACCAGGGGATCATCTAGAGTAGATGTACAAATACTATAGTTTTCATTGAACAGAAATATAGGAATCACGTAAGATTACAAGGGGATCATGTAGATGTTCATATACTCTTTTATATTAAGGAACATATATGAGGGGATCACGTAAAATGATGAGAGGATCATCTAAATGTACATATAAGTACTATAGTTTTCATTGAGCAGAAATAAGTGGATCACGTAAGATTATCGCGACGTTCCAGCTTTACTGGTGGAGGGCGACCTCAGGTACCCTTCGTGCATTATTTCAGGCACGAACGGACACCTGATAAGAACCACTGTCGTTCCGTAAGCAAGCTGGATAGCTTCATCACATGAAAGAATCCAAAGTCCCTGTCGGGATTCGAACCCAAAGCGGTGAGGGGCAAGTAGTTTGAAGTCAACGACCTTAACCACTTGTCCACGGACGCAAATAGTATCTATACATCTAGATGATCACCTGGTTATCTTACGTGATCCCCTTACTTCTGTTCAATGAAAGCTATAGTATAATTATGCACATCAAGATGATAACCTGATCCTTTTACGCGATGCCCTCATATCTGTTGCATAATGAAAAAGAGTATGTACACATAGATGGCCGACTTACCTGATCTCCTTATTTCTTTCTGTTCAGTGAAAACTATACTATGTGTTCATCTATATGATCCGCTGGTCATCTTATGTGATCCCCTATTTATGTTCAATGAATATTATAGTATATGTACATCTAGATGATACCCTTGCCATATTACGTGATCCCCTGATTTCTTTTCAATGAATACTATAGTATATGTACATCTAGATGATACCATTTTCATCTTACGTGATCCCCTTATTTCTGTTCAATGAATACTATAGTATATGTACATCTAGATGATCCCCTTGTCACCTTACGTGATCCCCTTATTTCTGTTCAATGAATACTATTGTATATGTACATCTAGATGATACCATTGTCATCTTACGTGATCCCTTTATTTCTGTTCAATGAAGTCTATAGTATATGTACATCTACATGATCCCCTTGTCATTTTACGCGATCCCCTCATAAATGTTCCATAATGAAAAAGAGTATGTACATCTATATGATCTCCTAGTAGTATATGTACATGTTGATGATCCCCTTGTCACCTTACGTGATCCCCTTATTTCTTTTCAATGAATACTATAGTATATGTACATCTAGATGATCCCCTTGTCACCTTACGTGATCCCCTTATTTCTGTTCAATGAATACTATAGTATATGTACATGTAGATGATACCATTGTCATCTTACATGATCCCTTTATTTCTTTTCAATGAATACTATAGTATATGTACATCTAGATGATACCATTGTCATCTTACGTGATCCCTTTATTTCTGTTCAATGTAGTCTATAGTATATGTACATCTACATGATCCCCTTTTCATTTTACGCGATCCCCTCATATATGTTCCATAATGAAAAAGAGTATGTACATCTATATGATCTCCTGGTAGTATATGTACATGTTGATGATCCCCTTGTCACCTTACGTGATCCCTTTATTTCTTTTCAATGAATACTATAGTATATGTACATCTAGATGATCCCCTTGTCACCTTACGTGATCCCCTTATTTATGTTCAATGAATATTATAGTATATGTACATGTAGATGATACCATTGTCATCTCACGTGATCCCTTTATTTCTTTTCAATGAATACTATTGTATATGTACATCTAGATGATACCATTGTCATCTTACGTGATCCCTTTATTTCTGTTCAATGAAGTCTATAGTATATGTACATCTACATGATCCCCTTGTCATTTTACGCGATCCCCTCATATATGTTCCATAATGAAAAAGAGTATGTACATCTATATGATCTCCTGGTAGTATATGTACATGTAGATGATCCCCTTGTCACCTTACGTGATCCCCTTATTTCTGTTCAATGAATACTATAGTATATGTACATCTAGATGATACCATTGTCATCTTACGTGATCCCCTTATTTCTGTTCAATGAAAACTATAGTATATGTACATCTAGATGATCCCTTTGTCATTTTATTTGATCCCCTTACATCTGATATGTAATGAAAAAAAGTTTATGTACATCCAGATGATCTTGTAATCTTACGTGATCCCTTTATTTCTGTTCAATGAAAACTATAGTATATGTACATCTAGATAATCCCCTGGGCGTCTTACGAGTTACCCTTATATCTTTTCCATAATAAAAATGTTTATATGTATTTCCCTCACATATGTTCTTTAAGAACTACAGTGTTTATACACCTTAAAGACAAGATGACCCTTCTTCATATATATTCCATCACTACTAATGTATATTTACATCTAGATGATTCCCTGCTCATCTTACATTAACCTCTCATGCATCTTCTATAAAAACTAGTATATGTTCATGCAGATAATCTCTTGGTCCTCTTATAATGTGATTACTCATATATCTTTAATGAACATAAGTATACATTGTGTACAAGTGCATTCAGATGATCCTATAATAATCTTACTTGATATCCTAACATAGGTTCATCTGCTGATTAAAATTATTAGGCATATGAATGAAAAACCATTATTCTACAGTTGTATGTCCTTAAGTTTAAAGCCTGTTTCCATTTTCTAGACATATGCATAAATTTATTAGGAGGATTAAGCGTATGCACTTACATACAGTAACACTGATAATTTCCACAGATTTATAGTCTATTTTAATCATGATGATAACGCTTTATAAGAAATTCGTGCTTTATTTAAAGGCGGGGCTAAATATGCAAAGTGTACTCTTACTCGGTCCCTTTTACCGTTTACCTGCACCAAACCTCGCTCTTAGCCCCACCATGTTCCTATAAACGAGACAGTGTAAATAAAATGAATCCCCGCCAAGTGAAATTCTAACAGTTGTCATGGTTACAAAAGGTTAAATAAGTAAAACACTAAAATGATCAAGTAGAAACATATAAAAGTAAACCCGATGACCATGACAAAAGTACTCAATGTCCTAAAGGAAGACAGAGCAACAAGAAAATCACCTACAAGGGCCCGACGAAGCAAGGCAGAAGACGAACATTAAGACAATTCAGTCCCAAAGGGCTTTACGAACTATCCTACTTAAAAACCTATTATACTTAAAAACCTACTAATATTTCTGACGCTAGTTGAATACTTTGATTTTGGATTTATCATGGCAAGCAGAAGTTTAAACCCAATGATTGTTTAACGTTACTATGGCTAATCGTATTTATTCTGGTATCAACCATATTTTTGTTTGCTGAACGGGAAAGATAAGTTTCTTGAAAAACTTCAAAGAGATCGCTTTTTTAGATAATCATGCTAAACTAACAGACAAATGGGACATTTCTTAATGGTAAGGAGGGAAATGATTAAAACCCTTTTGTGGGGATTTTGTTTTTTGACACAGCGGTCGGACACCCCTGAGTTAATACTGAATAAATCTCCACTGATTTTTAAAAACAGATTGGCGGAGCAAAATTTTTAAAAATCTGGAAATAAAGTGATCCCTCGGAAGCATTAATCATAACAAAATAACAAGAGAACTGCAGACTCGGTTTGATTGAGTCTGTACATGAGGGATAATGAATACTTGCAACATACCTTACGCCCCCTACCACCGGCTTGAGCACCTAGCACCGGCTTGAGTGGTGCTCAATTCTCAAGAGCGATACTCAATACTCAACACTAAATAGTGCTGATATCAATGATCCCGAAGGACCAGAAAAATACAACAACACATTAAGTCAGTTTGTATTTGAATATAATTTCTGAACGAACAAAATGTGTCACCGCTGATGTCAAGATGTATAGGTGGAATAAATATACCGGTCTCTCGCAAGCCAGTTCAATTATATGTAAATGACATGTTTACTTGCCTCCAAAACATTATTTGGAGTGACTTTGTAATTTGTATTCGTGTCAGGCGTAAGTAATTAATATTGATTTAGCACTTTTTCTATTACCTGTATTTACATATTGATATAATTGAAAGCATCAGTCACAATCTAAATTGCTATGTGGAGATGATAACTAAATTGCATGCAAATATCAACATTTAGCAACACAAGTGTTTAGAATGGTAATTATGCCATACTGATTGTAGAACTGTCTGATAATAATTGCTTTAACTGTATTCTGGATCTATAAAGCGAAACAATAAGCATAAAGAAAATACATATTGCTAGACATTACCATCACATTTAATTTTAAGGAGTCATCTTAAGGAAATTTCATAGTTAAAGCAATATCCTATAATTTGATGAAATATTACCAGGATGCCTACCGATATGTTTTTTTCAACAATTCGCCATAAAATGTGAACACTCGGTGTGAAATAAATAAAATTTGATACATGTATTAGTGTTTTTTATACGCCCGTTTGAGAAACAGGTCGTACTGGCGGGAAGGTGGGCGGGCGTGCAGGCTCCTACCTATGTCCGGAGAATATCTCCTACACGCATGGAGGAATTTTTAATGAAAATTTATAAGAACCACGACGCGTGCATGAACCAGGTCTATAGTTCAAAGGTCAAAGTCACACTTAGAGGTCATTACATTAGAGGTCCGGAGCAAAACTTCTGCATGATAAAGGGATTTCAATAGAACTTGGCACAAATATTTACCATTGTTAGGCGGAGTGTCGCGTGCAAAATTTAGGTCACTGTGGCCAAGGTCAAGGTCACACATAGGGATCAAATTTAAGAAAATATGCAAATGTGTATATTGACCATTTAGTTATCATGTATATTTATTGAGGGATTTAAACACAAATAATCATTATCATGACTACCGGCGGTGTCGGAACGGGCACCTTTTCTCGGTGCCAGGGTGCTTTTGCTCTAATGTCATTTTGTATTTAATTTCATATTGATGAAAATTGCAATTTTTGACATTTTAGTTTTAGTAAATCAACACAAATCGCCTTTATATATATATATATATATATATATGTATGTATAGTTTTAATTTTTGTAAAACAGTTAAAAAAATCCCTAAAATTCGATATTATATCTACGTTACACCACCTTGTCCGCGGGTGATATTATTCTTTTGTAATTTATAACAAGAATGACCATTCAATATCGGTCTTTTCATAATCCATGCAATTATATCACCTATCCAGCGACTGTGTTTCAGTTCAATTTTTGATACTATACTGAGATTTCGTCCTCTATGTTGTGCATATAAGACATGTAATGCATCCCTGTGCGCCGAAAGTACTTGGGTATTTTTACTTTTTATCATGCAACTGCTATGGTAACTGCCCGATAACACTTGCCTGATAATTATTTTTGATATCAGGTCAGTAACCGCCCCGTGTTCACAAAGATTTAAGGATCAGGATCAAGATCAGGATCAAATTTAAATACTCTAAATATTATTCTTCATTGTTTATCGTCATAGATTAAATATCTAATATTAATTTGATAGAACTGGACTTGCAATAGCAAGTTCATGAAATTTTAGAATAAATTTATTGTTATTTTTACAAGATACGGGCATTTTACAGCTGATCCAAATTTTGATCCTGATCCTAAAATTGATCCTTATTTTGATCCAAAAAATTTTGTATTTGTTGATTTTATCCAAAAATAGTTTGGTTTCTTTGCAAATCGGCAATTTTTTACATTTTGTATACCTATCATTTAATTTTAGCAAAACACGATTAATTTATATACTATAAAACAATGAAAATAAAATCAGGATCACTTGATCCTGATCCTAATCTTTTCTTAGTGAACACGGGGCCTGATATCAAAAATAAGCCCCGCCCATTTTAACGGACTTTTTTTCTCATTTTCATCAGCATGTGAATTCTACAATGTAATCTCATTCCCTTACAAGTCTTGAATCAAGGTGCAATATTTATTATTTCGATTTCAATTACGAATAAATTAGATAGCGAATAGTTTTTGCACAAACTAAATGAAGTGACGTCATAATTTATATTGCAAATGACATCATCGATGTTCACGTCATACCATACATGTAACCATAACAAACAGGCTAGACGATTTTCTTTGAGAACTTGTAAATGTTTACTTTATTTCGAATGTCATGATTTTTCACAGGCCCGTAATAGATTTTATTCTGTAAATTCACTCAAAGAACTTTTTAATACAATTCCATCAAAAATCATATTTGATTATTTAAAAGAGATAAATTTGTATTTTAGGATCTAATTAGCTCATTTCTATTGTCATTTACAATGTTTTACATAATATTTTAAGCCTATTATAGCATTCGGCACGATATGGCCAGTTATGTGTTGACGTGCCGTAAAAATCCAAACAAACAAACAAACTTTATTTCGCCGGATTATTATTTAATAAGTGAACAAATTGTTTCGTTTAAAAAAATAAGACGCATGTTTGTATAGCTTGTGTTTGATTGCCGATTAGACTTTTCTTTGATTAAAATTATCGTGAACTTTTGAATTTGACAATTCAAGACAAAAATTGCAGTAAAGTTTAGTTTATGTGATTCTAAGTAGATTTTTGGATCGATGTTTAAATAAAAGGTAAGAATTTTATCGTATTAGGCCTACATTCTGTTGTATCTTTTATCCGAGTCGAAAGAAAAAATGGCCGCCAATAACAAATTCTAAGTTTCAGGGGCGGAGGAATTTGTTTTCAAGAATTATTTCTGTAGTACCGTATGGTACTGGTTACGGGAGTTGACGGAAGTTAACGGAACGTTCCGGACCAACCGGAACTAGTGTGTTAGGCTGACAGGCGCCATATTTGTGTATAATACATAACCAGAAGAATTAGGCAATTCCTAGCTTGGCTACGATCCAGACGTGGAAGGTAAGTCGATTGTTTGTATTGTCAATCCCTTTATAATCAATCGCGACAGTTCTATATTGGGCAGCGGTAATTTTTACGAATTCCGTTCCGAAAGATAGACGCTACCAAAGGTCCATATTTTTACCGATTGTGTACGAATTTGCCCTCAAATTCTGCACTCATAGAACGGAGTCTACCTGAATTCTTGGTTTTGTTCATAGTGGGCCAATCTGCTTGAACGATTTAAACCAGAATTTCTACGTAAATAATCGTAGTTAAGCGGGAATTTGCCATCAAATTCCGCTGAGGTTAGACGTGGCCTGGAAGGACCAAATTCTTTTGGAATTTGTTTATTTTTCTGGATTTCCTTTTCGTTCTGCTGCCACTGGTACAGTAACTGTTATATTTTTGATAAACTCCATTTAGCCTTTTTGCCATATAAAGGGGGAAAAGATAGATATTGAGATTTATTTAGTTAAAACGAATTTTAACTTGAATATTTCTCGGTATCTTTCGTTGTTATGGAGAAATATCAATATAAAGGGAAAGTTCGAGATATTTTCTCAGAAGCAGAGGTTGTGCAACCACCCTTGGTTGCCATTAACTTTGCATCTGAGGAAAGGCTACAGGCAATACCTAATGTGAGTGCAAGCCTAGCCAAGGCGCTCATTGCAGTGAGGGAGAGCTCTGGTAATATAACCAGGGAGATTTTAGAGTTATCTGTCGTCGCAGGTTCATCCCCTGAGATACTTGCTATGATAGACTTTAGTCAGAATATGTCTCTGTCAGCTGAGAATACTGACAGCTAGGCCAGTCTAGCTTGGAGGTAGACACGGACGAGGAGGAGGAAGATATTCAGCCAAGTACGCATGATTGGTTGGAAATGCGTGGAGGTGGTGAAAGCGGCAACCAATGTTCTGGCCGCTCACAAGCAAACAACAACTGTCATCTGTTTGCCACCCTTGCAACAGGTGACAAAAGGTTTTTTCCACATAAAAAATCTGAAGTTGATGACTCCTGCGGATTTTACTGCCAAAAAGTCAAAATCCACACACACCCCTACCTTACCACTTCCAGACTATACCACCCCTAAACGTACCATACGTTTTGACCAGGTAGTGGATAGTGATTGCAGTGATGACTCTATGTTTGCCAGGGCACCATCTGCCCATAGGCGTTCCTTAGGGTTTTTCGTAACCGGATATCTGCCTTCCCGAAACACCTAAAATTAGAGTACTTAAAAACCCGTTCTTTTTAATTTCCTTTCGTTTAATTTTAAACCAACGATGAAAAGAAAAAACTGTTTTTTTGGTTAGTTTTGGTAAAGGCTCGAAGTTTTTAACGCTTATCTGTGAAAAAGGGGCTTTACCTACAAGGGGCGGGTTTTTAGAAAGTTGGCAAACCCAGGGCCCAACATATTTTTCCCTGCTGCACGGGTTTAATTTTCAGAAGAGCACAAGAGAAAAACCCGACCCCTTAGTTTGGGGCCCTAAACCTTTCCCCCTTCTGGGTTATGGGAGTTTTTAAGAACTCCCCCCAAATTGATTCCAAAACGGGAAAAGTTTCCCTGCGGGGTTGGTTTGCCCGGGGGTTCCACCGGACAGCCCAACCAGAGTCTGTGCATGCAGCCATACAAATGGTACGCCAGTACCAGCAGGTGTATGAGGCCATGTATGGTGACAGGAAGGAACCGGAAAAGGTTTTTGCTGTTGCATCCCAGCCATCACGGGAGCAGCAGGCAGAGCCTATGTCAACCAATGATTTAAGCAAAGCCTTAAATGACCTGAGGAGCAAAGACTGACAAAAACCTTTTTGTCAGAATTGTCCCAACCCCGCAGATTAAACCGGATGTTTACAATTGGGCGAAATAGGCATTTTCAAAAGAAATTGCCCTAAGCTTAACGACAACCATAAGTCGTTAAACAGGGACGGTGAAAAAAGTAGGTCGTTTCCCGTCCCATGTCTCAGACAAGACCTGCCAAAATTAAAAAATCCCGGTTGGCTGCCAATTTCAGCCAAGTAAGCACGGGGAGTCGAACCAAGACCCTATTGTTGTCTGTCAGGTCAATTCCTGCTTCCCCAGTTTACCATGGGGGCTCCAAGTAGGGGATGTCCAAGTAACAGCAGTTGGTAGATACTGCTGCCCAGGTGACCATTATTTCTGATAAGGTCACAATTATTCCCTGAAGCACAAAGCCCCCCAAATTGAGGGATGTCAAGCTGCAAACTGCTGGCAGGGAATTGGGTTCCTATTGGCCCAGCCTTTGTAGCCGGTCCGGTTTTTAGTTGAAGGTTGGTCACCAAAAGGGTACCAGGGTCAACATGTTTGTTTGCCCCGTTGAGCAAAGATGCTGTTGGGCTTTTGATTTTGCTTCGTGACCCTGGCAAATCCTGTGCTAGACATGAGCAAGGCAGGCTTTACTTTGGATGGTATTGGCATTCCTCCCTAGATGTCCGCATTCATTCAGATAGTCCTTTTTGGTATCCAAGGTAACAGTGTCTAAGAGACAGGTTATCCCTCCACATCTTCTGGTCTAGCGAGAGTCCAAAGTGAGGTTGCCACTTTCCCCCTGCATAGCATATGGGGAAACCCAAAGGAAAACCAAAGAAATTCTGGTCCCCGAGGTTTTTACATAACACTAACACCCTTGTTTGGTGTCTTTTTAAATCCATCAGTTTAGCTACCCCCTTTGTCGGGAGGGGAAAAGATAGGGAGGGTTTTCCCCATCAGTCAAGTTGTCGGAATGGGGTGTGATTTGAAACATTTTTTGCCCAGAAAAGTTTTTGAAACATCAGGTGGGGTTTTGGCCAAATACCCCCCACACCTGCGGGAGGTCTAGGGACACCTCTTTTTGGAAACCCTTTTATGAGGTAAGGGAAAATTCAATTCCCAATTTGCTGATCGAGTTCCAAATTCCTTCTTTAAAGGGGAATTGACCTTTTTTCACTGATAAGGAACTGATTTTGATCCCCAAGGACAAAGTTTGTGAACCCAAGGTTTTGAGGCGAAACCCAAAATTTGCTTTTAAAAAAGGGAAGAAGAGTGGCCAAGCCCGGGGAAATGCTGAAGGGTTTGGGGGTGTAAAAAAGAGCCAAAACCCAAATGGCATCTCCCCTTTTTTTAAAGGAAAAATACGGCCTGTGCGTTTTTTCATGGGACTATGGACTTTGAAAAAGGGTTTACAGTAAAAGACTTTGTACCCTTTTCCCCTTTATCGTTTGTTTGCTTTGGACCCCCTTTTTGCTGGCAGTGTTTGGTTTTAAAAATTTTGGTTTTCCAACCCCGCATTTTTTTCCATTTTGAACTTTCAGAGAAGGCTTTTGGGTTTGTGGTTGGGCCCCAGCCCACATTTGCCCAGAGAATGGACTTAAAGTCCTGGGAGGGTTTTTGACAGGAAGACAGTTTCGGCTCATTCTCCGATGAACACGTGTTGGGGACGCAATTTTTGAGGGACCATCTCTCAAACTTGCGGGAGGCTCTTTTCGAGATTTCGGAGGCCATAAGCTAATGCTTAAGCCGAAGGAATATATCTTCTTCCAACAAGAAGTAGAGTTTTTTAGGCCGTAAAGTCGGCAAAGACAGCATTGCTATGGACAGAACATGACATAGCAGTGGTGAAGGATTGGCCTGTTCCAAACAGTGCCAAGCAGGTAGAGAGGTTTATGGGGTTGGTAAAACTTATCATAGAGTGTTTGTTTAAGGACTTCTCTAGGGTAGCAGCCCCATTGTACGCCGTATCACAGGCAAAGCCAACTTTGTCTGGGCGAAGAACAAGCAGAGTCATTCAGGACTTTGAAGTGCTTGTTGACGCAACCTCCGGTGTTAGCGTTGCCAAATCAACAGGACGAATTTATCTTTGGAAAACGGTCGCTTCCAATGATTCGATTGGAGCAGAGCTCTTGCAGGTGCAAGAGGGCCAAGAGAAAGTTGTTGCATTTGGTAGCTGTGCTCTTACCAAGGAGCAACAGGGTTATTGGCATGACCAGGAAAGAGCTGCTAGCAGTAGTTCGGTTCACCAAACAGTTCCGACACTACTTGCTAGGAAGACCATTTGTGGTCAGGACTGACCATTCTAGTCTGAGGTGGTTGATGAATTTCAGGGAGCCACAAGGGCAACTGGGGAGATGGCTGGAAGAGCTGTCCCAGTTTAACATGGTGTTGAGACATCGTGTGAGTCGCGAGCATTCCAATGCTGACGCAATGTCAAAAATACCAACTGCAAAGTGGGACATGCCGAGGTGGAATTGCTGGTGCGCGGCTGGATCAGTTGCTCCTTGTGGTGGATGTGAGGATTGTAAAAAAGCCCATTAACCAATTGGGTCCAAGTTCTTCACAGATGTTAGAATAGGGTGGTACAGTTGGAAAACCAAACCAGTGGAGTCTTCGGCATTCCGGTTTAAGGTGGCCAGCAGGGTTACCCCAGGGTTTCTGTCATCTACGGGAAATTTGATTTTTCATGAAAACCAATCAGGATGCAGATGGCCAGCCGGGTCCTTGCCAATAAGGTCGGTTGAGCATTGGTCAACAGTCCTCTCTGAAGGCCAAAAAATCTTCAGTGAGGGGAGAAAAGGTTAGTTAATAGGTTGCGTTAGAGACCGGGAACATCTGATTATCAGGGCCATTCCCTGATAATCGTAGATGTTTCCGTTGCTGGGCCACAGATTTTTTTAGGAGGAATTTCCCTGTTGGCCAGCAAGATTCTTGGTGTGCCAGTGCCGGGATGTTTTGAGGATCTTACCCAGAGAACATGCTATGGAGGCCCACCTCCTGGCATATTCCAAATGTGTTTGACAGGTGAAAGCATTACCGAACAGAAGGATTGGTGCTTTGAAAGCTGGTGATCAGGTGGTTATTGGGGGTCTAATAGCACTTTGTTTGACCTGGTAACTTACCTGGAGTGTGCTGGTTGTTCCGGTTTCTCAGGAAACTTGCACCAGTAATCACAGGAAAGCAGCGAAGGAGTTCTGTGAGGTCTTAGGGTACCCTTGCCCAAAGTCATGTCTGTTTTTATCACCCCAAAGGTAAAAGGTAATGCTTGGTGACAGGTTTTGTTGCGTGGCACTGTCTACTGTCAATTGAATATCCATGCTGGAAAGACACCAGGAAGACAATCTGAAAGCCATGTTCAGCTTGTCAGCTGAGGAGTCCCAACTCCTTAGCTTTCCTAAAGTGTCTGACAGCCATTGAGTGTCTGGGTTTGAGGCTTGGCTGAAATTGGTACGATTCAGTCAAGTAGGCCATGCTGTCCAGCCCTCTGGCATCATGGTCAAGTACCAGTACCGGTATAAACCGGGAAGCTCTAGTCTGCCCTTGGACTAGAGAGGCGTCAGTGCTTGGTTAACTTCCTTGAGCCACAGACCCCTCCTAAAGAATAGGACGGGGAGGAGTGTAGTACCGTATGGTACTGGTTACGGGAGTTGACGGAAGTTAACGGAAGGTTCCGGACCAACCGGAACTAGTGTGTTAGGCTGACAGTTAGGCGCCATATTTGTGTATAATACATAACCAGAAGAATTAGGCAATTCCTAGCTTGGCTACGATCCAGACGTGGAAGGTAAGTCGATTGTTTGTATTGTCAATCCCTTTATAATCAATCGCGACAGTTCTATATTTCTTTGAACAAAAATCCCCCTTTTTACGAAATTCGCTATTTAAAAGTAGATTATTTTTTGATTTTGACAGTTATTATGTGTTACATGATAAATAGAAAAACATGCTACTGTCTTTTGATATCAAGCCTCGCCCTTTCTAGCCCATATCAGCCTCGCCTGATAAAATTGATATCAAAAGACAGTAGCATGTTATTCTCTATATTCTCTCCTAATTTATTGTTATTCTGTCCACGTTCTTGTATCCTTCTTTGGATCCAGTGTTTTTGAAAGTATTTTGTAGATGTAAACATTTTCACAACCCTATCATGTAACAGTATATATACACTTTTTATCTGACAAACTCATGATAAAATAGGCAAATAGATATGTATGAATACATAACTCACCATTCAATTAAATAAAACTCCAGATTCCTTTCAAGAATAAAAAGACTGGCAATTTCAAACCAAAGAAAAGTAAAGTCATTCTATAAATCTTCCTGAATTCTACCAAACCTACATTTGATAAGTTTTCACAATATAATTATTTTATCATAAAATAGTTTTAAAATATATGATTACCTGGTCTGCTTCTTTTCATCGCCTCTTATCTGAATCAAATCAATTATCTGTCTATAGCTACAGGAAATAAACAGAATGATAAGTGTATCAGCTTAAGGTGTGTTTGGCATTTTCTCCTAATCGTATAACACATTGACGAACCTTGTTTTGTTTAATTATTTTTCCAAGACAGTCTTACAATGTACCATTGGAGAAGTACATTTATTTAAATCAAGATTTCTTGAAATATCGTCGGAAACAGTGTCTTTTCTTAAGATACTGGAAGCAAGACCCACATTTTATTTGAAGTGTCTTCATAAACGATTTTGATACTTAGATATTAAAAGTCAAAATATAAATAGGTCATGGTTATAGTTTTGTGTAAATGCCAAATATTGCAATATTTTCATATAAATAAGTTGAATTTATAGTACATCAGACATCTTTAGCCGCTTGGTGGCTGTCGTGTATTATTTTACCATTATCTACAACTAATTGAAAACTTTTCAAATGCTTGTTCATATATTTCTGTCAGGAAGATAGCAAACACAAAATATGTTAACGATTTCAATAACAAACATCTTGATTCATAGAATATTCATTTCAGCATACTGAAATTGCAGTCTCAGTAAAATATTTTGTCAATTACGTGAAAAAATAGTTATTGATTTACTCTCAAATCATGGCACACAATCGTAGTGTTTGGAAAAATGCCTTGTTTCCTCAATTTCATCGTACAATCTTAGATAAAAAGTAATTAATCCGAAGTGTTCCGAATATTGAGATATTGAGGCCCAATTCCTTCTTAAATTGAAGTAATAATTAAGTAATAGTTAAATTACATTTCACTGTCTACAAAGTTTGTTGGGTGTCAGGGAGAATGAGAATCTTTAATACAGGCCCCGTGTTCACAAAGATTTAAGGATCAGGATCAAGATCAGGATCAAATTTAAATACTCTATTATTCTTCATTGTTTATCGTCATAGATTAAATATCTAATATTAATTTGATAGAACTGGACTTGCAATAGCAAGTTCATGAAATTTTAGAATAAATTTATTGTTATTTTTACAAGATACGGGCATTTTACAGCTGATCCAAATTTTGATCCTGATCCTAAAATTGATCCTTATTTTGATCCAAAAAATTTTGTATTTGTTTTGTTATTTGTTGATTTTATCCAAAAATAGTTTGGTTTCTTTGCAAATCGGCAATTTTTTACATTTTGAATACCTATCATTTAATTTTAGCAAAACACGATTAATTTTAATAC
The DNA here is from genome assembly GCF_026571515.1 of Ruditapes philippinarum. Lineage (NCBI taxonomy): Eukaryota > Metazoa > Mollusca > Bivalvia > Venerida > Veneridae > Ruditapes > Ruditapes philippinarum. Next base: position 117,088 of record NW_026866689.1, on the reverse strand, counting down.
TATAAAACAATGAAAATAAAATCAGGATCACTTGATCCTGATCCTGATCTTTTCTTAGTGAACACGGGGCCAGGATTTAATATTTTATAAGAATTGGAGAATGTCTTTCACAGTTCGCCACTGCATGTTTGCAATTTAAAAACGTCATAATTAATTAAAAAAATAGATAAATACAGAGTCCCTAAATATGAAATGTTTTTATTAATTCTTATTTATTATGCAATTGAACAAACCACTTAATTTCTAAACATAAACAAATAGAAAAATCCTTGACCCAACTTTGTTGGGTCGATTTAGCCTCCAGGACTTTAATTTGAACAAACTTGGATGAGGTTCACTAGACCATGTTCCATGCTAAATAATTAGCCATGATTTAGGGAAAACGATTTATTTTAAGTTTTAAAGTTAGTAAACAAATAAGAAAACTCCATGACCCCGGGTGGGGCCAAATTATACCGCCGGGCTTAATGTGAACAAACTTGCAAGATGTCTACTAGACAATGTTTTATGCCAAATATAGATTAGATATACGAGAAGTCTTCGTGGCTTTTGATAATTAAGAAATTTGAGTGTTTACTTTATAAATATGGCCAATTTATGACCCAACATACAGGCCAATTTAGACCATAGAGTTATAATTTGAACAAACCTGGTACAGGTCTACTAGAAAATATTTTCATACCAATTACCTAAGCTTAAATCTTTATGGTTTTAGAGAAGGGAAGTTGATACTGTATACACCTTCAAGGAAAATTTATGACCATCACTCCTTGGATTGAACAAATTTAGACCCGAGGTAGAGGTCCACTTAGCAATGTTTCATGCTAAATATCAAAGCTTAACTTTCATGATTATAGAAAATATGTTTTTTTTTCTATAATTATACATATAAGGAAAGTCCATGACCACCCCGGTGTGGGCTAATTTAGAGACAAAAGCTATAATTTAAACAACTTGGTAGAGGTCCACTAGATAATGTTTTATGCCGATTACCTTAGCTTTGGCATTAATACGGGTTTGAAACTTCCAAGTTTTATATTCTTATCACATTTATTTGACGCAGCATAACGATGATACTAAGTGCATTCTATATTCAACTGAACCCAATTATAGCATTGCAGTTTTCCTTATTTAACACATTATACTTTTCACAACGTGTATTCATCCAACATTCATACCAGAAGACCGATATAGTCCTCATTTTTGTTCAACATTATTACCAAGACTTGTTAAATCAGTCAGACTACAAGACCTGCTTTTCCTTAGAAATGTGTCGCCGTTTTTATCTCCTTTGGATACAACTTGATAAAAGACAAATTGGATTCTTTGTTATGAAATGGCACTCAGCCCAAAGTAAAAAAGTAGTTATACAGTATATAAGAACAAACACGATGGCGTCTTAAAACTTCCGAGATAAGAAATTTAAAATGAATCTTTCACAAGTTAAACATATCCATAATTTACATTTAATGTTAATGTACATTAGAGGTTATTTGTTGATTCTTTTGATGACTCCTTAACTGCACCACCAAATTTATCCACAGGTTGAACACATCATTCTTTTTTGCGTGGTTCTTATCTATCTCACATAGATCATGCCTTTTTGCAATTACATTACACTTAAGGTATGACCCACTTAATGCATTACACTTAATTTTTCAGTTATGAAAATGAAAAAACGAATAAGTGAATATTAAATAGTTATCTATCTAAATATATTTTGAAAAAGAAATTATATATCGTAACCAAAGCCAAATGTTTTGCAGATTTCTTTATTTTATTAACAATTTCAACATGTTTGCAAAGTAGATTATGGTATTGTCCATTATAACATATGTTTTGTGTGGAGTTTATTTTATATTCAGAGTAGAAAAATATTCGATATTTGATGTAGGATTCATGATACAATCAATGATTCTACAATCAGTCAAATATAGCTTTTCTTCCTTACAGTATTATCGTCAATTCTTTCAAAATTGCAATCTATCAAAAAAGATTATATATCTGCATCATTATTTTCATTAAAAATACGTGTACAGCAGTAAAGAAGACCGTTGATTTTCTTCGGTACGTAAATGGCATAATTCGAAAAAAAAATTAAAAGAGATTTCGATATAAAACCGATCCAGAACATTTTTTACCAATTTTTCAAAAATAAACAATTGTTATAAAAAAAGAGACAAAAGTTGCAAAACCCACTGTTCGGTTTATGGGCTTTTAAAATTTTTCAAAAAAAAGAAATTTTGGGTTTCTTTTACAAAACCGAGGGGGAAAAAAACCACCCAACATTTTTTTCTAACCAAATCCAGGGGGAAAATCAAAATTTTTAAATTTTTTTGAAAACCCACACACCCTTTAGATTTCAACCCGAATCTAAAAACATTTTTGACAGACTTTTTAAATTTAAAAAATTTTTTGGGCAATTCGCTAAGGACACACACAAAAAAATAGGGGCAATGCTTTTTTTATATATTGAAAATTAAATATTATTTTCGTGTAGATTCAATCTAAATTTTTTAACTCTTGAATAAAACAATTTTAGTTCGCCAGAGCTCGCAAAAAAATTTTATACAACTCTTCAAAAAATTTGTAATTAAAAATCACCCCTTAAATACCCTATGTAACTTTTTTAAACTAACAGGGAACACATTTTTCCCTCAATTCGCCATGGAAAAAAAAGCCCAGGGAATACGATAACACATATCCAGCTCTTTCAAATTTTTTCCCAGATTTTTGAACAGGATGAAGGGGAAAATATTCGGAGAAAGGTTTTTGAAAAAACCAACACTTCCCAAAATTTGAAAAATTTCCCAAATCCCTCAGGGGAATTTTTTCTTAATTTTTGTAACGATAGAACTACGTATTTGTAAAAACCCTTTTGCAAAAAAATCTTTTTTGTAGAAATCTGCTCCAAACGAAAAAAAAAAACATTTTTTTTGAGTTTCCGAAGTAACTACCAGCATTAAACAGTCATACAACTTTCAGTCCAATCAATAAACATATTTTATTTTTTTTACATAAACAACCAGAATAAATAAACCAAATTTTTTCATGCTTTTTAATACTTTATAGAAATATATAGGAATTTATTTTTTTTAAATTAACAATTTTTACAATTGGGGAACAAGGAAGGGCCCCTCATCAGACTCCAACCATGGGAAAACCAAATTTTAAATTTGGGGACTTGCAATGTAAAAAATACCGTGTACAAACACCACCTTAATTTTAAAAAAACGTTTTAAAGGGGAACCGCTGACCTTGGGGAAGTTTTTTCAGAAAAAGCCGGTTTTTAAAAAAAAGGACCCCTTAAAAAAATATGTAAAGAATATAATAACCAATTCCCTTTTTTCCACCAAAACAATGGGTACAAAAAAAACCAAAAATACATAAAAAAAAAACAAAAAAAATGGGAAAGGGGTTTTTTCCCAAGGGAAATAGTGCTCAACCATGCTTTTTGTAATGAAAAATGGAAAACGTTTTTAAATAAAAAAAAAAAATGTTTTTTCGAGGGGGAAAAGTGTTTTTTCGTCCCCCCGCGAGTGAGAAACATACTAAAAAATTTAAAAGGGGTTCTAATTTTTTAAATTGTTTTTTTTTTAAATTTTAATTTTAACATAGGTTTCCCCAAAAAAATCCTCTACAACACAAGTTATAAACTTTTTAGATATTTACACCGCATTTCCCAATAAAACTGAGGGTCCCCTATTCCAATTTTTAAACAGGGGGAAAGGGAATTTTTCAGCGAACTAAATGGATCCACAAAACGAAAGGGTCCAAGGACGACCCAGGGAAACGGCAAGCCCCCGGACCCCCCCAAAAAAATTTTAAAGATTTTTAATGAAAGGAAATTTAAAGCAACATTTTTTAAACAAAAAAAATGCACATGTATGTTTTTTCAGTAAAACAAACAAATTATTTAAATACTTACATAAAAAATTTAACTTTTCCCAACTTTCATTACAAATATATTTTAATGTTCATTTTCAAAAATTTAAAATAATCATTTTTAAAATTTTATTTTTAAGAAATACACAAGGGGCATTTAATTTTTTTTTTTAAGGAAACAATGGACACCGGGAAAAAGGGGTAAATCCCAAAAGGATAAAGGGAAACTTTTTTCACCAAAAAAATGTCTTTAATAAAGGGGGGCCCTTTTTAAAAAGACTTTCGGAAAGCTTTAACAAACGTGACAAACTTTTTAAATTTTTGGTAAAAAAAAGGGGATAGCTTTTTTTGGAAAGGAACCTCTAAAAAAATAAGATTTTGGGATGACAAAAATTGCTTTGTTGATGGCGGGAAAACAGCGAGAAAAAGAAAAAACAAAAAAAAGGGAAACAGCAAAAGGGGAAAAATATAGAGAAGAAAGGGTTTGTGGAAAAACAAAATAGAATAAAATTTTAAAAGATTAGGGGGAAAAAGGGGAAAACCGAAAAAAGGTAAAAAAATTGGGGGCTTTTACATTACTTTTTTAAAAAGGGGGACTTTTGTCATAAAAACCATTTTAAATTAACCTTTTTTTATACCTTTCATTTTAACTTGCTTTTTTTTTTCTAATTTTTTTGGTTTTGGGTTTTTAAAGATTTAAGACTTTTCCGAAAAAACCTAGTTTAATCCCAAAACAATAAAGTAAAAAAGGCCCATTGGTTCCAAATTTCGTTGCTTGGAATCGATGAAGACAAAAACCCTTTTTCAAAATTGGGGACTTTTTGGGGAGGAATCCGGAAGAGAATTTCACAACAAAAGGGGGTTTTTGCAAAAAACATTAAAGAAAACCCCCAAATAAAAGAAGTTCATACCCAAAATTTGGAAGGACAAGGTTTTCCCAGGGTTTTTTTGCTTCGGATGCTAAAGGACCATTTCCAGACACGAGTGGGTTTTATTTAAAAAACTAATTAAATTCATTAAAACAAAAAAAACAGTTCTTTTTTTAAAATTTAAAAAAAACAAAAAATTAAAATTACTTTAAGTAAATTAAACCCCCATTTCCTAATTTTTTTCCTGGAAATAAAAACTAAAACTTTATACTTTTACAGCGTTTATTTTACAGAAAAAATGCCCCTACAAAATTTAACAAACCAAAAAACATTTAATTAAAAATTTTTATCAAAAAATTTCCCCAAAATTTTTTAAAAATTTTCCCAAAACGGGCATTTTTTAAACACCAAGATTCTTTATAAAATAAAAATTTTAAGGGTGAACGGGGAAATAAGGGTTTAATCGTTTTTAAAAAACAACGGGTATTTTTTCCAAAGGGAATCCCTAAAAAAATCGAAAAAAGAAACGGAAGGGAACACGTGAAAAAAAAAGAAGGGCTGTTTAAAATTTCGAGTAAAACCAAAAATTAGAAAGGAAAGAGGACTGAATGATATTTAGAAAAGGGATTAATTTCAATAATGGAAGAAGGTGTTTTTTGGAAAAGGGCCCTTAATTGGTTTTTTCCAAAATTGGAAAAACCACCCCCAAAAATTTTCATTCTAGGCCATCGCCCAATTTAACAGGTAATTAAAGGCATCCCAAAAAAATTTGTATGTTGTTTTGACTTTTTCTTTCCCATTTTTGGGCAATAATAATTTTCCCTTTTTTCTTTTTTTATTGGTAAAAAAAAAATTTAAAGGCTAAAATTTTATTTTAAAAAAAAAAATGACCAAATTTAAAAAACCAAAAGACGAAAATATAATACAAAAAGGAATGAAAAAAGTGTAATTTCCAATACGGAATTTTTTGGCACGATTGAAAAAAAAGATCGGCCGAGCATTAATAAAAATTAAACGGAAATAAAGCATAAAAAAATTAACAAAGGCAAATATTCTTTTTATAAACATCCAAAATAAAGAACTTTTAAAAAGAAAAAATAAATTCTTTTTTTCATTGCCCCTTTAAATATAATAAACGCAAACATTTCAAAGTCCCTCAAAACCCTTTTAAAAAATTATAATCAAAAAGGGAAACAAATATGGGGTTTTTTCGCCGTTTTGTAAAATTTTTCATGATTATAACAAAAAATGGGGGTGAAAAGAAAAAAAGCCCCTAAAGTTCATTTTTTGGAAAAAAAGGCAAAAAATTTTATAAATTTTATAAATTAAAGCCCCTTTCCCGGAAATATACCGGAATAGGGTTTTTAGTGGGGTCCCCAAAATTTTTTTTTATTTTTGGGGTAAGTAAACCCTAAATGCCCCTTCAAAAATAAAAGCACCCGTGCAATATCAATATTTTAGGGGAGCCCCAAAAATGGGGGCACAAATTTGGGGAAATTTTTAAATAATACATTTTTTTTGAAAAATTTTTAATAGTCAGCATCTCTTTTCAGCTCTAAAAGGGTTGGGCTCCCAAACAGAATTGGGGTTTGACCAAAAACTTTGGAAAAAGGGAATTTTAAACCCTCAGGGTTTGGCCGAAAAGAAATGAAAAAGGGATTTGGGTTAATAAATTTTCAAAATTTGGGGAATTAAAAAGGTTTTACTTTTGCAAATAACATAAAAATTTTTAAAACTAAAAAAATATTTCAATACCTCCCTTTTTCAATGTTTGGAATACCAATGCGCTGAAAAAATTATTTAATTAAACCTTATTCTTTCTGCATATTGTTATTATACATTTCTTGTATATTTTTGGATATATTACAGTTATGGTGATGTATCAATAACATTTCTTTACAGATAGTATAAAGCCGGATCTAAATATTCAAAGGAAACTTTGGATAGGCACGGAAGACTTGCCGGTGGTCTCGGGACAGCCATTCAGGAAATATATAGTTCTTTGGTTGGTGGATCTGGAGAAGGAATCCATACTAGAAAAGAAGACAGAAGACAAGAAGACCTCCGTCCTTTTTAACTCATTTGCTTAGGCCAGAAAAACTGACTGTAAAATGTCTTGGTCGGAGTCATAAAGCTTTCCCAACAATTGTATCAAATGAGTCCTGCAAAAATGATGAAAAGTTTAAAGAGAAAATAAAAAAACATCAGAAACGTCTAGACATGAGACGTAAAGTAGAAACAAATTAAAAAAAACGGGCAAATTTGGAGCCGACACACAAAAGGGCCCAAAACACTTTAAAAAAACGTAAAATTTTTCACATATATTACAAAATAGGATATTTTAAATACTACCACCTTTTTTGGGTACCACTTAAAAATAAAAATTCGGAGAAATCTCGTTTAACAAAGTTTGTTTCTCTTAGGGAATTTTTAAAATTTTCAAACCCCTTTTTAATATCCCTTTACATCAAAAAAGGAAAGTCCAGCGATATTTTTGGATTTTTTTTTAAAACGTTTTTAAAAACAAACAGTAAAATCAATAAAGAAAAAAGGGTTTTATAATTGTTAATTTTTTAAAAATCATATCAAAAACCCCCCCACTAGACCCTTTAATTTGATTACATCAGCTTTAGGGAATGTATAATATCACTTTTCGGAACATGTCATAATCTGTATAATCTTTGAAATTACATAAATAGCAGATTTTAAAAGAAACGTTTAAAAAAAACAAAAAAAAACACAAGTTCTATTTAACAGACGCGAACTTCAACATTACCGGTTAAACACCCTGAATTATACTACCAATTTTCACGATATCAAATTTTTACGAGTGACGTCATCCGCCATTTGTATTGGGAAATGTTTTGGTAACAATTGAGAAATAAATTGCATAATAATTGATACAAAGGTATTTCACAGTTATTTTTATATTGACAATTGTGTGAAAGTGTGTTTACTGTGTATATGTAGCAAAAATTAGAACAATTATTGCTATTTTAAATGAAAAAATCTAATAAAACTACCGATGGTGTTGCCGGTAAATTTTCCGTGCATAAAGATGACAGTTAAAAATAGGCGTAACGGTTTGACAGTAAGAAAAAAAAGTCTGTAAAATGGGTCAAACCGTTCACGCCAAATTAATTAGGCTAGATTGATGCAAAATACATGATGTAAGCGGAATCGATACAGATAAAACTATCCTAAAACATTTTATTATCCCGGTTTTCAAGACAAATTCAAGTTGTTATATACATTAAAGACATAAACAGTTGCTCTGTACTTAGTGTTCTGATCAACATCGCATGTTAATAAATTTTGTTAGAAAAGGCAATTTTGTTTTCATTTCTCAAATAGCCGGCAGAGAAAGAAATAACATCAGGCTGCATGCGCTATGTCTATGATATTAATACAGAGGGAATTAAGCCGTCAAAATGTCTTTTGATAAACATATTACATGCAATAGTTCACAACCCGATATATGATATATTCAAATTCAGACAGACTGTTTTATTTCTTAATTTCACCGATGTAATTGCGTAGTGTCGATTAGATCTATACAATAATTTCTGATTAAAAATCATCGGTGCAATGGTTACATGTATACACGCTAAGTCTGAGAGATTTGTTTTAAATATAATCTTACACAATATTATGTTCCTTACCACACGTGTCGGATTCACTTAACTTTGGCGGGTTATCTAAAAACTGGCATATGCCACGACTTTGTGACTTTACAATTTCAGCTGTACAATCATCATTCCTCATTTTTCTAAAGAACAATGATAAAATATGTCGATGACTCTTAGAGCCTAATAAGTTTGCCTTGGTTTATCATTCAAGAGATTTATTAAACCTTGAGATATACAACTTTTGTTCTTGTTTGTATCAAAAAAACTAGAAACATATCTGACGCTTGTTGAATACTTCGATTCATCATGACCAGCAGAATGTTGAACCAATGATTGTTATACGTTACTATGGCTAATCGTATTAATTCATGCATCATCCTTGTGATTGTTTGCTGAACGGGAAAGATAAGTTATAATTTTGTTGTAGCCTGATGCAATCAAAAACACTTATAAAACCGATAAAAACGTCACTGCATAACGTTCTAAAATTGACCTGCATAACAATTTAATCCGCTGAAAATATTTAATTAACAAGACAAATGGCAAATTTCAGTTAATGTTCAAAAAGTCCAACAATTGGCCTTCAACAATCTCCTCACGGCATTGGAGAATGCAATGCCACATATGATGTTACAGTTATGTATAGAGTAATCATTAAGTCAAAGTGTTTGAATCTGATTTTTGGTCGAAATGTAAATGTCACCACTGACTTCAAATTGTATGTATGAAAAAATATTTCCCAACTTTTGATGGTCAGGAAAGGTCCCAGATGCCATTCATTACATCTTTTGAGTCACCAGCAGGTATCGCAGATCTACTATCGGTCTCTAGCAAGCTAGCTAAATTATATGTTACTTACATATTAACTTGCCTCCCATACATTATTTGGAGTGACGTCGTAATTTGTATTCGTATTAGGAGTAAGTAAGAAATATCGATTTAGCGCTTTATCTATTACCTGTATTTACATATTGATAGTATTGTAAGCATCAGTCACAATCTAAATTGTTCTGTGGAAATAAATAGCTAAATTGTATGAAAATATCAACATTTAGCAACACAAGTGTTTAGAATGGTAATTATGACACACTGAGTTGTAGAACTGTCTAAAAATTATTGTTTTACTGTATTCTGGATCTATCAAGGAAAAAACAAGCATCAAGAAAATACGTATTGCTAGATGTTACCGTCACATTTAACTTTAAAGAGTCAACTTGAGGAAATTTTATAGCTTAAGCAATATCCTATGATTTGATAAAATAGTACCAGGATGCCGACCAAGTTCTTTTCAACAAGTAGCCATAAAATCTGAACACTCGGTGTGAAATAAATAAAATTTGATACATGTATTAGTGTTTTGATACGCCCGTTTGAAAAACGGGTCGTATTATAGTCCCCCCCCCCCTCCTGACTCGGGCGGTGTCCGAATTTTGTCCAGAGCATATCTCCTACATGCATGGAGGAACTCTAATAAAACTTCACAGAAATGTTAACCACTATAAAAGGCCGTGTTGCGTGCATAAATCAGGTTTCTAGGTCAGAGGTCAAGGTTACATTTAGAGGTCATTGCGAAACGCTTGTCCGGGGCAGAACTTGTACATTCATAGAGGGATTTCAATATGACTTGGCACAAATTTTCACCATTGTAAGGCGGAGTGTCGCGTGCAAAATTTAGGCCCCTGCGGCCAAGGTCAAGGACACATATTTAGGGATAAAAGTTCAGATAAAAATATGAAAATGTGTATTGAGACCATTTAGTCATCATTTATTGAGGGATTGAAACACAAATGGCCATTATCATGACTACTGGTGTAAAACGTGTAACTTAGGTTAATATATGCAAGGTCAAGGTCACTAAAGATGATTGTCAAGGTCCCTAAAAATGATAGCATATAGCGATTTGGTCCAGAGCATATCTCCTACACATATGGTGGGATTCTAATGAAATTTCATATCATTGTTCACCACTATGAAAAGCAGTGTCAAATGCATTAACCAGGTCTCTAGGTTAAAGGTCAAGGTCAGACTTAGAGGTCATTAAAAAACTCTTGTCCAGAGAAAAACTTCTACATGCATAAAGGGATTTCAATATAACTTGGCACAAATGTTAACCATTGTAAGGCGGCGTGTCGCGTGCAAAATATAGGTCCCGGCGGGCAAGGTTAAGATCACACATAGGGGTCAAAGTTCAGATAAAAATATGAAAATGTGTATTCGGACCATTTTGTAATCATTCATTGAGGGATTGAAACACAAATGGTCATCGTCATGACTACTGGTGTGAAATATGTCATTTAGGTTAATATATACAAGGTCAAGGTCAGTAAAGATGATTAAATATAGAAATTTTGACAAGAGCATATCTCCTCCATGCATGGTGAGATTCTAATGAAGCTTCATAGGAATATTCACTACTATGAGATCTCTAGGTTAAAACTTAAGGTCACACTTAGAGGTCATTGAAAAATGTTTCTTTGGAGCCGAACTTCTACATTCATCAGGGTATTTTAATGTACTTTGGCACAAATGTTCATCATTGTGACGCTTATTGCGCATATAATCCAGGTTCCTTCTACCAAACTCAAGGTCACATAGAGATGTCATAGTTTGTGAACGGGGACCATTTAGTCATCATTTATTGATGGATTGTAACACAAAATATAACTATCATGACTACACCTGTGACACATGAAATGTAATTAAGGTTAATTAATACTTGCAAGGTCAAGATCATTATATCATATCTATAATGCCCACATCTATGTCGAATGCTTTTGTGACGGGCGTATATTGCGACAATTTTGCCCTTGTTATTTTATGCAACCTTCACGAGAGAAAGCAAAAAGTTCAAGATTGAGGAAATACCGGATCTGGAAAAAGTAAACTGAAAACGTTCATACAGTGCTTAAGTATTAATACCGAAGTACTTTGGACGTATTATGCCTTCGTCAGGGGTGCATTATATGTATAAAATATGAAAAACAAGATCAACAAGGAAAGGCGGCGTTCAATGAACGCAACCCCCATATGACCCAGCAACAAGAACCAACGGCAAGGAGCCCAGGCGGACCCCAAACATAAAAAGGACAGGGCAACGACACGTTAATCATTAAATGATAAATAATTTGTAACTGATTAGGAATGCACAATAGAGCACAAAATCTCTATTCGTGTGTACTGTATATTACCAAAAATTGAACTGAAACATAGTCGCTAGAAAGGTGATAAAATTGCATGGATTATGAAAAGACCGTTATTGAATGGTCATTGTTGTTCTCCTTTACAAAACAATTATATAGCCCGCGGACAATGTGGTGTAAGTAGAAATGATAACGAATATAAGGGAATTTCTGTTTTACAAAAATGAAAACTATATATATAAAGGCTTTTTTGTTTATTTACTGAAAGTATGATGTCAGAAATTTCAATTTTCATCAAATAGAAATCAAATAAAAATGACATTACAGGAAAAGCTTCCTGGCACCGTGAAAGAGTGCCCTCCTGGCACCGCCTGATTTTTTAAGGAAGGTTTAAAGCAATTTGTCAGATATGGGCGAGGATTAATGTTAAAGTTAGACTCCTTTATTGATTAAGCGTATTAAGTCGACGGATCCAGATATAATATCGAAGCTTAGGGAATTTTCAACATTTTTAACAAATATCAAAACTATATATATAAAGGCGTTTTGTGTTTATTAACTATAAGTTTAAAGTCAGAAATTGCAATTTTCATCAAGTAGGGTGTTATATAAAGTAGAAATTATATACAAATGACATAAGATGAAAAGTTCCCAGGCACCGGGAAAGAATACTCTACCTGGCACCGCCTGATAATTCAAGGAAGGTGTAAAGCAATTAGTCAGATATGTGCGAGGATGTATGTTCAAGTTAGTCTCCAATATCGATTCCTGATGGCTCAAGCGTATTGTATGTGTCACGTGATTTGCGTGTTACATCTAACCTTTGTTTGTTGTGTTTAAACAGCAAACAGTAAAACAGCAAATGTTACCGGTATTCGTCTTATCTCTGGCAATGTGTGCAACAAACAATATGTCGGCAAATCTAAACTTTTTCATTACACCGCTGTGAGAACACGCAAATTTATTAGATCCCCAGTCGCTGAACATTTTTACCTTGAGGGACGGTTTTAAATTAGTTTATTGCTTAAAACCTTCCTTAAATAATCAAGCAGTGCCAGGGAGGGCACTCTTTCTCGGTGCCAGGGAGCTTTTCATCTAATTTCATTTGTATTTAATTTCTACTTGAATTCTGCTTAAGCCGGTGCTAGGGGGCGTGGACGGTAACTTGCACTTTCCAGTACCGTCCATGAACAGGCTCAATCAAACCGAGCCTGCAACATTTTCAATTTTGCTGTGTTGGGCTTTCTTTAGGGATTCTATATTTATCTATTTTAAATACCTGTCCCTCTGTTGTATTGAACACAATGGTCAGATCTAACACGCAAATCACGTAAGACATACTCACAGGGATCAATAAAAGAGACAAACTTTAACATAAATCTGATAAATTGCTTAAAATCTTCCTTAAATAATCAAGCAGTGCCAGGGAGGGCACTCTTTCTCGGTGCCAGGGAGCTTTTCATCTAATTTCATTTGTATTTAATTTCTACTTGATGAAAATTGCAATTTTTGACATTATACGTTTAGTAAATAAACACAAAACGCCCTGATATATATAGTTTTATTTTTTGTAAAACAGTTAAAAATTCCCAAAGAGTCGATATTTATATCTACGTAAAATAGATAAATACAGAATCCCTAAAGAAAGCCCAACACCATATTGTCCGCGGGCTATATTATTCTTTTGAAAAGAATAACAACAATGACTATTCAATAACGGTTTTTCATAATCCATGCAATGCTATCACCTTTCTAGCGACTGTGTTTCAGTTCAATAGTACACACGTATAGATATTTTGTGCTCTATCTGTGAATATTATACATGTAATACATCCCTGATGAAGGCATAATACGCTGAAAGTACTTGGGTATTTATACTTTAGCACTGTATAAACGTTTATTTTCTCCCAGTTTTTTGTTCTTCTATCTACGTTCTTGTATCCTTCTTGGGATTCAGTGTTTTTGAAAGGTATTCTGTAGATGTAAACATTTTCACAACCCTATCATGTAACATTATATATACACTTTTAATCTAACAAACTCAAGAGAAAAAAGGCAAATATATATATATGAATACATAACCCTCCAATCAATTATTAAGAAAATAGATAAATACAGAATCCCTAAAGAAAGCCCAACACGGCAAAATTGAAAATGTTGCAGGCTCGGTTTGATTGAGCCTGTTCATGGACGGTACTGGAAAGTGCAAGTTACCGTCCACGCCCCCTAGCACCGGCTGAAGCAGAATTCAACATTTGAACATGAAATAGTACAATTTTGAATTTAGAGACATCCGCAGATGTGTTCATACGGCGGTTATCATGGAACCTTCAATGTGACACTTCCGTGCCATTCCATGAAAAGCGGCGTATGGTCCCCAAGTAATAAAAAGCGTGTGCCCTAAACGAGAAAACAATGGATAAGAACTCTGATTCATTTCAACAATGCAAGGACTGGCAATTTCAAACCAAAGACAAGTATTTTTATTCTATCAATCTTCCTGAATTCTTGCAGTACCAAACCTACATTTGACTAGTTTTAAAAGATATGATTATGTGGTCTGCTTCTTTTAATCGTCTGTTATGTAAAATTTAACCAATTATCTGTCTAAAGTTACAGAAAATAAACAGATACGTGTTTCAGCTTAAGGTCTCCTAATTGTATAACACATTGGCGAAACTTGTTTTGTTTAATTATTTTTTCAAGTAGAGAAAATATTTTCATATAAATCATGGCTATGCTTCCGAGGGATCACTTTGTTTCCAGAATTCTTTAATTCTTGAAATATCGTCGGAAACAGTGTCTTTTCTTAAGATGGAGGGAGCACTTTGTTTCCAGAATTTTTTAATTCTTGAAATATCGTCGGAAACAGTGTCTTTTCTTAAGATGTTGGAAGCAAGACACACCTTTTATTTGAAGTGTATACATAAACTATTTGATAGTAAGATATTAAAAGTCAAATATAAATAAGTCATGATAATAAATATGTGTAAATGCCAATTATTGCAATATTTTCATACAAATAAGTTGAATACATAGAACGTTAGACATCTATAGCCGCTTGGTGGCTGTCGTGTTTTATTTTACCTTTATCTTAGGCTTAATCTGCAACTCCTTCAAATTGTTCAAATGTTTAATCATATATTAATGTGATAGTAAACACAAAATATTGTTACGAGCCAGGCGTAACGAGAAAGAAAAGCCAGCAACAAACTTGTAACAATAACAAATTTATTACAGAAAAATTATTAAAGAAAAATAAAATAACAAATTATGTTTACAAATACCTGAAGTCCAAATAAAAATGAAATCTTAAATGTCTAGTCTGATCCTGGAATGATCCTTTTTTGAATAGCACACTTAAATCCAAGTAAAATCCAAGAACACTTTAGAATAAATTCCCACAATAAAATCTACTAGAATAATTTTAACTATTTTAAAATAATCCAAGCTCCAATAAATCACTTAATTTCCAAGTTGAATAATACTCCAAATATATTGATGACTTAAAAGATCACTGAATAACTTAAAAGGTAACGGATGACTTAAAGATAAGAGAAATGAAAAATGTCTCCTTATATATATTAACTAAGAAGTTTCTAGAATAGTCTTCCATTTACTACAGTAATCATAATCTAGCAACTTCAACAATAAAGATCATTCCAGAAATTTCTATCTAAATATAATGCATGAGTTTTCTACAACAGTTAAGAAAGTTCTAGTACATACATGTAGTTTATGTTCTAAAAATAGAACAATGATAATATTGGAAATACCAACTGGTCAGATATAAATTATATACATGTAATATGTTGCATACATAACACTTCCCCTCTTCAAGAAAAAGAAATATGAATGAAATGAATATTTCTTTTACATAAATTCAAACAATGTAACTTATGGAATGTCACGCTATCCATATCAACAGGTTACACAAGAAGATGGAAATGAAATGATAAAGCTGAAAAACAACATAGTAAAAACAATCTGCAGTAGAATAATACCACCCCCATATTTTGAAACTATACCAGCTGACATTGATATAATTGAAGCTACTGACAATCCAAGTCAACCCATGGCACAGATAGAATTTCGTGAGATAAGAAGAAAACAGAGACAAGATCCTATGATAGAAAAATGGCGACGAGCAATAATTGACAAGAAATTACCACCTAAGAGTTGGGACAGAGATGATACAATTATGAAAAGAGTCTACGACAAATTACATTTAAAAAGAGGCATCCTGTACAAACATATAGAGAAAGACAACATCAACCAACTTGTTGTACCAAAGTGCTATAGATATGACATACTGAAAGGTCTTCATGATAATGTAGGTCACCCTGGTCGTGAAAGAACTCTTGCCTTACTTAGAGAACGATTTTATTGGCCGAGAATGTCAGTTGATGTTGACAATTGGGTATCCAATTGTAATCGATGTCTTCGAAGAAAGACTAATACCAGCATACGCGCACCATTAGTTAACATTGAAACAACGCATCCACTGGAGATGGTGTGCATGGATTACTTAACTCTTGAGCCTTCCAAAGGAGGAATAGCAAATATCCTAGTAATTACAGACCACTTTACAAAATTTGCTATGGCCATTCCTACAAGAAATCAGACTGCCAAAACAACTGCGGAAGCATTTTACAATAATTTTATTGTTCATTATGGTATTCCAACATCCATCCATTCCGATCAAGGGGCAAATTTTCAATCTGAAATCATTAAAGAACTTTGTGCTATTACAGATATGAAGAAATCTAGGACTTCAATTTATCACCCAATGGGAAATGGTGTTTGTGAACGATTTAATCGTACACTATTAGACATGTTAGGCACTCTTGAAACATCACAAAAATCTGACTGGAAAAAACATATACCATCTTTAGTTTATGCCTACAACAGCACACCTCATGAAAGTACAAAAATCTCACCATATGAACTCATGTTTGGCAGAAAAGCAAGACTTCCAATTGATTCCCTATTTGCTCAAGCAACAGAAGAAACAACATCAACAACACCAATAGAATACATAAATGAATTAAAGAACTATATTAGGACAACAAGAAAGATAGTAGAAGATCACACTCAAAAAGCAAAAGAGAAACAGAAGAAATATTTTGATAGGAAAGCAAAAGCAGGAACAATAACAGTAGGAGACAAGGTGATGGTTAAGATATTAAAACATGATGGCAAACATAAAATCGCCGATAAATTTGAACAAGAGCTTTTTGACGTCATAGATCAACCAAGACCAGAAATTCCGGTATTTAAGGTTAAATCTGAAAATACCGGCATTATCAAAACACTCCACAGAAACCATTTGTATCCAGTGCAAGAAAACAACATACTTGGTTCTGAAGAACAGAAAAGGAGAATGGTAAACAAAGAATGGGAGAAAGAAAACATAGATGACAGGCCTGTTCCAAAGAAGAGGAAGCCTTCAAAAGAAGACAACTCAAAAAGAGATGGATCAGAGGAGAGAAATATAAATCAAGGTAAGGACAAAGGTGACGTCACAACAGAAGCAGAGGATTCTGAATATTCTGATTCAGAGACGGGAAGCAGTAATGTAGTTCATACATACAGCAGTGGGGACGCCCATATTCCCAAGGACAGTGAAATTGATAGAACTCTGCAGTTTGAAGTAAAAGATAGACTAGCTGATACAGATGAGATACAAATGGAGGATGAAGTAAAAGATGAAGATCAAAAGGAAAAAGAGACGATAGTGATAGAAAATGAAGGAGATGTAGGAAACACTAGTGTTTTAACAGACACTTATGTTGATAATACTGAAGAACCAAAAGAAGAAACACATGAAATCATAGATATTACAGAAGAATTTACAGATACAAATGAGGAGCATATACATCATACAGACGGAGACAATATAAGTACTGAATCTATTCAGACAATAGACTTTGTTGGGGATTCCAATAAAAATGTTGAATCAATGGAAATAGACAATGATGAAACCAATAAAAAACATATAACACATGATGAAACTGAAAAGGTTATAACAACTGAACATAGAGAACAAGCATGTGTACCAAAACCTGCTCCAAGAAAATCTAGCAGAGAGAAAAGACAACCAAAATGGTTTGACTCATATCAAATGAATCAGATGGTGACAATGAGACCTATTGATTCCAAGCTTCATGCTTTGAATAAGCTAATGACATCAGGAATACTGAAGGATGTAGACTCAGAATTTGCACATAAACTCATAGACGCTATCATGAAATGATTTTGAAATTTTGTATCATGACTGTATTTTGAATTGAATTGAATTGTACATTTGCATTAAAGATATGTCATTAATGAGGCTATATATCTATCTGTATGTCATGTTTTCTTAAAAATAATATTTATTGCAAGAATGCAATTCAGAGAGAGGGGAGAAAATAATGTATTTTAAACAGTTTTTACTATATTTTAAATAAAATCATAACTTAAAGATTGTTGCGTAAGTAATAATCAATGATAAAACTATTTTTTTAAGTTCAATCATTAAATAAGCTTACTATTAAAATATCTTTAAAAAAATGAAGGTCTAAAATAAACATTGAGTGTAATATGATGGGAAATGAAGCTAATACTTGTGGATGAAGTCCACCAAGTAAGAGTTGTGTGTCATTTATACAGTGTCACAGTTGGCTTGATGTTATATTTTCGATCCTTGAAGATCGTTCAGCACGACATTATTGTTGTGCTTGTGGTATTTTTAGTTTCAACTTTTCGGTATTTTCTAGTTGGGTGGTTCCAATATTCCTACTTGAATAATGTTGAATCACCCTTAGGATATGTTGCCTGCTTTTTAAATTTCTCTTTTGACGTCTTATCTGTGATACGCAGGCTTCATAACCTCTGATCCCCTTTCAAAATTCCATTTTATTTAGTTCCGCCCATTGTTTTCTCGTTTAGGGCACACGCTTTTCATTACTTTGGGACCATACGCCGCTTTTCATGGAATGGCACGGAAGTGTCACATTGAAGGTTCCATGATAACCGCCGTATGAACACATCTGCGGATGTTTCTAAATTCAAAATTTTACTAATTCATGTTTCAATGTTGAATTCTGCTTAAGCCGGTGCTAGGGGGCGTGGACGGTAACTTGCACTTTCCAGTACCGTCCATGAACAGGCTCAATCAAACCGAGCCTGCAACATTTTCAATTTTGCCGTGTTGGGCTTTCTTTAGGGATTCTGAATTTATCTATTTTATGATCACATCCGTGTTATTTGTGTCGTGTGGCGGCTGTAAAAAGTCTCCCCGTACATTTAATCAATGATGTTATATTTTCGATCCTTGAAGATCGTTCAGCACGACATTATTGTTGTGCTTGTGGTATTTTTAGTTTCAACTTTTCGGTTTCAACTTTTCGGTATTTTCTAGTTGGGTGGTTCCAATATTCCTACTTGAATAATGTTGAATCACCCTTAGGATATGTTGCCTGCTTTTTAAATTTGCCTTTTGACGTCTTATCTGTGATACGCAGGCTTCATAACCTCTGATCCCCTTTCAAAATTCCATTTTATTTAGTTCCGCCCATTGTTTTCTCGTTTAGGGCACACGCTTTTCATTACTTTGGGACCATACGCCGCTTTTCATGGAATGGCACGGAAGTGTCACATTGAAGGTTCCATGATAACCGCCGTATGAACACATCTGCGGATGTTTCTAAATTCAAAATTTTACTAATTCATGTTTCAATGTTGAATTCTGCTTAAGCCGGTGCTAGGGGGCGTGGACGGTACTTGCACTTTCCAGTACCGTCCATGAACAGGCTCAATCAAACCGAGCCTGCAACATTTTCAATTTTGCCGTGTTGGGCTTTCTTTAGGGATTCTGTATTTATCTATTTTGAGATTAATGTACATTAGAGTAGAATTAAACTATGTAGTGATATGTAGTTTGTAATTATATAAGACACAGTTGCTCACTTATGACTCGGACAGACCCTACGAAATGACGAGACATCATTTTTCAAGGAGGGGAAGTGTGTAACAGGGTCATCTTTTCGTGCATTGAACTAAGTTGAGTTCATTCCAGTTACTTCCCTTGTATCATTTTTAGCCAATCAGATCATCGTTTTGAATTTCCCTCCAAGTGTGTATTGAGTTCATGACTTTTGAGTGAGTTAAAAAGTCTAAAGTTTGAGAAAAGTTGAATTTTTGGAGGCCAGATATATTTTAATTTGTTTTAAGGATATTGGATTAATATTATGGTATGTTTTAAAGATCATTGTAGGACAATAACTTCTATATTCCATGTAAACAATATTTATGTTATTTGGAAAGTAAATTCATGATTTTTCACGTGTTTAGATAAATATCCCTTTTGTGTAAAGAATTGAGATGGTTCAGAAATAGCATTCCTTATTTAACATCACTTAACTCATATCTATGATGCACATTGTTATATATAATATGCATTCTTTCTTTTCATAAATTACAGCACCCAGTCACTGTGTGAATGATGTGTTGATTGCCAGGTGTACATTGTAGTTAGGTGTTTGATATGTTGATTGTAAAGCATACAATTCCACAAATTGGTAAGTCATAATTGTATATTGTAATAGTATGTTATTGTGCCTAAGTGATTATTGTAATTTGTAACTTTAAAGATAATCATATATTTATTGTAATTATTGTATATAATGTAAGTGTCATGTATTTTAATGTTACTTGATGATATTATTATTAAGACATCCTATAAGATATGTAATAATGAACGCCACTAGAACCACTTAATAATAAGTATCAGATACTGTGTATTGAATATTATGATAAGATGTGTTTTATATGTAATAATATAGATTGAAGGGAGATAACCTTGGAAAAGTATAACATTAAATGATAATACATTTAGTGACATTTAATGTGTATTTCAGTGTGCAGACTTGTTAACTATTGTTGATTCAGATCATTTGAGATTGAGCAACAAGTGGAACTGTGTTATTGACAGTATACCTGAAAGGAACTTTCTGGTTTGAATAACAGTAGATTGGTTTTATATATTAATGTGATTTAATATCAGATTACACAGTGACAGTGAACTTTTAATAAATTATATATCATACGAACCAAAACCTATTTGGATTTGTTGTTACTTTAATTTAACTGCAAATACCCAAAGGTAACATTTGTCTATTACCTGTATTTACATATTAGTAGAATTGTAAGCATCAGTCACAATCTAAATTGTTCTGTGGAGAAAATAACTAAATGGTATGCAAATGTCAACATTTAGCAACATATGTGTTTAGAATGGTAATTATGCCACACTGATTTGTAGAACTGTCTGATAATTATTGCTTTAACTGTATTCTGGATCTATAAGGAGAGAGGAAACACACTAGACGTCAACACCACATCTTACTTTAAGGAGTCATCCTGAGAAAATTGTACAGTTAAAGCAATATCCTATGATTCGATGAAATATAACCAGGATGCCCACCTTCTTTTCAACAACTAGCCATATAATCTGAACAATCGGTGTAACAAAATTAATTTGATACATGCATAAGTGTGGTTTATTTGTATGCGAGAAAGAAGAATGTTCAAGATTGAGAGAATATCGGATGTGGAAAAAGTAATATGAAAGAATGAAACAAAAATACTTTACGTTAATAAAAGAATTATATTATTACTTTGTAAAATCAGTTTTGCATAATAATGTAACATTAAATTGTTCATACATTGCTAAAGTATAAATACCCGAGTACTTTCGGCGTATTATACCTTCATCAGGGGTGTTTTACATGTATAATATGCACAAAATACAAAATAGTGCAAAAAATATCCAAACGTGTGTACTGTATACTATCAAAAGTTGCAATGAGAAAGGTGATAAAATTGCACGGATTATAAAGAGACCGTTATTGAGAGGTCATTGTTGTTATACTAACAAAAGAATAATATAGCCCGCGGACAATGTTGGGAAACGTGGATATAATATATGTATTTACACACGTTGCCAGGCAACTTACCGCGTACATGGTTGAGCGGGGTTATGATTGTCGCCGGTGTTTGATTTTGGCGGGGATTTGCACGTGAAAAGTATGATACATGTATATGTACTATAGGTGTGTAAAATAATCATTCGAGGATTTGCTTTTCGGCTGTTCAGGCGAGTTTTATCTTAACTTTTCATTTAAATTCAAGAATGAACTCGGACAGTTTATATGAGATAAAATCGTATTTTGATGCTAAGTTTGCAGATTTTAAGAAAGAGATATGCAAAGGAAGTGTTGCCAAAACTCACAAATCCACTGTTTTGAAAAACAAAGGGACTCAGATTCAGCTGGATCATAACTGTGAGCTGTTGGATTTCATTGTTCAAATTAGCGGACTGATTGAGTCAGGCGCTCGAGTTGTGTGAGACTGCTAAGGAAAAGATTGAACGTCGCAATAAACTGATAAAACTGGCAGACAAGTCACCTAGTGGTTGGTTGACTGTACACGAATATGAGCAAGACGATTTAGCCAGCGATGATGAGGATTCAAAGAGAATTAAAAAGACTGAGAAAGCAGCTGCGTCCATTATCAAACAGCGCAATGAAGCAAAGAAAGCGAACAGAAGGTTCATAAATGGTAGGTTTAGTTTAGTCAGTTTAGTATGCAAAACAATTAAACACGTGATAGAGTGTAAAGCTATGGGTGTCCTGATTGAACTAAGGTGGCAGTCTGCTGCTTACTGGCCTTTATTATTTGAAGATAACAGTTTTACAGGGAAAAACTATGTTGAGGATGTCTTAGAATTTTGTGACAGAAAAATATATGTTCATGGTAAAAACAAAAGATCTCTTTTTGGTTCTAGAAAGTTTAAGGGATTTGTTTTGGCAGTTAAACTTGATTCCAGATAATTAAAATAATTATCACGTTAAATTTGTAATTAAGTATTACCGGAAGGACTATTTTAGCTTCATGGGTAGACGGTCGGAAGGACCAAAGTCTGGCCGGTAGGGCCTACATCTGGCCGGAAGGGCCTAAGTATGGCCGGAAGGGCCCAAGTTTGACCGGAAAGGTCAGGACAGATACTTATGTGCAAATAAATAAAAAAAAAACCTATTTCTGCAGAAATTATTGGAGATATGACAAAGATAATTGTTCTTTATATCATTTAAGATCAGTTGCAATTGTAATCATAGGGTTTTCAGGATTTTTGAGGATCGAATAACTGTTAAATTTAAGGTGTACTGATGTTACATTCAATGATGATTACTTAAGTTTGTACATACGGTCTAGTAAAACTGATCAGTTAAGTCGTGGTTCTTCAGTTGTTATTTCAAAATCAACTGGTGTTACATGTCCATATACACTTTTCAAATGCTGATTTATCAAACGATAATGAAGAGCATGTTTTTCGGTCTTTATCTTCATGTAAGAAAACTAACTCTTTTAGATTAAAGAAAGGAGGTTGCTTATCTTATACTCGAGTTAGGGAGCTGTTACGTGAGATGCTTGTCGAAGTAGGCTTAAACCCTACTGATTATGGGACTCGCATTTTAAAACGCGGTGGCTCTACCGCCAGCGCTGTTAATAATGTATGTGATAGACTTTTTAAAAAGCACGGGGATGGAAAAGTGAGCATGCGAAGGACGGTTATTAATTCGATTCTCAGCCTTTCTTAAAATCTAGGATTGTAATTCAGTTTCGTTTCAGTTAATAGCGTTATTTGTCCCGTACTTTAAAATTCGACGCTGGAACAATCGCTCTTAGCAAATTGCATATAAATTGTTTATTTGTTTTGTTGTAGTGTAGTACATGTAAGTTGAACAGCTTAAGCTTGTAAATGATTTATGCTCGGTTGAAAGAATTGAATTAGAGCATAAATGTATTTACACACGTTGCCAGGCAACTTACACCGTACATGGTTGAGCGGGGTTATGATTGTCGCCTGTGTTTGATTTTGGCGGGGATTTGCACGTGAAAAGTATGATACATGTACTATAGGTGTGTAAAATAATCATTCGAGTATTTGCTTTTCGGCTGTTCAGACGAGTTTTATCTTAACTTTACATTATTTAGAAAATTGCGGTAGTTTTTGTAGATTATAATGTCGTATAATACACGGTTTTCAATCATTGTGTATAAATATAGTATTTAAAAATCAATGCATATAAACAATCTTGTTTTTCTAGTTTCAGATTCTGATGTATGATATGCCAGGAATGCTTGTTTAAAAAAAAATAGATGTTTCTGGGGACGAGAAGACGTCCATGCTGGTCTTGAGCCACAGGCTCTTCCCACCTCCCCCTCCTAAAAATAAGTAAAAGGAGTTAGGGTTGGGTGGCCTGCTCGCAGCATCCCGATTTAAGAGTTCATGAATATATTATATGATTGTATTTTTGTATGTGTATTCTTTATTGTAAATTCAAACATTGAATAAAGGAGTGATTATTATTTAAATTTAATAGGCATTTTTCTTTTCTCGTTTTTGTTTTTGTAGAACAATTAAAGTAACAGGGTCATTTTATCAAATTACTAATTATCTTTAATCATGTGCCGAAAACATGTGTCTAACAGTCAAGTTTTCTTTGTGAATTATATTTTTCAATTTAAGATGTTATGTTATTTGTTGTATGGGTTTCCATTTTTGTTAGTTAACGACCTATATGCCTGTCATGAATTACATCTAATGAGTATATGTTTGTTGTTTTGTTGTTGTTTTTTTTTTTTTTTTTCGTTGAATGATACGAAATCAGTTTAAGTTTAACTTGTCATTTGTTAATCTTTTGTGTATAATGTCATAGTGGTTGATACGAATAAGTTATAGTTCTTTCTGTGTATAAACTCGTCAAATAAACGGCTTGAACAATCGCTCTTAGCCAATTGCATATAAATTGTTTATTTGTTTTGTTGTAGTGTAGTACATGTAAGTTGAACAGCTTAAGCTTGTAAATGATTTATGCTCGGTTGAAAGAATTGAATTAGAGCATAACGAATCTTAGGGAAGTTTTAACTGTTTTACAAAAATTAAAACTATATATAAAAAGGCGTTTTGTGTTTATTTACTAAAAGTATGTCAGCCATTGCACTTTTCATCATGTAGAAATTAAATACAAATGACATTAGACGAAAAGCTCCCTGGCACCGAGAAAGAGTGCCATCCACGGCACCGCCTTATTATTTAAGCAATTTGTCAGATATGGGCGAGGATTAATGTTAAAGTTAGTCTCCTTTATCAATTTCTGATGGCTCAAGCGTATTAAGCCGGCAAATCCAGACAACAACTAGCCATAAAATGTGAAATAAATAAAATTTGATACATGTATTAGTGTTTTTATACGCCCGTTTTGAAAAAGGGTGGTATTATAGTTTCCCCCCTGGCGGCGAGTGGGTGGCGTCCGATTTTTGTCCGGAGCATATCTCCTACACGCATGGCGGGATTTTAATGAAACTTCATAGAAATGTTAACCGCTACGAATAGCCGTGTACAGGTCTCTAGGTCAAAGGTCAAGGTCAAACTTAGGGATCATTGAAAAACGCTTGTCCGGATCAAAACTTGTACTTGCATAAACGATTTCAATATACCTTGGCACAACTGTTAGCCATTTTAAGGCGGAGTGTCGCGTGCAAAATATAGGTCCTGGTGGCCAAAGTTAAGGTCTCACATAGGGGTCAAATTTCAGGTAAAAATATGAAAATGTGTATTCGGACCATTAAGGGATTGAAACACAAATGGTCATTATCGTGACTCCTGGTGTAAAACATGTCATTTATGTTAATATATACAAGGTCAAGGTCACTCAAGATGATAAAATATAGAAATTAAGTCCAGTGCACATCTCCTCAATGCATGGTGAGATTCTAATGAAGCTTCATAGGAATGTTCACCATTAAGAGAAGCAGTGTCAAGTTGGTCACACTTAGAGATCATTGAAAATATGCTTGTTTGGAACCGAACTTCTGCATTCATCAGGGGATTTTAATGTACTTTGGCACAAATGTTCACCATTGTGAGATTTATTGCGCATATAATCCAGGTCCCTACTACCAAAGTCAAGGCCACATAGAGAGGTCATAGTTTGTGAACGGGGACCATTTGGTCATCATTTATTGGTGGATTGTAACACAAATGATAACTATCATGACTACAAGTATTTGTGAACGGGGACCATTTATTCCTCATATTTACTGATGATATGTAACGCAAAATATAACTATCATACACATGAAATTTAGGTTACTATTTGCAAGGTCAAGATAAAATTTCCAGATATTTTCCGGATATTGCCCAGAGCATATCTCCTATATGTATACCTGTAATGCCCACATCTATGTCAAATGTTTTTGTGACGGGCGTATATTGCGACAATGTTGCCCTTGTTATTTTATGCAAACTTCACGAGAAAAAGCATAGAGTTCAAGATTGAGGAAATACCGGATGTGGAAAGTAAAATGAAAGAGTGAATAAATACTTTACTTTAAAGGAATTATACAATTACTTTTTAAAATCAGTCATGCATAATCATGTAACATTATATTGAACGTTCATGCAGTGCTAGAGTATACTCCTTGCGGAGTGATGCAATTACTTGAGATGATGGTGATGATGTAAATTATAAATACCCAAGTACTTTCGGCGTACTATGCCTTCATCAGGGGTGTATTATATGTATAATATGCATACAATAGAGCACAAAATGTGCACTGTATAGTATTAAAAACTGCACTGAAACGCAGTCGCTAGAAAGGTGATAAAATTGCATGGATTATGAAAAGACCGTTATTGAATGGTCAATGTTGTTATCCTTTACAAAGCAATTATATAGCCCGCGGACAATGTGGTGTAACGAACATATACTGTATATATATCGAATCCTATGGAATATTTAACTGTTTTACAAAAATTAAAACTATATAAAAAAGGCGTTTTGTGTTTATTTACTAAACAGTATGTCAGAAATTGCAATTTTCATCAAGTAGAAATTAAATATAAATGACATTAGATGAAAAGCTACCTGGTACCGAGAGAGAGTGCCCTCGATGGCACTGCCTGATTATTTAAGGAAGGTTTAAAGCAATTTGTCAGCGATATGGGCGGTAGTTTATGGTAAAGTTAGTCTCCTTTATTGATTCTTGATGTCTCAAACTTCATATAATTTAGGTTAATGTATGCAAGATCCAGGTCAATAAAGATGATAGTTAAGGTCACTAAAGATGAAAGAATATAGAGATTTTGTCCAGAGCATATCTTTTACACATATGGAGGAATTCTAACTAAACTTCATATTGCTTGGGGACCATACGCCGCTTTTCATGGAATGGCACTTAAGTGTCACATTGAAGGTTCCGTGATAACCGCCGTATGAACACATCTGCGGATGTTTCTAAATTCAAAATTTTACTATTTCACGTTTAAATGTTGAATTCTGCTTAAGCCGGTGCTAGGGGGCGTGGACGGTAATTTGCACTTTCCAGTACCGTCCATGAACAGGCTTAATCAAACCGAGCCTGCAACATTTTCAGTTTTGCCGTGTTGGGCTTTCTTTAGGGATTTTGTATTTATCTATTTTAAGATCACATCCGTGTTATTTGTGCCGTGTGGCGGCTGTAAAAAGTCTCCCCGTACATTTTATCAATGATGTTATATTTTCGATCCTTGAAGATCGTTCAGCACGACATTATTGTTGTGCTTGTGGTATTTTTAGTTTCAAATTTTCGGCATTTTCTATATGGGTGGTTCCAATATTCCTACTTGAATAATGTTGAATCACCCTTAGGATATGTTGCCTGCTTTTTAAATTTGTCTTTTGACGTCTTATCTGTGATACGCAGGCTTCATAACCTCTGATCCCCTTTCAAAATTCCATTTTATTTAGTTCCGCCCATTGTTTTCTCGTTTAGGGCACACGCTTTTTATTGCTTGGGGACCATACGCCGCTTTTCATGGAATGGCACTTAAGTGTCACATTGAAGGTTCCATGATAACCGCCGTATGAACACATCTGCGGATGTTTCTAAATTCAAAATTTTACTATTTCACGTTTAAATGTTGAATTCTGCTTAAGCCGGTGCTAGGGGGCGTGGACGGTAATTTGCACTTTCCAGTACCGTCCATGAACAGGCTCAATCAAACCGAGCCTGCAACATTTTCAGTTTTGCCGTGTTGGGCTTTCTTTAGGGATTTTGTATTTATCTATTCATACTAATGCTCACCACTATAAGGAGCAGAACCTAAAGATTGTTTAACGTTACTATGGCTAATCGTATTTATTCTGGCATTAACCTTGTTTTTGTTTGCTGAGTTATAATTTTCTTGTAGCCCGGTGCAATCAAAAAACTTATAAAACCGATATAAACTTCCAAGGGATCGCTTTTTCCAGATCTTCACTGCATAACTGAAAGGCAAATAGCAAATTTTGGTAAATGTTCAAGGAGGAAGATGATTAATACCTTTTCGTGCATTTGTTTTAAACACAGTCGGGTCAGACGCCTCTGAGTTCAACTATTGAAAATAAACAATCACCACTCATGCACGAATGCAATGCCTCGCATAAAGATACAAGTCAGTTTGTATTTGAATCTAATTTATGATCGAAATGTAAGTGTCACAACTGATGTCAAGATGTATGGATGAATTAAATATTGTCAAAATTTTCTACCGATCTCCCGCAAGCTAGCTAAATTATATGTACATGACATGTTTACTTGCCTCTAAAACATTCTTTAGAGTGACTTTGTAATTTGTATTCGTATCAGGAGTAAGTAAGTTATATTGATTTAGCGCTTAATATATTGAAAGCATCAGTCACAATCAAAAATGCTCTGTGGAGATAAGTAACTAAATTGTACGCAAATATCAATATTTAGCAACAAAGGTTATAGTTAAAACAATATCCTATGCTATCCTATGCTTTTGATGAAATATTACCAGGATGCCCACCAATAAAATCTTTTCAAGAACTATCTATAAAATGTGAACACTCAGTGTGAAATAAATAAAATTTGATAAATATATCAGTGTTTTTATACGCCCGTTTGAAAAAGGGGTCGTATTAAAGTTTCCCACCGGACGGATGGTTGGGCGGCGTAGGATTTTTGTCCGAAGCATATCTCCTACACGCATGAATGAAAGTCTCACGTGATTTGTGTGTTACATCTGTCCACTGTGTGTATAAATACCCAAGTACTTTTGACGTATTATGCCTTCGTCAGTGGTGTATTACATGTATAATATGCACACAATAGAGCACACAATCTCTATACGTGTGAATTGTAAAGTATCAAAAATTGAACTGAAACACAGTCGCTAGAAAGGTGATAAAATTACATGGATTATGAAAAGACCGTTATTGAATGGTCATTACAAAACAATTATATAGCCCGCGGGCAATGTGGTGTAACGTAGATATGATACTGAATATTAGGGAATTTCGGTTTTACAAAAAATAAAACTATATGTATATAAAGACGTTTTGTGTTTATTTACTAAAATTCTGATGTCAGAAATTGCAATTTTCATCAAGTATTAATCAAATAAAAATGACATTACATGAAAAGCTCCTTGGCACCGTGAAAGAGTGTCCTCCCGGCATCGCCTGATTATTTAAGGAAGGTTTAAAGTAATTTGTCAGATATGGGCGAGGATTTATGTTAATGTTAGTCTCTTTTATTGATTCCTGATGGCTCAAGCGTATTTAGTCGACGAATCCAGATATAATATCGAAGCTTAGGGAATTTTTAATATTTTTTACAAATATTAAAAATATACGTATAAAGGCGTTTTTTTGTGTTTATTTACTAAAAGTTTAATGTCAGAGTTTGCAACTTTCATCAAGTTTGGTGTTTTATAAAGTAGAAATTAAATATATTTCATCAAGCAGGGTGCTTTATTAAAAAACATTAAATACAAATGACATTTGATAAAAAGCTCCCTGGCACCGGGAAAGAATACCCTCCCATTCACCGCCTGATTTGTCAGATATGGGCCCGGATTTATGTTCAAGTTAGTCTCCTTAATCGATTCCTGATGGCTCAAGCGTATTGAGTTTGCGAATCCAGTATGTGTCACGTGATTTGCGTGTAACATCTGACCTTTGTGTGTTGTATTCAAACAGCAAACAGTAAAACAGCAAATGTTGTAGCGGCCCGTGATATATTATCTGCTTTTCCGCCACATTAACATTAACACAGTTCACCTTTTCACAGTTTTTATTTTTCTACCTTTTAAACAGATTTTAACAGTTCTATATTTTTAAACTATCCAAAATTTTAATATTATTTTTCTTCTCTTTTTTTCTTATTACTTTTTTGATGTTACTTCTACAAAAAGTTCTTTTTCACTCCCAAAAAATCAAGGCAACGCCCAAAGTAAATATCTTTAGAACCGTGTGCAAAAAACGCCAAAAAGGTACATCCAAAAATGGTGATGAGATATCCTCAATTAACCAATATGAAATGTCCTGGTAAAAATAACTATATGTCTGGATATTAACAAAATGTAAACATCTACAGCTTGATAATAAAACTATTAAATGTTAGGACAATGCCCTGTAAAGAATTTCTCTCGCGATTAGCGACAAATGTTATTTATCTTATCTCTTGCAAGTGTGCAACAAACAATATGTCGGCGAAACTAAACTTCCATTAAGTAAACGAATGAACTTACAACGCTCTGCTTGGAGAACACGCAAATTTAACAGATCCCCAGTCGCTGAACATTTTCACCTTGAGGGACACAGTTTTAAAGACGTGTCCCTCTGTTGTATTGAACACAACACACAGTGGTCAGATGTAACACGAAAATCACGTTAGACATACAGGAATCAATAAAGGAGACAAACTTTAACATAAATCTTACAAATTGCTTAAAATCTTCCTTAAATAATCAGGCGGTGCCGGGGAGAGCACTCTTTCTCGGTGCCAGGGAGTTTTTCATCTAATGTCATTTGTATTTAATTCCTACTTGATGAAAATTGCAATTTTTGACATTATACGTTTAGTAAATAAACACAAAACGCCTTTATATATATAGTTTTATTTTTTGTAAAACAGTTAAAAATTCCATAGGATTCGATATATATACAGTATATGTTCGTTACACCACATTGTCCGCGGGCTATATAATTGCTTTGTAAAGGATAACAACATTGACCATTCAATAACGGTCTTTTCATAATCCATGCAATTTTATCACCTTTCTAGCGACTGCGTTTCTGTGCAAAATTCCCTAAGATTCGATATTATATCTACGTTAACACCATATTGTCCACGGGCTATATTATTCTTTTGTAAAGAATACACCAATGACTATTCAATAACGGTCTTTTCATAATCCATGCAATTTTATCACCTTCTCCCGACTGTGTTTCAGTTCAACAGTACACACGTATAGAGATTTTGTGATCTATTTTGTGCATATTATACATATAATACACCCCTGATGAAAGCATAATACGCTGAAAGTACTTTGGTATTTATACTTTAGCACTGTATGAACGTTTATTTTCTCCCAGTTTATTATTATTCTTAGGATCCAGTGTTTTTTAAAGG
Organism: Ruditapes philippinarum; assembly: GCF_026571515.1. Taxonomy (NCBI): domain Eukaryota; kingdom Metazoa; phylum Mollusca; class Bivalvia; order Venerida; family Veneridae; genus Ruditapes; species Ruditapes philippinarum. The sequence continues at coordinate 86,053 of NW_026866689.1, read as the reverse complement.
TATTCTGTAGATGTAATCATTTTCACAATCCTATCATGTTACATTATATATACACGTTTAATCTAACAAACTCAAGAGAGAAAAGGGCAAATAGATATGTATTCATACATAACTATTCTCCATTCAATTATATAAAACCCCAATTCCTTTCAAGAATACAAAGACTGGCAATTTCAAACCAAAGACAAGTACTGTCATTCTATCAATCTTCCTGAATTCTTGCAGTACCAAACCTTCATTTGATTAGTTTTCACAATATTATTAACTAGTTTTAAAAGATATGATTATCTGGTCTGCTTCTTTTAAACGTCTCTAATGTGAAATCTAACCATTTATCTGTCTATAACTACAGGAAATAAACAGATAAGTGTTTCTTCAGCTTAAGGTTTGATTGACATTTTCTCCTACTTGTATAACATATTGACAAACTTAGTTTTAGTTAATTATTTTTTAAGACAGTCTCACCATTAGAGAAAATACATTCATATAAGTCATGGTTTCTTGAAATATCGTCGGAAACAGTGTCTTTTTATTAAGATACTGGAAGCAAAACACACATTTTATTTGAAGTGTATGCATATGCATAAACTATTTTGAAAGTAAGATATAAATACGTCATGATGTGTAAATGCCAAGTATTGCAATATTTTCATATTAATATGTTGAATTTTAAGTACATCAGACATCTATAGCCGCTTGGTGGCTGTCGTGTTTTATTTTACCATTATCTTAGGCTTAATCTGCAACTAATTGCAATGTTTTTTAAATTATTAATCATATTTTTCTGTCAAGAAGATAGCAAACAAAACATATGCCTTAAGATTTCAATAATCATAGCAAATTAATTTCAGCATACCGAAATTGCAGTAAGTTCTTGGTAGAACATTTTGTCAGTTACGCGAAAAAAAAGTTATTGATTTACACTCAAATCATGCCATTGTGTGTGAGAAAGTTGTCTTGACTCCTCAATTTCATCGTACAATTTTAGATGATAATTAATCCGAAGTGTTCCGATTATTGAGATATTTGAGGCCCAGTTCCTTCTTAAATTTAAGTAATAATTTAGTAACAATTCAATTACATTTCACTGTCTACAAAATCTGATGGATGTCAGGGAGAATGAGAATTTTTAATACAGGATTGAATATTTTTATAAGAATTGGAGAATGTCTTTCATAGTTCGCCACTGCATCTTTGCAATTTAAAAATGTCATAATCAATTATTATTAAATGCTTGTATTAATTCTTATTTATTATGCATTTAAACTGACTACTTAAGTTCTAACAATAAACAAATAAGATAAATCCTTGACCAAACTTTGTGGGGTCGATTTAGCCTCCAGGACTTTAAACAAACTTCGAAGAGATTCATAAGACAATGTTCTATGCTAAATATCTAAGCAAAAGCCATGTATTAGAGCAAAGGATTTTTTAAGCGTTTACTATATACAAATAAGAAAACTCCATGATCCACAATGTTTCATGCCAAATATAGATTAGATATAGTCTTCGTGGCTTGAGTACCGCTCAAGCCGGTGCTAGGGGGCGTGAGGGATGTTGCACGTATTCATTATCCCTCATGTACAGACTCAATCAAACCGAGTCTGCAATTCTTATGTAATTTTGTTGTGATTAATGCTTCCGAGGGATCACTTTGTTTCCAGATTTTTATACTTCACAACAGCAGGTGTCAAGTGCTGTGTGGCAGCTGTAAAAAGTTGCCCCGTACTTCACTTCAGTGTTGTTATATTTTTCTGGTCCTTCGGGATCATTGATGCCAGCACTATTAAGTGTTGAGAATTGAGTACCGCTCAAGCCGGTGCTAGGGGGCGTGAGGGATGTTGCACTTATTCATTATCCCTCATGTACAAACTCAATCAAACCGAGTCTGCAATTTTCATGTAATTTTGTTGTGATTAATGCTTCCGAGGGATCACTTTGTTTCCAGATTTTTATACTTCACAACAGCAGGTGTCAAGTGCTGTGTGGCAGCTGTAAAAAGTTGCCCCGTACTTCACTTCAGTGTTGTTATATTTTTCTTGTCCTTCGGGATCATTGATGCCAGCACTATTAAGTGTTGAGAATTGAGTACCGCTCAAGCCGGTGCTAGGGGGCGTGAGGGATGTTGCACTTATTCATTATCCCTCATGTACAAACTCAATCAAACCGAGTCTGCAATTCTTATGTAATTTTGTTGTGATTAATGCTTCCGAGGGATCACTTTGTTTCCAGATTTTTGAGAAATAAAGAAATTTAAGTGTTAACATTATACATATAAGGACAATTTATGACCTCCAAGCAGACCAATTTAAACCATAGGGCTATAAATATAACAAACCTGGTAAAGGTATACCAGAAAATGTGTCATGCCAATTACCTTAGCTTTAATCTTTATGGTTTTACGGAAGGAGAAGTTGATACTGTATTCACCTTCAACCGACACTCCCGGAATGAAACAAATTTAGTCCCCAGGGCTATAATTTGAACAAATTTGCTAGTGTTCCACTTACATGTTTCATGTTTAATATCGAAGCTTTACTCTTCATGATTATAGAAAAGACGATTTGTTAAAGTTTTTACTATAATTATACATACACGAAAATCAATGACCATCCCGGGGTTGGGCTAATTTAGACACAACGGCTATAATTTTCTAAATAACCTTGGTAAGGGTCCACTAGATAATGTTTTATGCCAAATATCTTAGCTTTGGCATTAATAGGAGTTTGAAACTTCCAATTTTTATATTCTTATCAAGTTTATGTTTACGCAGCATCACGATGTATTAAGTGCATTTTATATTCAACTGAACCCAATTATAGCATTGCAGTTTTCCTTATCAAACACATTAATCTTTTTACAACGTGTATTCATCCAACATTCATATCAGAAGACCGATATAGTCCTCATTAATGTTCAACATTATTTCCAAGACTTGTTAAATCAGTCAGACTACAAGAGCTGCTTTTCCTTAAAAATATGTGTCGCCGTTTTTATCTCCTTTTGATACAACTTGATAAAAGACAAATCGGATTCTTTGTAATGAAATGGCACTCTGCCCACAATAAAATAGAAGTTATAAAATATATAAGAACAAACACGATGGCGTCTTAAAACTTCCGAAATTTAAAATGAATCTTTCACAATTTAAACATGTCCATAATTTTCATTAAATGTTAATGTACATTAAAGGTTATTTGTTGATTCTTTTGATGACTTCTTGAATGCACCACAAACTTTATCCACAGGTTAAACAAATCCTTCTTTTTGGCGTTGTTCTTATCGACCTCACATAGATCTTGCCTATTTGCAATTGCATTACATTAAATTTTAGATATGTGAAGTTGGCGGCCTAGTGTCCTAGCGGCGTGATGTTGGCGGCCGGGCGGCTTAGCGACTGGCGGCGTAAAGTTAGTGGCCTAGCGGCTGGCTGTTAAAAATTTGAATGTTGCAGAAATGTAATTCAAACAATAAAACGGCATTTAATGAAGTTCTAAAGACATTTCTTATTATTTAAAGGATATATAAAAAGAAAAAATCATTTTTGAGAATTATTTTTATTTTATCATTTTTTGTGAAGTCAGCGGCCAGCGGCCAAAATTTTAATGTTGCAGAAATGTTATTCAAACAATAAAACGGCATTTATGAAGTTCTAAAGACATTTCTTTTTATTTAAAGGATACATAAAAAGAAAAAATCACTTTGAGAATTTTTTCTATTTTATCATTTTTGTGAAATTGGCGGCCGGCCAAAAATTTTAATGTTGTAGAAATGTTATTTTAACAGTAAAACGGCATTTTATGAAGTTCTAAAGACAATTTTCATTATCTAAAGGATATATAAAAATAAAAAAAAAAAATCACTTTGACAAATTTTTTTATTTTATCATTTTTTTAGTGAAGTTGGCGCCCTGGCAGCCCAGAATTTCAATGTTGTAAAAGTTTGGAAAAGAATTGAAAAACGACTCTAAATTAACTTTTAAACACACAAAACAGATTTTTTTTTTTACTCTAGCGACCTGGCAGCCAGTAAATTGTACAGTTGTAGAAATGTTATAAATATGATAAAAACGGGTTTTTATGAAGTTCTTAAGACTATTCTTGATATTCAAAAGGTATATAAAAAGAAAAAAAATCACTTTCATATAAATTTTTCATTTAATCATTTTTGTGAAGTTGGCTAGCGGCCTAAAATTTTAATCTTGTAAAAGTTTGGAAAAGAATTGGAAAACGACTGCTAAGTCACTTTTAAAGACATATCTTATTTAAAATATATATATAAAAAAAGAAAACTTACATTTAAAAAAGCTTTTTTTCTCTAGCGACCTAGCAGGCAGTTGTAGAAATGTTATAAATATGATAAAAACGGGACTTTATGTGAAGGTACAAACCTTTATAATTATTATGATGTTAATAAGAAATTTCGCGTTATATAGAAGATAAAAATATATTTTAATAATGATAATTTGAATGGCTCTTTATGTTGTTCTTTAGACTCATTTCGCCAATTAATGACATTTAAGTCAAAACAGCCATTTTGATCAATCTTAACATTTTGACATGTTGGGTTTTTTCATTTGAAAAGTACCTTTTAAAATGTAAAAATTTTGCGGCTTTAAAGTCTTGAAAAGGGAGTATATAAAATGTCACATCACTTGTTTTTGAAATACTGCGTATATGACGCAGGCATGTAAGGAATTCTTACCTTTTTCCAACACATTTGCCGATTCAGTTTATGCGAAAAATAGTCTAATAAAAGTGCAATATGATACATGTACTTTTAAAAAATGAGCAAATACTGGGTTTTGTTTTAAGTTTTAATGAAGTTTTAACAACATATTAAAAAAAGATAATATATACAGTAAAAGATAATACGAGAATGGTCAACGAAACTATGTACCTATCTCGGTACTACACCTTAGTTAAGTAATAATACATGCAGAAATATTGCTTTTATGCAACGTATATACTTATATAAGCCAGTAATATCTCTTAAATACCAGAACCTGTATATTTGTCAATGTAGTCAATGCACATTTTTCAATGAAAGCTGTAAGTACAAAACTATAAACATCTTTTCATAGCTCCGGTGATCTTGACGTAAGTGATCCCTAACTCCACCCATGTTAGAGAACAACTGAAAGCGTCTCCCTACTAAATATGAAAGACATCGGTCTATAAACAAGAGCCACCGCCGGGCGGGGAAACAATCGACTTTTCTACTTTTATAAGAGCAAACAAATAAACGGTTTTAACAAATCCTTAAAAAGAAACTTAAAGACAAAAATAAATTTTCATTTAATTAACCTTAATAGGTTTGTTTAATCACACTTGTTGTTTTTGTCCAAAGGTGAAGGTCATATCTAAATTACTCTACATGTGTGATTGGTCACAAGGGCTGTTTTGTCCACATATGAATCAAGTACGTACTTAAATATCAAAATTATGACAACCAAAATTCAATAATTTGACCTTGACGGTCAAGGTCACTTAACACTCACGGTCAAGGTCAGTGCAACCTTTAAAAATGTCTTGTCCCAAAGGTTGTTTTGTCCAAGTATAAAAGTTATCTATTGATTTATCCATTGATTTATAACAAGATTACAGCCAATTATAGCAATATTCAGTGAACTTTAAAAAAAACTTGGCTTCAATGTCAAGTCATACATGAGTCAAGGTCAATTTGAGTTTTAAACACAAGATGGTCCTGACATAGAAGATTTTGTGTGTTCATTAGAAGTTAATCCATCTATAAATAACAAAGTTATAGCCACTAATTCTCATTACCTTGGCCCATGTCACCAATTCTCCTACCAATGTAAAAGTATCAGCCAATATATTTCCCCATCAAATAGAGAAGACACTAGGCTGTATAAGGAAATCAAGCATGGTTGGGTGGTAGATCTTTGATAACTCACTTCTCTATGGTATCTATGAATAGTAATAGTTCCTTAAACCTGCACTTCCTTTGACTAGTCTATAAAACTAAACAGATGCGACAACACAAAGGTTATGCACATTTCACACTCTCACGTAGTGAAAAACTAGAAGGGTTTTTGTTGCAAAAACATATGTCTCCCAAAACTATGTATGGTCACTCCTGTAAAGTTTGGTTGAAATCCCAACCAGTAGTTTGACCTCTGAAGGCCGGACAAGATTTTTCTATTTTAAGCTTTGGCGCCATTTAGTGCAGCGGAGCGGAATATGCCGGCAATGTGCACAACAAGGGATTAAACTGATCACTATTGTAAGATTAAGTTGAAATCCCAACAGTAGTTTGACCTGTGAAAGCCGACAAGATTTTCTATTTTTAGCTCTGGCGACAATTTTTGTGCAGCGAAGCGGAACGTGTCAGCGATGTGCACAACTGGGGATGGTACCGACCACTCCTGTAAAGTTTGATAGAAATCACATTAGACCTTTGAAAGCCGGACAAGATTTTTTCATTTTTAGCTATGGTGGCGTGGCCATTTTGTGAAGCAAAGTGGAACGTGCCGGTTATGTGCAGAACTAGGATTGGTACTGATCACTCCTGTAAAGTTTGGTGGAAATCCAACCAGTAGTTTGACCTGTAAAGGCCAGACAAGATTTTTATTTTTTTTTGCTCTAACGCAATTTTGTGCAGCGAAGCGGAACGTGCCGACGATGTGCACACCTTGGGATGGTACTGATCACTCCTGTCAAGTTTGGTTGAAATCCAACCAGTAGTTTGACATGTGAAGGCCAGACAAAATTTTTATTTTTTTGCTCTTGCAGCAATTTTGTGCAGCAAAGCGGAACGTGCCGGCGATGTGCACACCTAGGGATGGTACTGATCACTCCTGTCAAGTTTGGTTGAAATCCAACCAGTAGTTTGACATGTGAAGGCCAGACAAAATTTTCATTTTTGTGCTCTTGCGGCCATTTTGTGCAGCGAAGCGGAACATGCCAGTGATGTGCACACCTTGGGATGGTACTGATCCACTCCTGGAAAGTTTGATTAAAATCCCATCAGTAGTTTGACCTGTGAAGGCCCGACAAGATTTTTCTATTTTTAGCTCTGACGGCCATTTTGTGTAGCGAAGCGGAATGTGCCGGAAATGAATGACGGACGGGGCGGACCATATTTTGGGACGGGCGGACCATATTTTGGGACAGGGCGGACCGTGACATGAGACGAGGCGGACCGTGATTTAATGTAATAAAAATATTTAAATATTGCATTTTCTTTTTTTTCTTTTAATATCATAATAAACATATATATATATTAATGCAGGTAATTAATTTAGAATAAATTAGTTAAATAAAATTTTTAATAACCGCATAGAGTTGGACATTATGCAGGTGATAAGTGACCATTTTTTGTGATTTTACATGTCATTGCTTGTTAAATAATAAGAGGGTAAAACTTTATTTAACAATACGATACAAAAAGGCTTGTTATTAACGTCTGACATTTTGGTAACACAATACAAAACAATAGAGTAAAATGATGATGAGTGGCATTACAAAAATTGAACCCAAAAGTAGAAAAAATTTACATGTACACAGCAAAGATGACTTATTTATTTTACAGATAAACTTAAACATAATGACAAAGTCAGACAAACATATATACGTTAACAAAATAGAGAAATACAGAATCCCTAAAGAAAGTCCAACACAACAAAATTGAAAATGTTGCAGGCTCGGTTTGATTGAGCCTGTTCATGGACGGTACTGGAAAGTGCAAGTTACCGTCCACGCCCCCTCGCATCGGCTTAAGCAGAATTCAACCTTCAACACAAAAATGGTGAAAATTTGAATTTAGAAACATCCGCAGATGTGTTCATACGACGGTCATCACGGAACCTTCAATGTGACACAGTAGTGCCCTTCCATGAAAAGCGTCGTATGGTCCCCAAGTAAAATAATGCTTTTGCCCTAAACGAGAAAACAATAGGCGTAACAAAAAAAATGGAATTTTGAAAGGGGATCAGAGGTTATGAAGCCTGCATATCACAGATAAGACGTCAAAAGACAAATTTAAAAAGCAGGCAACATATCCTTAGGGTGATTATACACTATTCAAGTAGGAATACTGGAACCACCCAGTTGAAAAATGGCCAAAAAAGTAACACATTACATGTATACACAACAATAATGTCGTGCTGAACAATCTTCAAGGATCGAAAATATAACATTATTGATTAAATGTACGGGGAGACTTTTTCCACGCCACACGGCACAAATAACACGGATGTGACAATAAAATAAAGAAATACAGAATCCCTAAAGAAAGTCCAACACAACAAAATTGAAAATGTTGCAGGCTCGGTTTGATTGAGCCTGTTCATGGACGGTACTGGAAAACTTAACAAGAACTGTCGGAGGACAGTAAGGCTCGACTATTCGAAAAAGTTGCCACAAGGGTGTTTTATTGAGTATAATAATGCTTACCTGTGAATACATAAAATTGACCGGAAAGGTACAAATTTAGGCTTGTTATTAATAAGAGGTTAATACACGGCAGGAGAGGGCCGGAAGGTGATAATCGGCCTGCAAAATGAATAATGGACCCGAGGGCTTTAGCCCGAGGGCCATTATTCATTCAGGGCCGATTATCAATTTATCACCTTCCGGCCCTACGCTGACGTGTATTAATGTCTTTAATACACTTGGTATATCTAATAGTAGCATTTAAAAACAAAAACAAAAAATAGCAAAAACATAATCAAAACAAATAGACTTTGAAGTTCTTTCGTTGAAATTCTTGTCTACTCTTCTACTGTTCTGTACAGTACAGAGATGTTTTCTGTTTGTGTGTTCAAAGCAGTAGAACCAAGAAGCAAGTTTTATTTTCTTTTTTTTTCGGAATTAATTTGTCGTATTATTTCTTCAAATTTCAATAGTAACAAAAATGTGTTTGTACTAAAGACGCTTAAGGTCTCATAATAAAAATAAAGCGATTCGTGCTGACAACCTACTTTCACTTTTACAGTTAACTGTTTGATGACGTTAAAAGTGACGTCATTGTTTCAGTTTGTGCACGTGCACATGTTCTGCGGGCTGATAACTAGTTCTCGGCCCCGGGCCGCAAACTCATAATAGGTCACGTGACACTCATAATCGGTTGAAATCATAGGCAATTTTGTTACTATATATAGTAACAAGTGTATTAAGATGTTTTATCAAGTAAATCACTGCTTTATTATTATGAATGCATAAAATTGTCCCAAAAAAGGCACAAACCCTTTAGTAGTTATGGAGATAACAGCTTACAAGCAAAACCTTACCATGAATTTCTGAGTTGAAAAAGGGGAGAAAAATCAGTCTAAATGCAAGATAGAATTATGGATCTTTGTCAGTGACCTACAATTATGACCCTAAATGCATATGTGAAGTTTTAAATAAATATCTTTAATATGACACAGATATGAGTGCTATTCCGTGATCATTATAATAATTATATGACTTTACAAAAATGATAAAATAAAAAAAATTCTCAAAGTGATATTTATATATCCTTTAAATAATAAGAAATGTCTTAAGACCTTCATAAAGGCAGTTTTATTGTTAAAATAATATTTCTGCAACATTAAATTTTTTGGCCGCTGGCCGCTGACTTCACAAAAAATGATAAAATAAAAAAAATTCTCAAAGTGATTTTTTTCTTTTTATATACCCTTTAAATAATAAGAAATGTCATTAGAACTTCATTAAATGCCGTTTTATTGTTTGAATTACATTTCTGCAACATTCAAATTTTTGGCCGCCAGCCGCTGGCCGCTGACCTCGCAAAAATTGATAAAATAAAAAAAATCTCAAAGTGATTTTTTTCTTTTAATATATCCTTTAAATAATAAGAAATGGCTTTAGAACTTCATTAAATGCCGTTTTATTGCTTGAATAACATTTCTGCAACATTAAAGATTTTTGGCCGCTGGCCGCTGACTTCACAAAAAATGATAAAATAAAATAATTCTCAAAATGATTATTTTTCTTTTTGTATATCTTTTAAATAGTAAGAAATGTTTTTAGAACTTCATTAAATGCCGTTTTATTGTTTAAATAAAATTTCTGCAACATTAAAATTTTTGGCCGCCAGCCGCTTGGCCGCCCGGCCGGTAACCTCACGCCGCCAGCCGCTAGGCCGCCCGGCCGCCAACTTCACACTTCTCTTGTGAAAAAGGAAATATTTGTCATAACCTAAGCCAAGTGCTTTGCAGATATTTTTATTTTATAAACACGTAGAGTTTCAATCATACCTTTTTGAATTGCATAACATAATATTCGGACATGAAGATCGGACACGAAGATCACAAACATATGAGTGAATATTAAATATATATGTATCTCCATCTCTGGTAAAAAAAAAATGTCATAACCAAACCCAAATGTTTTTATAATTGCTATTTCATTAATATTTGCAGTTTCAGCATGTTTACAAACTAGATTGTGGTATTTTCTATACACGTTTTGTTCCTTTTTTCTTGTTTACAGTGGAGAAATATACTATTTCCGCAAGAATATCAGAAAAAATCAGTTTTATAAATAATAAAGTACTTTAAATTATTTATCACAATTATCATGACATAAAATGTTTTTGTAGAATATAAATTGGTAATTGAATGGAGGGAAAAAACTTGTTTTATTATATTGTTTTGTTATGGCGTTCTTTTTTTACCATTGAAACCCTGCGGTTTCATATGCTACCCTATTTCTAGGACAATGTTTAATTCGGCACGGCTAACAGGTGCGCGGCTGTTCACAATTCAATTATAGGACTAGTTTATGTACGACGCATTCTTTTAGACAGAAATCAGAGAATCAGAGTAAGCCCCCAATATAGCTTTACATGTCAAGTTTATCAAAACTGCAATCTATGAAAATGCAATATTACTACGTCAATATTTTACATAAATACATAACTTTATTTGCAAAAAGACATTCACATCGTAAGCTTTTAATAAGTGTCTTTTTTTCATTTCCTTCTTACACAGAAGTAATGAGATATTGGACCGTTGGTTTTCTTTCGTTACGACTTGAAATAAAGGCAAAATAAATTATGTAAGCAGAATCGATATAGCTAAAATTATCCTAAAACATTTTGTTATCCCGATTTTCAAGACAAATTTAAATTGTTATTTACATTAAAGACATAAACAATTGCTCAGTACTAAGTGGCCTGATTAATATCGCATCATGATAAATTTTGTTAGAAAATGCAATTTTGTTTTCATTTCTCAAAAAGCCGACAAATATAACGTCAGGCTACATGAGTAATGTCTATGACATTAATCCAGTGGGAAATTAAGCCGTCAAAATGTCTTTTGATAAACATATTACATGCAATATTCTACAACCCGATATTAAACTTATTCAACTTAAGACAGACTAATTTTACCTATGTAATTGTGCAATACTTTCTGGTGGAAAATTATCGGTTAAATGGTTACATGTATACACGCTAAACCTGAGAGGTTTGTTTTAAATAGAATCTTAAACAAAAAGCGGTTAAAAGTTAACAACCTTTTATGTTCCAAACCAGTATTGGATTGACTTAACTTTGGCGGGTTATCTAAAAACTGACATATGCCACGATCTTGTGGAACTGAAGACCAAAAACATGCTATTTGGGAACTTATGACTTTATAAGGGAACTAATGACTTTATCATTTAGGCTGAATATCCTTTCTTACTTTTCTAAGGAACAATGTTAACAAAGGTCTATAAATCTGAGAACGTAATTATTTTGCCTTCTTGACTATGTCGGTGTATCATTCAAGAGGCTTTATAAAACCTGAGATATTAAGCTTTTTGTTTTTGTTTGTATCCTTAAAAATCTACTTATATTTCTGACGCTAGTTGAATACTTTGATTTTGGATTTATCATGACCAGCAGAAGTTTAAACCCAATGATTGTTTAACGTTACTATGGCTAATTGTATTTATTCTGGTATCAACCATATTTTTGTTTGCTGAACGGGAAAGATAAGTTCTAATGGTAATTCTTGTAGCCCGGTGCAATAAAAAAACAATAATTAAACCGATAAAAACTTAAGAGGGATCGCTTTTTCCAGATATTTACTGCATAACTAACAAGACAAATGGCAAATTTTAATTAATGTTCAAGGAGGGAGATGATTAATACCTTTTCGTGCATTTGTGTTATACACAGTCGGACACCTCTGAGTTCAACTATTGACCATAAACAATCTCCACTCATGGAAGAATGCAATGCCCCCCATTGTGATACAGATGGGCGGAGCAACCATTAAGTCAGTTTGTATTTGAATTTTCAATCTAATTTCTGGTCGAAATGTGTCTCCACTGATTTCAAGATGTATGGATGGAATAAATATTGTCCAGATATACTACCGGTCTCTCGCAAGCTAGCTAAATTATATGTATATGACATGTTTACTTGCCTCTAAAACATTATTTGGAGTGACTTCGTAGTTTGTATTCGTATCAGAAGTAAGTAAGTAATATTGATTTAGCGCTTTTTCTATAACCTGTATTTACATATTGATAGAATTGAATGCATCAGTGTCACAATCTAAATGGCTCCGTGGAGATAATAACTAAATTGTATGCAAATATCAACATTAAGCAACACAAGTGTTTAGAATGGTAATTATACCACACTGATTGTAGAACTGTCTGATAATTATTGCTTTAACTGTATTCTGGATCTATTAGGCGAAAAAATAAGCATCAAGAATTTGATGAAATATTACCAGGATGCCCACCAATAAGTTCTTTTCAACAACTAGCCATAAAATGTGAACACTCGGTGTAAAATAAATAAAAATTTGTTGCATCTATTAGTGTTTTTTATACGCCCGTTTGAAAAACGGGTCGTATTATAGATTCCCCCCTGACGGGCAGGTGGGTGGCGTAGGATATTGTCTCCTACACGCATGAATGAATGTCTCACGTGATTTGCGTGTTACATCTGTCCACTGTATGTATAAATACCCAAGTACTTTTGACGTATTATGCCTTCGTCAGTGGTGTATTACATGTATAATATGCACACAATAGAGCACAAATTCTCTATACGTGTGTATTGTAAAGTATCAAAAATCCAACTGAAACACAGTCGCTAGAAAGGTGATTAAATTACATGGATTATGAAAGACCGTTATTGAATGGTCATTGTTGTTATACTTTACAAAACAATTATATAGCTCGCGGACAATGTGGCGTAACGTAGATATGATACTGAATATTTTGGAATTTCGGTTTTACAAAAAATTAAAACTATATATATTTAAAGGCGTTTTGTGTCTATTTACTAAACGTTTGATGTCAGAAATTGCAATTTTCATCAAGTATTAATCAAATAAAAATGACATTACACGAAAAGCTCCCTGGCACCATGAAAGAGTGTCCTCCCAACACCGCCTGATTATTTAAGGAAGGTTAAAAGTAATTTGTCAGATATGGGCGAGGATTTGTGTTAAAGTTAGACTCCTTTTTTGATCCCTGATTGCTCAAGCGTATTTAGTTGACGAATCAAGATATAATGTCGATGATTAGGGAATTTTTAACATTTTCTACAAATATTAAAACTATACGTATAAAGGCGTTTTTGTCTTTATTGACTAAAAGTTTAATGTCAGAAATTGCAATTTTCATCAATTAGGGTGTTTTATTTTTAAAAAAAATGAAATACAAATGACATTAGATGAAAAGCTCCCAGGCACCGGGAAAGAATACCCTCCCATGCAACACCTGGTTTTTTCAAGGAAGGATTAAAGCAATTTGTCAGATATGGGCGCGGATTTTTACTCAAGCTAGTCTCCTTAATCGATTCCTGATGGCTCAAGCGTATTGAGTTGGCGAATCCAGTATGTGTCACGTGATTTGGGTGTAACATTTTACCTTTGTGTGTTGTGTTCAAACAGCAAACAGTTAAACAGCAAATGTTATTTATCCTTTCTTTTGCAATGTGTGTAACAAACAATACGTCGGCAAAAATAAACTTTTCCATTAAGAAAACGAATGAACTTACACCGCCCCGGAGAACACGCAAATTAAACAGATCCCGAGTCGCTGAACATTTTCACCTTGAGCGACACAGTTTTAAAAACGTGTCCTTCTGTTGTATTTAACACAACACACAGAAGTCAGATGTAACACGCAAATCACGTAAGACTTTCTCACAGGAATCAGTAAAGGAATCATAAATCTGACAAATTTCTTAAAACCTTCCTTAAATAATCAGGCGGTGCTGGAGAGGGCACTCTTTCTCGGTGCCAGGGAGCTTTTCATCTAATAGCATTTGTATTAAATTTCTTCTTAATGAAAATATACAATTTTTGACATAATTTAGTAAATAAACACACAACGCCGTTATATATGTAGTTTTATTTTTTGTAAAACAGTTAAAAATTCCTTAAGATTCGATATTATATCTACGTAACACCATATTGTCCGCTGGCTTTATTATTCTTTTGTAAAGTATAACAATAACGGTCATTTCATAATCCATGCGGTTTATATCACCTTTCTAGCGACTGTGTTTCAGTTCAACAGTACACGCGTATAGAGATTCTGTGCTCTATTTTGTGCATATTATACATTTAATACGCCCCTAATGAAGAAGTACTGGGATATTTATACTTTAGCACTGTATGAACGTTTATTTTCTCCCAGTTTATTGGTCTTCTGTCTACGTTTTTGTATCCTTCTTGGGATCCAGTGTTTTTGAAAAGTACTTTGTAGATGTAAACATTTTCACAACCCTCTCATGTAACATTATATAAGTATACAGTTTAATCTAACAAATTCAAGAGAAAAAAGGCAACTAGATATGTATTCATACATAACTCTCCATTCAATTATATAGAAACTTTTGATACTATACAGTACAGACGTATAGAGATTGTGTGCTCTATTTTGTGCATGTTATACATGTATTACACCACTAATAAAGTACTAGGGTATTGATACTTTAGCACTGTATGAACATTTATTTTCTCCCTATTTGTTGTTATTCTGTCAACGTTCTTGCATCCTTCTTCGGATCCAGTGTTTTTTAAAGGTATTTTGTAGATGTAAACATTTTTTCACAGCCCTATCATGTAACTTTACCTAACAAACTCATGAGAAACTAGGCAAATAGATATGTATGAATACATAACTCTCCATTCAATGAAATAAAACTCCAGATTCCTTTCAATAACACAAAGACTGACCATTTCAAACCAAAGTCATGTATAATCATTTTGTCAATCTTCCTGAATTCTTGCAGTACCAAACCTACATTTGATTAGTTTTCACAATATTATAAACTAGTTTAAAAAGATATGATTATCTGGTCTGCTTCTTTTAAACGTCTGTGAAATGTGAAATCTAACCAATTATCTGTCTATAGCTACAGAAAATAAACAGATTAGTGTTTCAGCTTAAGGTGTGATTTACATTTTCTCCTAATTGTATAACACATTAACGAACCTTGTTTTTTTTAATTATTTTTTCAAGACAGTCTTACCATTAGAGAAAATACAGTCATATAAATCATGGCTTCTTGAAATATCGTCGGTGACAGTGTGTTTTCTGAAGATATTGGAAGCAACCCACACATTTAATTTGATCTGTTTGCATAAACTATTTTGATACTAAGATATTAAATATATTATTTAAAGTCAAAATGTGAATAAGTCATGGTATTAAATATGTGTAAATATTTTCATACAAGTAAGTTGAATTTATAGTACATCAGACATCTAAAGCCGCTTGGTGGCTGTCGTGTTTTATTTTACCTTTATCTTCGGCTAAATCTGCAACTAATTGCATTTTATTTTTTTTATTTTTTTCAAATGTTTAATCGACATGTATTTTTGTCAAGAAAATAGAAAACACAAAATATGTCTAAAGATTTCAAAGCAAACATCTTGATGCATAGCAAATTCATTTCAGCATACTGAAATTGGAGTTAGTCTCAATAAAACATTGTGTCAATTACATGAAAAAACAGTTATTGATTTACTCTCAAACCATGGCACACAATCGTGGTGTTTAGAAAATTGTCTTGTCTCCTCAATTTCATCGTGTAATTTTAGATGAAAAATAATTAATCCGAAGTGTTCCGATTATTGAGATATTTGAGGCCCATTTCCTTCTTAAATTTAAGTAATAATTTAGTAACTGTCTACAAAATCTGATGCATGTCAGGGAGAATGATATTCTTTAATACAGGATTTAATATTTTTATAAGAATTGGAGAATGTCTTTCACAGTTTGCCATGGCATATTTGCGATTTAAAAAATGTCATTACTTTCAGATATTAAATAGTTATCTATCTAAATATATTGTGGAAACGGAAATATATGTCATAACCAAATCCAACTGTTTTGTAGATTTTTTTTTATTTTATTACAACTTTCAGCATGCTTGCAAAGTAGATTATGGTATTGTTCATTTTAATATATGTTTTGTGAGGGGTTTATTTCTAATTCAGAGTAGAGAAGTATTCGATTTCCGAATGAATATCAGACAAGATTTGTTTTATAAAGAATAAAGTACTTTATTTCATGCTTTCCAGTGTTTTATTGAAATATATCAGATGATTATATTCTGATAAACCACTAGTGAAATTTATAAAATATAATTTTCACTGTAGCCGGACTATATCCGAATGCGGATGAAAAGAAAATCATAACTAAATGGAATAACAGGCAGAAATAAATGCCGTCATACGTAAATTGTGATTCATTAGGAAAAGAAAGTCGATGTCATCATACATCATGTTAAAAATGTAACAAAATTAGAGAAATTTAACAGAACTATATTTCAAAATTGATGATGTGACGTCATGATGTGATGACGTCACAAAGGAGAATGCGCGACGTTACGCGGCAAAATCAGTGAAAAATACTTAAAATCACTTTAAAAGCATGAAATAAAAAGAAAATTTATTTGTTTTACATATAAGATTGAAATATATTTCATTCGTGAACACCAGCTATTATATTTTCACTCGTGGCTAGGCCACTCAAGAAAATATTGCATCTGGTGTTCACTCAGTGAAATTATATTTCAATCTTACATGCAAAACAAACAAATATCCTCTATATAAATTATTTTGGTGACGTCAATGTTGTCTTAAATAGCACTAAGCTTTGTCATTTTACTAGTATCTCACAATTCAGAACGTCTGGTTCTAAATTTCTATTTCAATTTCAATTTGATATTAAAATTAAAAGAAAAAAGTATCTTTAAGCTTTCAAAGAAATCAAAATTGACAGCTGACAGTTTACCAAAGAATGATATCATGCAATCAAAATGAAAGTTTAATTGTTGTAACTGTATTGCTGACAAAATGAAGTATAGAATTTGCAAACACTATACAATCATTCTGTTTTTAAGCGCTGATTAATGATATTTTATTCTTGAATGTGACAAAGATTCCTCATTTATTTAAAACACATAAATATTAAGCGTAAACAAAATATATAAAAATCTGGAAACAAAGTATATAAAGTTCATAAACAAAATATTTAGTTTGTTATTTCACCAAATATTTAACACATGAGCCGCTAGCATAAAATAACATTTACATGTATGTGGTGATGTAGGATTCATGATACAAACAATGGTTCTACAGACTGCTCATAGTGATAAATTTCTCATAAAAAGCAAATTTCGTTTCATTTATCAAAGAGAAAGAACACCGAAATTCTATCAGCCCACATGTCTCATGTCTAAGATATTAATCCGATGAATAATCAGGATTTTAGAATGTCATTTGATAAACATATTACATCCAATACTCTACAACCCGATGTATGATATATTACACATCAGACAGACTGTTTGAATTCTTAAATTTTATGTATGTTATTACGTAGTGTCGCTACATAAACTATTTTCTAATGAAAAATCATTGGTGCAATGGTTACATTTATACACTGAGATATTTCTTTTTCTAACGTTTCTAATAAACAATATTTAAAAAAAGGTCGATGACTCAGAGAACCTTATTTTTTTGCTGGACTGAGGTGGTTTGTCACTCATAAAAAACTTTAATACATTCAAATTATTCCAATTTTTGTTTTTGTTTGTACCTGTAAAAACATCTAATGCCATACGCTAGTTGAATACTTAGATTATATGAATTCATCACGGCCAGCGATTTTTTTAACTGATTAGAATTTTACTACATAACATTCTAAAATTGAGCTCCGATTTTGGATCAGCTGAAAATTTTAAAATTAGGAGACAAATGGCAAAATTGTAGTTATTATTCAAGGATATGCGAGTCTGACGGGCCTCTGAGGTAAACTATTGACTTTTAACAATCTCCTCCCAGCATTGACGAATATAACTCCTCGAATGGTGAAACAATCATTAATAGAGAAATTTGATTTTTAAATCTCTCACGTATGAAGACAGGTCAATTTTACTACTGATTAAAGTAGGATGTATGAAATAAATACTGTCCAACCTTTACTGTTCAGAGATGTCATTCTGCACAACATTTTAGACAGGCATAATCAGATTTACCACCGATCTGTTGCAAGGTAGCGGGTCTGAAATATACGTAAATGACATGTTTACTCGCCTTCCATTATTTGGAATGTCTTCGTAATTTGTATTCGGATCAGAAGTAAGTAAGTAATATTGATGTAGCGCTTTGTCTATTACCTGTATTTTTACATATTGATAGAATTGTAAGAGGAAGCATCTGTCTCAATCTAAATTGTTCTGTAGAGATAAATAACCAAATGGTATGCAAATGTCAAGATTTAGCAACAAAAGTGTTCAGAATGGTAATTATGCGGTACTGACTTGTAGAACTGTCTGACATGCTTGCTTAAATAATTTTTTGCTTTGACTATTAAGTTCGTTCCTTTGTGGGTTTTTTATGAATATTAGGAACAAATAAGTACGATGTACATAAATACTGCTTTACATAATCGCTGTATTTAAATTGCTAAGAAATTAAGACATGCCGCTAAATAACTTAACTAGCAATATGTCCATGTGTTGATGACATTTTACCCGTTTAAGCACATATAAGCAAGTTCTTCTCAACAAAAAGACGTACATGTATAATCTGAACATTCGGTGTATTTCCTTGAAACGTAATGACATTATGTGCTATAGTATGATAAGATTTTGGAAAAGTCTTTATAATTTGACTTTTAAAAGTAAATAAATAAGATTTAAAGCAATTGTTTAGTTTTTATGCAAATTCGAACTAATTGTTTGAATTGAATTTATTAAGATTATGTTCATAAACGTTTTTTTATTTAAATATATTTTCCTTCCATTTATAACGTTCATATTTAATTAATTAAGTTAAGTTAAGCATGGACCTTTGTGGTGTCTTAAAGTGACATTGTGCCCCTTCAAATGCAAATGTTGGGTGCATAGGTGAAAGTCAAAAATATTCAATGATCCACATGACCTACGAATGTCAATAAATACCAGTAGCATTCATTTTTTTTAAAAGAGTGGGGGAGTCTTTATAATTTAAGTAGTTTTGTATCTTATCATTATCAGTTATTGGTCAATCACCATTATAAAACTCAATATTTTGATATATATTACTAAGTCAGCTGAACTTGACAGTGAACCAAATGAGCATAATGTCACTTTAATTAATAAAAATGATAAAATGTACCTGTGATAAGTCAGACATTGAAGTCAACACATGGTCAAGTGCCAGAAGAAAAGGAATATTTATATGAAAGAACATTTATCTATATCATGTTAGTGTTTAAACATAAACAATCAAATGGTCGATACGTACCTGAATATTAAATATAATTTGATATGTCAATTCAATGAATACAAAGGAACTATCAAATTACAATACATATTTATTATTTTGCAGAATAAAGCACTAATAATAATAGAACACATTACACATTATGCCTCAGAAATGATTTTTTTCTTTCATTTTTTAGAATAGGCAAATATGAGTTTAATAACGTTTAAGTACATGTAATGGTTTTAGCGCATTTAAAATGCTTATCACCTGAAGAATGTGAATTATTTGCCTAAAAAGTATCAAAATAATGTAGTATATTGATGGAAGTATAACAGTACTTAAAAATAACCATTCTTTTGAGAAATGAAAAAGAATTTCTGGGGCATAACTGGCCTTTAAACTGGAATTCATCTACTCTCCTAGAATTACCAAGAGGAGATATGCGTATTAACTTAACTGTTTCCCTTAATTGATGTCTTAAAGCTTTGATTCCATTTATTTTGTTTTTCGAGAAGTAATGCGCCATGTGTCTCGAAGTAGTGGGTTGGCAGAAGTATGATGTTTAGATAGAATTTCCAGCATTTTAAAACATATTTCCGACCCTGACTTCTAAATGTTTCTTAATTCAAATTTATACCAGTTCATCTTAAACGCTAAATCCTCTTTAAGCCGGTGCTAGGGGGGCGTGGACAATAGCTTGCTATTATCACTACCGTCTATGAACAGACTCAAATAAACCGAGCCTATAACATTTTCTATTTTTCCGTCTAGGGATTTCTTTAGGGCTTCTGTTTTTCTCTATTTCATAGTGTTACAAGGGAAGCTCTTTTTTCCTTGATTCATGTCTACATTGTTAAACCTTGTCTGATTAAAACACTATAGGAGACTGAAATAAGAGATTTGTCATTGGAGACATTTCAATCATTGTCAACTAACAAACAGAATCAGGAAATACTGACAATTTGATAAATTATAAAACAATATATCTGACAAAATTACAGAATTGTCTGGATAAAACTAGCTTAAAGTGTAAGCCATATTCATTTATTCTTTCCGATTGGTCTGTAACAATAACAGAAAAACAGGCGTGTACTAAATCAATATGAAATACCGTAAGTTTCATAAAACAACTTAAAAGAAAAAAGTTTGGTCTCTTATTGTTTTAACAGATTACAACTCTCACCATATCAGGAGATTAAAAAAAAGATAATGTGTTTTCTTTAAGGATTCGTCCATTGCGATACTGTATTTGTAAAATACAGAGATATTTTTTAATATTGTAAATGATATGAAATAAAATAACTGGTAATGAATCTTGTAACGGGCATATAATTCTTCCATGTTAGACTGCTGTTCTGTGAATTAGTGTACGCAGTTGCGTATAGAATCTCCTTTCCAAATATGCAATATTATTTTAACTGTGATGGCATGTAGAAAAACACAACTATGAAGAATGAAACCCCGGGATCATCGATTGAAGCTGCTGACAAAATGAAGGGAATCTTCCTAAAGATCTAATTTTTAAAAGAATCAATTACATTTTAGTATTGTATTTTTATATTAATTGTCAATTACATGTCATGTCATTTGTAAATTGGTATTTACGAATTTGACCTATTTGTCGTATTTTCATGAAGCATGAACCAGAAACTGAGTTCACGTGTTGTTCCATGTCTAAATGAGAGTCCAATACGGCACCAAGGTTTCTAACTGTTGTTGATGGTTTTATTACAGAATCACCGACTCTTACAGTAAGCTCTTCAACATCACTTCGTTTTGGTACAAAGACTATCACCTCTGATTTGTCCGCATTGAGTTTAAGAAAGTCATTATTCATCCATAGTATGATGTCATTCAGGCATGCTTCAATCCGTCGCAAGGTCTCATTGCGTGAAATGGCTTCCATTGGTTTAAATGCCATGTACAATTGCGGATCGTCGGCGTAGAAATGATGTTGAGTTTATGCTTCCGACAGATCGCGCCCACAGGTTTGGTGTACATGATGTAGTTCTTCGGACCAAGAACGGAGCCTTGTGGCACAGAAAATGTCATACGTACAGGTTTTGACAGTTCACCATTGACGCAGACAGTTTGATGACGCTCGAACAGATATGATTTCATCCATTGTAAAGGTTTGCCTACTATTCCGGAGTGTTGTTCGAGCCGGCAAAGGAGGGTACTATGGTCGATCGTATCAAAAGCAGCAGGTAAGTCCAACATTACTAGAACAGTAGCTTCATTCTGATCAAGAGAACGGAGAATCTCATTTTGTTCACATAAAAGAGCAGATTCTGTTGAATGAAACTGCCTATAAGCAGACTGACGCTCTTCATGAAGTATATATGCAGATAGGTGTCATTCAAGTTGGATATCGACAACTTTCTCGAGAATTTTGGAGACAAACGGTAAATTAGATACAGGCCGGTAGTTTTTCATAACCTCTTGATCCAACCCTGACTTTTTGATTAAAGGTCTGATTCTAGAACTTTTAAAAGTGGATGGTACATAGGCCCTCTCAAGTGAAGTGTTTATGATTTTTGTGATCAATGGTAATAGTTCATTTAAACAATCTTTTATCAGCCATGTTGGAATGGGGTCAAATTCACAGGATTTGTTTGGCGAATTGCGAATAATTTTTGAAATTTCCATATCAGAGACTACTGAAAAGTTTGAAAATTGCTCTCCATTGAAAGGTGCTTTAGGGACAACATTGTCTGTTTGTTGGTGGGACTTGGTCCTGGCTAAACCATTACGTATGCCTTCAACCTTATCCACAAAGAAGTCACTAAAGTCTTGTGCTAGAACGTTTGCAGGTTTTCCAGATGGAAGCACAACATCTGTGTTTGCACCCATCAAATGCCGGGTAACTTTGGTAAGGTTTTTCATATCACGACCACAAGACTCTACTTTCTCAGTCTAGTATTTGACTTTGGTCATATTTTGAAGCTTATTCGTAACAGCGCATTGGTTTCTATAAATCAAGTGATCTATTTTTAATCCAGTCAAGCGCCACTTTCGCTCTAACTGGCCGTTGTTGTAGGCATCAACTAGTTCATCAACATTGGAGCTTTCTTTAACACTATTTAAAATATCTGATGTCAAAATATCTGTGTTAAACTCATTAACATCTATTGATTTTAATTTTCTGTAAGTCACAGTTTTTCGTACTGGTGTTGGTTTTGATACACTAGCATTAAATACAACAGCGAAGTGATCACGAGACGTGTTTCCATTATTGACTGGGAGTCCAGGATCAGATATTTCTACATTTGATACCGTTGAGTCTGTATCTCTGGTAATGAGAACATCAAGTATGTGGCCTGCTACATGAGTTGGTTCAGTGACGTGTTGTCGCATGCCACCCGCTACCAAGACACTTTTAAATTTTGCGGTGTAAGGGTTTGACAGATTGTCATGGTGAAAATTAACATCGCCCACCACAATAATATCGTTCTCAGCAGCTGTAAAGTTTGCAAGAAATGTCGGCCATTCATCATCAAGAAATGTACTACTCTTTAAGCCGTTGTGTTTGTTTGGAGGCGGCCTATATACCACAGCTAATCGTAGAGAAATGTTTTTTTTACAGTGATGTTGCAGTCCATAAATTCAAACGAGGTAACATTAGTATTGCGACTGGATGCAAGCATAGTATGTTTTAGGGGTGCCTTGCAAATAACCGCTACTCCACCACCACGACCTTGGCGAGGAACATGGGCAATTTTCTATCCACTAGATACTTATTCGGCAATACACGCTGTGTCACCAGGACCACCAAGCCACGTTTCTGTTACAGCGATGATGTCAAAATCATTGGATTTGATGTAATCAGAAAAGGCCAAACTCTTATTTTTCACTGATCTTGAATTGTGACAAGATAGGCAAGATACAATAATAATAACCGCATCAGGAAGATCTGGTTTGCAATTTGATCAGTAATTGAATAAATAACTTCGTGTTTTAAGCTATAAATAAAAGTGTTTAATGAAAATCTATTACTTCAATTGAAATGCATTTTATTGTGCGTGTGCGTAATTATAATCAACTTGGCAAAACGTAAAAATCGTAGCAAACATTGAATTTTTACAGTTTTAAAGACGTGTCCCTCTGTCGTATTGAACACAACACACAGTGGTCAGATGTTACACGCATTCACGTAAAACATACATACAGCAATCAATAAAGGAGACAAACTTTAACATAAATCTGACAAATTGCTTAAAACCTTCCTTAAATAATCAGGCGGTGCCAGAGAGGGCACCCTTTCTCGGTGCCAAGGAGCTTTTCATCTAATTTCATTTGTACTTAATTTCTACTTGATGAAAATTGCAATTTTTGACATTATACGTTTAGTAAATAAAAACAAAACGCCCTTATATACATAGTTTTATTTTTTGTAAAGATTCGATATTATATCTACGTAACACCATATTGTCCGCGGGCTATATTATTCTTTTGTAAAGTATAACAATAATGACTATTCAATAACGCTCTTCTTATAATCTACATAATATATGCAATTTTATCACCTTTCTAGCCACTGTGTTTCAGATCAACAGTACACACGTAGCCCTATTTTGTTCATATTATACATGTAATACACCCGTGATGAAGTCATAATACGCGGAAAGTACTTGGGTATTTATACTTTAGCACTGTATGAACGTTTATTTTCTCCAAGTCTATTGTTCTTCTGTCTACGTTCTTGTATCCTTCTTGGGATCCAGTGTTTTTGAAAGGTAATCTGTAGATGTAAACATTGTCACAACCCTATCATGTAACATTATATATACACTTTTAATCTAACAAACTCAAGAGAAAAAAGGCAAATAGATATGTATGAATACATAACCTTCCAATCAATGATATAGAACTCTGATTCCTTTCAATAATACAAAGAATGGCAATTGCAAACCAAAGACAAGTATTGTCATTCTATCAATCTTCCTGAATTCTAGCAGTACCAAACCTACATTTGATTAGTTTTCACAATATTGTAAAATAGTTTTAAAATATATGACTATCTGGTCTGCTTCTTTTAATCGTCTCTAATGTGAAATCTAACCAATTATCTCTCTATAGCTACAGGAAATAAACAGATAAGTGTTTCAGTTAAAGGTTTGATTGACATTTTCTCCTTATTGTATAACACACTGACGAACCTTGTTTTGTTTAATTATTTTATCAAACAGTCTTACCATTATAGAAAATAAATTTCATATAAATCATGGCTTCTTGAAATATCGTCGGAAACAGTGTCTTTTAAGCAAGACACACATTTTATTGAAGTGTTTGCATAAACTATTTTGATTCTAAGATATTAAAGATCCTGTTAGACAATTTTTTATGGTTTTAAATCATAAATATGATAAATAAAGATTAATCAATATTGTAGGTTCCAAAAAGCATTATTTATAAAGATATTACCGAATTAAAACTTTTATGTAAATACAGGGAGGTAATAAAAAATTAACTTTCTATAAATTTTACAATAAGGAATGAATGTTAACACTTGAAGTTTCAGCATGTTTGCAAAGTACATTATGGTATAGTCCATTTAAATATATGTCGTGTCAGGGTTTTATTTCTCGTTGACAGTAGAGAAATATTCGATTTCTGGATAAATATCAGACAAGATTAGTTTTATAAAGAATAAAATCATTTTGGAGACATCAATATTGCCTTAAATAGCACAAAGCTTTGTCATTTTAAATCAAAATTCAGAACGTTTCTCTCGCGTATGAAGAAAGGTACATTTCACCACTTATTAATGGTGGATGTATGAAATGAAAACTGTCCAACCTTTACTGGTCAGAGAAGATCTCAGATGTCATTCAGCAAATCATTTTAGACAGGCATCGTCAGATTAACCTCCGGTCCCTTGCAAGCTGGCGGGTAAATAACATGTTTACTTGCCTTCAATACATTATTTGGAATGTCTTCGTAATTTGTATTCGTATCAGGAGTAAGTAAGTAATATTGATTAGCGCTTTGACTATAACCTGTTTTTACATATTGATAGAATTGTAAGAAGAAGCATCAGTCACAATCAAAATTGTTCTGTAGAGATAAATAACTAAATGGTAAATTTAAATATTTAGCAACAAAAGTGTTCAGAATGGTAATTATGCGGCACTGACTTGTAGAACTGTCAGACATGTTTGCTTAAGTAATTTTTGCTTTGACTATTAAGTTCGTTCCTTTGGTTTTGATGAATATAAAGAACAAATAAGTATGATATACATAAATACTGCTTTACATAATCGCTGTATTTTAATTGCTAAAAAAATTAGACATGTCGCTAAATAACTTGACTAGCAATATGTCCATGTGTTGATGACATTTTATCCCGGAAAAGCACCTATGATCAAGTTCTTCTCAACAAAAAGACGTACATGTATAATCTGAATACTCAGTGTATTTCCTTGAAAACGTAATGACATTATGTACTGTAGTATGATAAGATGGTTGAAAAGTCTTTATAATTTGACTTTCAAAAGTAAATTGATAAAATTTATTGCAAATGTTTTGTTTTCGTGCAAATTCGAACTAATTGTCTGAATTGAATTTATTAAATTATGTTTATAACGTGTTTTATTTGAATATTGTTTCTTTCCATTTATAACGTTAATATTCAATTGATTAAATAAAGCATGGACCAATGTGGTGTCTTAAAGTGACATACCCATCCATTTGCAAATGGTGGGTGCATATGTGAAAGTCAAAATAACTTTAAATTTTGCCATAATTGTGTTCAATTCTATATTTTACCATGCAAAAATAATCAATGACCCACGAAAATGTCAATCAATAATATCGTTCGGAATGTATCAGAAAAAATGAGCATAATTAATTAATAAAAAAGTACCTGTACCTGTGATAAGCCAGAAACTGAAGCCAACACATGGTCAAGTGCCAGAAGAAAAGGAATATTTATATTAAAGCAGCACGCCTCCAGATTCATGCTTATTTTCATGAAAAATTTTAAGTTGTGTTAAAAAGTTTTATTTAGTGAAAAAACCAAAAGGAAGCAATTTACATATTATCAATGGCACTTACAAACCACGGAAATTACTAAAACAAGGACAAAATATGCAAAATAACCCTTACTGCGTTAGTAACGCAGTAGAAATATAGTGATAATTACTGCAAAATCAGTTATGAATCGCACATAATATGTACATTATTACTTGAATCTTGAATATTCTTACTTTTCCTAAAATCTTAGTACATTTTTCTCAAGTTTGATTTTATTGAAATATTTTCGCTCATCTGGAGGCATGCAGCTTTAAAGAACCTTAATTTGTATCAGGTTAGTGAACAAGAACAATCAATGGTCGATACGTACGCATTATTACAGAAATGAATATTAAATATAATTAAATATGTCAATTCAATGAATACATAAGAACTATCCAATAACAATATGCAGAATAATTATGTTTTTCTTTCATTCTTTAGACAAGGCAAATATGAATTTAATAACGTTTAAGTTCATGTAATGGTTTTAGCGCATTTTAGATGCTTATCACCGGAAGAAAGAAGCGATGAATGTGAAATTATTTGTCTTAAAAATAGCAAAATAATGTAGTATTTTGATGTGAGTAGTATGTTACTTGGGCGAGTCTAGCGCACCACCCCTAAAAAAAAAATAAAAAAATTTTATCCCCCGGCGTGATTCGAACCCGCGACCCGGAAAAATAAAAAAATTAATAGACACCGCACATAATGGCACCTTTAAAAAAAATTTTTTTTTCTTCTTCTTTTCTGAATGAAGAATGATTTGACACGAGAAAAAAATATTTTTTTATCCCCGGCGGGACTCGGACCTACACCCATAAAAAATAAAAAAAATGATATATAGGTATCTGAAAAAATTATATTCATAAAAAGTAAAATGCAATAATACCAGCATTACTAAAGCATTACTAAAGCATTACTAAAGCATTACTTAATATTACTTCAAGCGTAACTTAAGCGATAACTAAACTATTACTGATCATTACTAAAACATTACCAAGCCATTACTAAATTTTACTTAATTTGAGCGTGGTAATACTTAACCATTACTAAAAATTACTAAAGCATTACTCAAGCATTACTAAAAGTTACTGAAAATTACTAAAAAATACTAAAATATTACTGAAAAATTACTAAAGTATTTTTGATAATTACTGGCCATTACTGAAGTATTACTAACCATTACTTAATCTTCTAGCCAATAATCAGGAGGTTTCAAAATTAATTTACGATGATTCTTTTTCTTTAGTTCTTCCTTTATTATTTGTCGTTCTTCCAATGTAGGAATAACATCATTTTCATCAAGACAGTCTTTAAAGCTACATTTATCTTTTGTGTAAAACATACACAACCACTCCGTTTGATCTCTTAAATCTTTTAAAACTGAATTATATCTTTGAGATATAACCCATACTGATTGTTTTGCATGTCTTCCTGAGAAAGCCAATTCTGAAAGCATATCAGTTTTCTTCTTTAATTGTTTTGTAGCACTACAATCATCAATGATGTATAAAGTATTTGAACCTTTGTATTTATTATAAAATATTCTTAAAAGTTCTTGTAATTTCTCTTCACCTTTAAAAATTGGATTTACGATTATAACATTCTTTTCTTTTGGATTTGTAACATCACCAATCCATTCACGATTTTTGTATGCTTCATTAAATTCAATAGTAGGACATAATATAATAATATACTTAAATACTCCTCTATATCTAGTTTCTAATAAATCTAAAACAAATTCAGTTTTTCCGCAACCAGTTTTACCACAAATAATTGCACAGTGCGGATATTTTGGTAACTCCATTTTAATAATAAAAAAATAAAATAATCTACTTACTCGCTTAATAACTAATTTCTTTAAATCTACCATCTTCAAAATTAATTTGTGCATCTTGTATAATATATAAATAAACATTTATAGGTTCATCTGCTCCTGCTTCTTTCGCGATTTGTATTGTAATACCTTCTGATGCATTCTCTACTCTTCTTCCGGAACCATGGAGTGTGTTATCATCCGTTGAACGTTAATCTAACCATAATGCATAATTGTTTGTTAGATATTTTTCTAATGTTGTACTAGTGAAACATAAATCTTTTACAATCATACTTGTTTCTTTATTTCGTTTTGAATTTAAAGCAAAGAATTTATTTATCTCATCCCACTGTTGATAAGATTTCATTCCTTGACTGTATAGTTGATTCGGGACTCCTTCTATTGTCATTTCTACTTTTGTTATATTCGGATTGTAATAAGTTTCAGTTGATGTTCTTTCCGGGTCTTCGATTAACATTAGAATACCTTTCATACTTCTAGCAGGAACATTTAGATTAATATTCCAAAGCGTATCAGATTTATTTTTAGTTATTTTTCTGTGTCTGAGTATTCTGTCATATAAAATAACCATTTTACCATCTACCTGTTGTCTTATTTGTCTTGCAAGTTCTTGATCAGACACCATATCGAATTCCAAACATATGTTTTTGATTGTATAACTTGAAGTAGCATCTGTTGATTTAATAACTTTTTCATAATCATTGAAAGTAAGTTCATATTCGAGTCTGTCACCGAGACCAGCTTGATAAAATGGCATATGAGTTTCTAATAGTTCAAAATCAAGTGGGATGCAGAACCTGTTTTTGTATGCTTTTGCTACAGCCTCATCTTCTTTGTCTGATGAAGCATCTGCAGCACCAATCCTGTGTTTCAACATATTATTTTTACCGATACCTTGATAAGCCATATTTAAACGTTCAGGGGGAGACTTCCATAAATCGGTATAACAATGGTAAATATCGCTATCATCAATAGACATAACTTCATTTCCACTTATTCTAATTGTTGTTTTCTTAATTATTGATCTTCCTATGTTTTGATATACTGTTGCATTCACATCTTTAGAGTTTAGTTCAATTTCAAATGCTAATCTGATTGATCCGGGAACAATAACATCATTGCTACTTAGATTAGGAAATCTCACTAACAATTGTTGATTTTGATCAATAGTTGAAGGATTATTGGTTATAACAACACTTTGACGAATTCCTCTTATACCACGTGGTTCTCTTAATTTTCTGTAAGGGTTTAATTTTTCTCCAAAAGCCGACATTTTTAAAGGGAAATTTTTAAGGATATTTTTTAAGTAATAAAAATGGCTGAAGGCGAATTTGAATTTGATAATTCTGCGTTTGATAAAGATGACTATGATGATAAAGATGATGAACAGGATTTAGATGAAACATCTTTTACGGATGAAGAACCGTTTCAAAGAACATTAAATATTCAATATACTAGTTTAAAAGATTTATCAGGTGATGATAAGATATCTATGAAAAAGAAAATAACACAACAAATGATAAATAGATTTTATGAAAGGAATGAAGAATCTGTACATAATATAGATTCCGTTGTCAAAAATGACAGATTAGGGAGACCAATGTTATATGTCGAAGGAGATAAAGAATATGCATTAACATATTATAAATCTAACAACCCTGATGAAATAGTAACATTTTTATCATTTAATACTCTTCAAAGGAAATATGGTATTGGATTTGTTAGGGATGTTTTAGGTGTAAATGATTTTCAACCATCTGTTACAAGAATTAAGCAAGGTAGAAAAGAGTTTGCTAAATTAATTGAGTTAAGAAACAAAATTGGAACAGAGAATATTCCTTTGCAAGACATTTCTTCACCACAAGAAATACAAGATTTAACAAACACAGTTGATGAAGTTGAAACTGCAGTTAAAACTTTTGAAACATCTTTCACGGAAACTACAACTGCTACACAAACAGATATGACAAAAAGAGAAATGGATGGTGTCCTTAAAGCGATGACTACTGTAAAAGAAGAGATTGCAAATGAATTAGTTAAGCTAGCTGAAACAAATAAAGACATAGAAAAAGAAAACCGTAAATTAGAACAAGCCAAATCAGATAATGATGAATTCCAAATAGAGAGAATAAGTAGCCGAATAAGAGATTTAGAGTTTGAAAAAAGTGCAAGACTGGAAGTAATTAATGTTAATAGAGATAAATTACGTAGTCAGATAAATAGGATAAAGGAAACAATAAATAAAGTATTAAAAGAAGACACTACATTAGCTGAAAGAATAAAAACTTTATTTAGAGAACAAGGAATTACAATTGTTAGTGTTTTAACTGCTTTTGGTATGATTATTGGTGTTATTGTTGAGACTTTAATTCCTACTACCGGTGGTGGAACTACAACACCTAAGCCTCCTCCAAAAGATGGAAGTGGTGTAAAAGACTGGATAAAAAAACAATTATCAAATCTTGGTAAACTGTTAGCTACTCTAGCCGGTAAAGCTGCAGAAGCATTGCCTGGTATTATCGGTGCTATTGTTTCTTGGTTGCTTTCTTCCGCGGGTAAAGTTGTATCCTGGTTTGGTGAACATCTATGGGCTGTATTTGTTCTTGTTGCCGGAATGTTGTATGCAGCTGCTAATAATTATATTCATAAAAAGTAAAAAAAAAAACTATATAATTTCCAAAACACAACTAATTGTTAATCCATTGTTGTTTATTTTCTGACCTTTCTCATCACAAACGCTTATACTTAATTCAGAAATATCACCATGTGTCAATTGTTTGTATTGTGGATTACTAAAATTAATATGAACAATATCACCGAATGGTTTATTTTCAACGGGAACAACACAAAGAATATTACTAGGAGCACCATCAAAGAAATTGTAAGAACTATTTATCTGCTCAAGAAGAACATATAGTTGTTTATAAGGTGCAAAATCTATTGTTCTTTCACCGTAGTTCGTTTCATTAGCAGTAAATCTTTTCTTATTTTTAAACCCTAATATTTGTTTTAAACCTTTACTTATATTCAAATTATCTGAAGTAATTAAAGAAGCAATACCATTTGTTTCATTTACAGTTAATGTAATATTATAATTGTCAAATATATCTACTATTTGTTGAAAACTGTAATAACCATTTGTAATCTTGTTAGGACTATCAAAATCCTTTTTTATATATTCATCAATTAAATTATACCAACCTATAGTATAAGTAAAACTCTTTAATCCGATTATCTTATTTCCACATTTGTTATCTATATATTGTAGCAAATTTATAGTGTTTTCAATGTTTGAAATTGTTTGATACATTTTTTAATGAATAAAAATGACAGTACATAATTTCAAATACAACAAAGAAGTAGTTTATAATACAGGAGGAATATATCTTAAAAAACCTATAGATATAATAAAACAATCCGTTATTATTTCATCAGATAAGAAAAGTTTTAATGCAGATTTCCCAAATATATTTGAAAATTACCTATTACCAAAAATATCATCAAATGAAATAGTTAATAGATGGAATGCAGACTGGTTATCGTTTTGGCAAAATCAATTAAACTTCGCTATATGGTGTGATACTACAGGTTGTGGTATAGATGTTAACAACCATTTAAAAGCAGGAGGGTTGACCGGTTCACTATTCTTATTTCACGTTTACTACCAAACAAGAAGAATATTATTTGAATTAGGCATTGCTCTACCACAAGATAAAAGTTGGAATGCATTTAACAACAGTTATGACCGTGGTGCTTACGAAAGAATATGTAAAGAGTTTAATGTAGACCCTCATTCAGATTGGAGACAAAAAATGTATAAAAGTGGAAATGGTTTAGGATTAGTTCACACAACTAGCCACTCTGCATGGAAACGAACTGATTTTTAGACATGATTATTCTTCAAAAACATATTTCTAGCAGCACATCATCTGATTTAGATTTATCAAAAATGACATTTGGACCTGAAGTACCAGGTGGAAGAAAATGTGGTATTTCATCATGTGAATATCTTCCACCTTAAAAGGTTCACATTGATTATATTCTACAAGAAGATGATGTTAAGGATGTTTGGACAACATTTATTCTCGATACTTCAGAAGTTTTTACGAGAGCAGGTGTTCAACGGATTAACGAATCAATAAGAACCTATTGCTGGGCTATTCTTGGTTCACAATCTCAAACTAGAACGGATATACTTGGAACAGGAACGGCTTTTGATGCGCAGAAACAATTTCTTGCAATCGTTGAGGATGCTATCAATAGCCCTGTAGATTTACCGAGTCAAATTACAAGGTATCAAAATACATTAAAATATGCCAGAAGTAAAGTTGATTATGTTTTTGGAAATGGATTATATATGGCACCCAGTGATATGGAATTAAGAATTGGAGAAATACAAAATTATAATAATAAAATTATAGTAGCAACTGATTATCAAAAGCTCGGAATGAATAATGATGTTAATATTCAACCAATTCCAACAATTCTACATACAGAAATTAAAGGAACGCCAACAAAGAAATCTTTACCAGAACCTAAAGAAATAGCTAAATCTTTAGTTAAAGTGTCAGATGGAATAGAAAAAAAAGAAAAAAATATATCAATAGAACACGAAGATAAAAAAACAGCATTAATAGTAGGAAGTATAGTAATAATAGTAATGCTTAAGATTTTTAATATTACTTAAAATATAATAAAAAAATGATATCTGAAATACTTCAAATACTAACAATTATAACAAACACTGCAGTCTTATCAGTAGTTGGATATTACGTATTTAATTATTATAAAATAAAAAAAATATTTAAAAATATAACAATAAAAATGGATACTGGAAAAATACTTAAAGAAAGTGATCAAAATATAAAAAGTGATCAAAATATAAAAAGTGATCAAAATATAAAAAGTGATGAAAATAATGAATTAGATGAAATGAAACTTGATAGATTAGCATCAATTGTTGCTGGTGGAGGAAGTAAACAATATCTTGGAAAAGAATACCAAATGTCAGACATTGATACAATGACACCAGAACAAATAAATAAACTATACTGTAGATATGAAGCTAGATTAGGAGCAAGTATGACTAAGACATTGGGAAACTCTTTTATTAATTTATATGTTATGGGTGTATCAAAATATTTTAATGTTGTTAATCAACCAAAATTAATACAAGATTTAGAAGAAGATCCATTTGTAAATAATGCTCTGAATAGTTCATGTTGTAAACTTTATTATAGATACGGAATGTATCTTGCTCCTTTTACTGCTATGTTAACAACAGCAAAACATATTGATTTTAATAAATCCCCTGATGAAATTTACTACAGATAATGAATTAGAAAATATTACTATAAAAATGACGAGTGAAAAAAGTTGAAATTATTATGCCGGATGAAAAAGAAAAAAACTAAAGAAAAAACGAAAAACCCAAAAAGAGTATCTGCAGGTAAAAGAATTGCAGAAGCTAAAAAAATAAAAGCAGAATTAAAAAGAAAAGAAATAGAAAATATTGATAAAGAAAATAAACAATCTAAATCAACAGGAATAACAACAAAAGATAATGATGATGATGAAGTTAAAAAAGTTAAAGAATTTCCAAGTTTAAATACATACAAAAATTATATACCTTTGTGTTTAATTGGAGTTGCCGGATTGGGATTATATTTTTATAAGTCTAAACCTATTATAAAACAACAACCTGTGATACAACAGCAACCTGTTCTACAAAAAAAAGAAATTGAGTCAAAAGAAAATAGTATAGGAAGTTGGTAAAAAAAATTGTTTAAATTTAATATATAAAAATGGCGACACAAATTGATGGAAAACAAATAGCGAACATGTTATATCATGCTGGAGTGGAAACTGTATTAACAATTGGGTATTCAGAAATAGGAAGAAAACTATTGAAAAAACCAGCACCAAAAGTAGATTTTAATATGGGTGATATTGGAATGTTATCTATTGATATATTACTCGCAATGGCAACAAAAGATATGTTGGTTAAGCAGGGTATTATACCAGCAGATATTATGAAGTAATTATTTTATTTTATTTATTTAAAAATGGCAAGTGCAGTAATAATGATGATTGGTGGTGCAGCGGTTAATGCGTTAGCCTTTTCGGGTAGTAATTATTTATTTTCACATATGGGTAAAAATAGTGACGAAGAAAGAAAAAGACACGATAAAGCGATGGAAAAATTACAAGAAGAAACAACTGTATGGAATGAAAAGAGAACAGAAAGATTAGATTTTATTAATGAACAAATGAAAAAGGAACGCCATGCTACGGAAGAATTTGATAATGCCGATACAGCAATGAAAGAATATTATTATATTACTGGAAAACAATTACCTGCTTTACCTCCTAAACCCGTATTAAGTGATTTTTACACTCCGTCAGAAGACCAGAAAAAAATAGAGAGATTGCATTTATTGTTGGTGGTATGGCATTAAACTGGTTTTCTTGTATACAAAATTAAGTAAAATAACCATACGGTAAAGTATCTATTCCATTATCACATATATATCTTTTATCATCAAATGGTGACATACTTATTTTATTTATTTCATTAACATACATTTCGTGTTTATTTGAGTTTAGTGTATACATTTTATTCATTTTAGTTTTATTATTAAAAAAGACAATCTTTATAATCATCAAACTTAATATCTTTCTTTATTGTTGTTTTTCCAATTCCTTTTAATTTTTTTTTTCTTCTTCTACTTTTTGATTACTTAAATCTGTTAACGTGAAAGAATATGCTTTTACTTTTTCAGGAAAAACTTTTCATTCATAATTTTACCATTAAGTTTCATCTTTAAATTTACCAAATTACTTTTTTATTTTTATCTGAATATAAAGGATGATCTTTAGGATAATCCGATGTATCTAATTCATCTTTTATTTTTTTTCCATATCTTCATAAATATCTTTAGTTTTTAATACTTAAGAATATATAGAATCTGTATCACTTGCAACTAATTCATTCTTTTCCCATAATTTATTAATGACATTATAATAAAATTCATACATTAATTGTTTTTGAATAATCTAATACAGCTTTGTCCTAAATAAATAGGTTTGTTAAATTTAACGGAAGTAACATTATTTATTATTGCAACAAAGTTATTGTTAAAATTACTGAATCTTTAAAAATTTGGTTTGTTTTATATATTTTTTTACTTCGTCTTTATTGTTAGATAATATAATTTCACTTCTTCCTCTAATATTTTCTAAAGTCTTTCCATAGAAACTATTGTTCATTAACTTCCATAAGTCTTTTTTCAAAATCTGATTTTCCATCCTTTCTTTGTTCGGTAAATTAAAATCAATATATTTTTTAACCATTTACTTTCTTCAAAGGAAATAGTTCTATATACTTTTTTTTTACTTTCATACCGAGTTTAATATATTCCTTTAAAATTACTATTTATGAACAATATATTTCTTTTTTATCAATATAATGTTAAGAATAGTTTTTTTTCTTTACCTAATGGTTTATCTCCAAATAAATTTTTTAGTTAAATAACAGAAAAAATTTTTCTTTTTTTACTTTTTTTTTTTTTCTGGTGTTTAGGGGGGAAATATCTAAATGTTTTTTTTTTTTGCATTTTTTTTTTTGGATATTCAAAACCCAAAAATTAAAACTAAAATCCTCTCCTTTTGGGGAAAAATTTTTTTTTTAATATTCGGGGTTTTTTTTTCCCTTTTTAAAAAAATCTTTATTTTGGAAAATTTTTTTGGGGGAAAACTTTTGCCCAACCATAAAAAAAAATTTTTAAGAAAATCAAAAAAATATAGAAAAAATTTTTTTATCCCCACCCCCTTTAATTTTTCCCAAAATTTAATTTTTTTATTTTTTTTTCCCATAAAAGGGAAATATTTTGGGATTTAAAAAATTTAAATTAAAAGTTTTTTACTGCCCTTTGGTTTTAAAAAAACCAAAAAAACCCTTAAACCTTTTTCTAAAACCCATTTTTTTTAACATTTTTAACATCATTAAAATAATTTTTTAATTCAATTTTTGGTTTATAGTTTCAAACCGAAATTGCCATTTTGGAACCGGGAAAGCAAAAAAAACAATAAAAAGGAAATCTTTTTTCAATATTTTTTTAAAAAAAAAGAAGTTTTTTAAATTTTTTTTCGAATGCATTTTTGCAAAAATAAGTACAACCCGGGTCCTTAAGATAAAATTTCCCCAATTGAAAAAATTTTGGGGTAAATTTTAAATTTATGAATTCCCATTTTTTTTTGCATTTTTTACCCCCTTTTTTTTGAAAAATTGTTTGTTGGGTTAAAATTGGGGAAAAAAAATTTTTTAAATCTGGCTTTTTTAATCATTTTTTTTAATTGTTTTTATAGAATCAATGAAAATTGGGTTAGGAAAAAAACCCTTTTTTTTTTTTTAGTAGACTAATATTTCCCGTAAAAACCCTCTTTTTCTAAAATGGAAAACTCAACCATTAAATTTTCCCAAAT
The DNA here is from genome assembly GCF_026571515.1 of Ruditapes philippinarum. Taxonomy (NCBI): domain Eukaryota; kingdom Metazoa; phylum Mollusca; class Bivalvia; order Venerida; family Veneridae; genus Ruditapes; species Ruditapes philippinarum. Next base: position 49,025 of record NW_026866689.1, on the reverse strand, counting down.
ATTTGATAAGGGCCCTTTTTAACGCAAAAATCCTGGTAAAATGAAATCAAGGAATCTTAATTTTTTTTTAAAATGCCTGTTCCCATAATCCCCCTTTGAAAATAATAATTCTTTCTGAAGTTTTTTTTTAAGAAAAGAAGTTTTTTACTTTTAAAAATTATATTTCATCTTCCCATATTTCAATTCAATTCTTCAATTATGGAAATGGAAAAATCAAATTTTGGACCATTTATTGAAAAAACACTGGGTATTTAATTTTTTGTTTCTTTTACCTTTCTTTTTGTATTCCCAGAAATTGACACGGCTGCTCTCCTATTTATTTTACCCCAGAAAAAGATGAATTATGTTTCCCTTTTTTAAAATTAAAATCTTTTTCAAATTCTTTTTTACAAATATAAAACATTCCCCGTTGGGCCAACTTCTTGGGGAAATTCCCCAATCTTCTTTTTCTTTGGTTTTTACCTTTAAACATGGTTTTTTTTTTTTTTCATTTAGATACATTGATAAGTAATCTTTTTTAAAAAATTTTTAATTATCCTTTTCAACAATTATTTTTTTTTTTTCTTTGCATCGTTTCCCCACATAAGAAAAATATTGTGATTTAATAGATTTTCTGGAAATTATTAGAATTTAACATATATTCCCCATAACTAATTTATTTCTTTGTTTTACTTATCGGATTTGTATAAGATTTATTAAGGAAAATTTGGTTGAGATGAACTTTATAGGAATATGTTTGATTCAAAATCAATAATAGATTAAAAAAATGGTAATTTATTTTTAAAAAAAATGATAATTTTTAAAATTAAAAGAATGTTATTTCCTGGGTTTCTGGCATTATGGTTTTTACAAAAATATTCATAATCATTACATATTTCCCTTTATGTTTTTTAAATTTAGTTTTTTTTCTTCCCCTTTCCAAAACCCCCTTTTTTAAAAAAATTTCCCCTGAAAAAGGAAAATGTTTTTAAAGGGCTTTTTCCCCCTTATCACACATAAAAAACCTACCCTAAATTTTTTAATTAACAATAAGGGGGTTTTTTTTCATTACTTTCAATTTTAAAAGGGGAATAAACCCTACTTTTTTTTCCTCCCCTTTCCATTTTTTAAAAAAACAAAAAAGGGGAAATATAAAAGATTGTTTTTTTTTTTTTGGCCCTTTTTTAAACGCAAATACTTTTTATATTTAAAGTTTAAATTTTGGGTTTTTTTCTTTTTGGGATATCTTTTTTTTGGGATACAGGAAATTCCCCTTTTTCCCCTTTCTTTAAAAAAAATTTTTTTTTTTCAAAAATTTTTTATATTGTTTAAACCTTTTTTGGGTTTTATTTTTTTAAGAACCCGGGAAATTTTTAGCTTTGAAAATATAGCCCAAAAGAAAAAAATTTTTTAAATAAATTTTTTTGTTTTTTAAAAACCTTTTTAAATTGTTTTAAATTGTTTTAAAATTAAAAAAGGAAATTAAGGGGAACTTTTAAATAATAAATTTTTTTATATTTTTTTTTACTTTTTTAATTTTTAAAAAATATTTTTTTGAAAAAAAAAAACCCCAGATCCCCCCTTTTCCTAAAAAATTCCCAACCCTACCCAAAGGCTTAAAAATTTTTTTTTTAAAAAACTTTTTTTTAGTTTTTTAAAATATTTTAAATTTTTTTTTTGTTGGGGATAAACTTGGGGCAGGATAAAAGATTTAATGCCCTTTTTTTTACAAATTTTAAAAATCCCATGGGATTAAAAATTCCCCATTTTTTTTATTTTTTTTTTTATTTTAAAGGGGAAAATTTTTAAAATTAAAAAACTTTTTTTAAATTTTTTAAAAAATTTTTTTATATATTTTTTTACCCTTTCGCCCTATATAATCAATAATAGTTTTTCCAAAGTTAAATAAGAAATTTTAAATGATTTTGGTTTAGCTTTTGGATTTTTTTTTTTGGGTTGACATTTTTATTAGAAAATCAATTTTTGGAATAAGCCTAATAATTTTTTTTTAAATCGTGATAATAATTTTAGGATTTCCTTTGTCATAAATTTTTCCTTTGAAAAACTGGTTTTTTAATATTTTTTCTTTTGTTTTTTTTTTTTCTGATAATTTGTTTTTTTTTTGTTTTTACCATTTTTCTTCATTGTTTTACATTGAACACTGCCAACCACCAAATAGGTTTTATTTTTTTGCCTTTAATAATTTAATAACTTAAATAATTTTTGGTATTTCCTTAAAGTGTACAGATTTTTTCTTTCCCTGTCATTTTTTTAAATGAAAAAACAATTTTTTTTAATACTTATTTAAAAAATGGAAGCAAAATCGCAAAAATATATTGGGGTTTTTACGTTGTAAAAAAAACATACCGATAATGAATTCGTAAGAGCAAAAGGTAAACAAACCTAAAATAATAGATCAAATTGCTTTTAAAAGCTAAATGTTTCCTGAAATGCGGAAAATCTTAAAAAAAGTAGAATTTAAATAGCTTTGGTTTTTAACAAATAAATTAGCAAGATGAAATTTACATCATAGAGGGTTTATGTAAAAAAAAATTTCCCCTAAAAACGGGTTTTTTTTAAAATGTTTCATGTCAGTAGATCAAAACATGGGCAAGTTGGATTTGGCAGATATGCAACAAATATTCAAAACAAAAAATTAAACACTTTATAAATATTTTTTAGGCCAGTAATTTAGATTTTTTAGTAATATACGGGGTTTTGGTTAATTCCCCCTTAAAAAATAAAACCACCAGGAAAGCAAACGGGGTAAGTGAAGCCATTTTTAAAAACATTAAATTTTGAAAAGAAAGAAAACCATTGTATATATTGGGGTCAATAAAGGTTCTGAATTTTTTTAACCGGCAAGAAAAAAGAATTTTTTTAAAAAAAGAAAAAATAAAAAAAATTTTATTTTCCCCAAAACTGAAAAGGGAAGAAAAATCTATTTGAAATTTAAAAAACGCGGGATAGGAACAATAAAAACAATTTAGGGTTTAAAATATTTTAAATTGCCCCAACCAAAAACAATAAATAAAATAAATGAAATTAAAAAATTTTTTTATTTTTAAAGATTATAAAAAAAAACCATTTTCCAATTTCTTTTTTATTAAAAGGGACACCTTTTTTTAAAAGAAAAGTAAAAAGGAATAAAATCAAATTTGGAAAAACTTTTTTTACCCCGGAAACCAAAAAAGAAAAAATTTAAAAAAACCTTTAAATTAAAAATTTTGGGAAAATAAAATTTAAAAAATTAAAAAAAATTGGAAATTTTTAAAATTTTTGAAAAAGGTTATCCCAAAACCCGGTTTGGGAAAAGGAAAAAAAATATTTTTGGGGTTAACCCGTTTAAAATTTTTTAAAATACAGATCCTTTTTTCCCTTTATAAAAAAAAAATTTTAAAAAAGATGAAAAAATTTAAAGGGTATTTTTTTTATAAAAAAAGGAACAAAATACTAAATTTTTAGAATTTTAAAAATTTGAGAAAAATTTTTTGGGAAATCAAAAAACCCAAAAAAAGAAACAATTCTGATTTTGGGTAAAAAAATGAAATTACCATTAAAAATTTAAGGGAAAAGGCAAAATCTATAATTTTTTTTTAGGAAACCCAGAAAAACCAAAGTGATTGCTTTTTAGCAAAAAAAATTTTTTTTGGGAAAAATTTTAAAAATTTGAAAATTTTAGAGGGGTTTTATGAAATTTGGAAAAGAAATAAAAAACATTTAAAGACTTAAAAATTTCAAACAAAAAGTCAGAACATTAATCAACTTTTTGAAAGTAAAATTAAAAATAATGAAAGAAGCAATATACAAACTTTGGGCAGGTTTTTCCAAACTTCCAGAAAAAAGAAAATGGGACGCAACCTTTTATTCAGGAATCACCTTTAGTAAAACAAGAATGGATTGAATAAAAAGTTTGCAAATTAAGGCAAAAAACCATTCTTTTTTAATCGGCAAAAAACCGAATTGGGATAAACAAAAATGAAAGAATAGCATGATTTTAAACAAAAACGAACTTAACAGAAAAAAACTTTGTTTTGAATTTTGACAGAAAAAAGCTACAAATATTGTATAAGTTTTAAAAAAAAAAGAAGAAATAAAAAAACGTTTAAAAGATGACTAAACCCGGAATTTTTTTTTAATAAAAATTTCCCCGGGGAAAAATTTTTGGGATGAATTAAAAGAAACCCTAAAAAAACAATTTTCCCCTTAAACCAAAAAACGTTTCCCCCAAAAGAGGGAAAAATTTAAAAAATTTAAAAATTTTAAATTAAATCAAATAAAAAAGATTTTTTTTTACTAAAAAATTTCCTCCCAGAAAAAAATTAAAAAGATTTAAAAATGTTTTTTTTTTAAAAAAAAATTGAAAAGATGAAAACAAAGAGTTTCCCAGTAAAAAAAAAATTAGTTAAAAAAATAAAAAAATTTCCCCAAAAGGGGTTTTTTCAAAAAAAACCGGGGGTTTTAATTTAAAATTTTTTAGGTAAAAAAAAATACTTGAAAAAAGCCCTTAAAACCCTTTAAAAAGGGGGCGAAAAGAAGGTTTCCCCCTTGATATTTTAAAAACAAATAATCATTTTCCCTTTTTAATTTCCATATCCCGGGAAAGGGATTCCCTACCTAGAATTTAAAATTTTTTTAACCTACTATTTTACGAAATGGGAAAAAATAACCCGTTATTTTAAAAATTTTCCATAACCAAATTTAATTTTTTTAATTAATAAATTATTCACCTTTTTTTGAAAATTAAAATGAAAAATATAAAAAAAGGAACTTGAAAATAAAAAAATTGGGTTAAATTTTAAAAGGAAACGGGGGAGGGGGTTTTTTTTACAACAAAAAAAGATGGAACATACAAAACATTAAATAAAAATTTTTAAAAAAGGGGAAAAAACCCGCCCCTTTTTTTTGATAGGGCCCCGGGGAAAAAATTTAAACAAAATCTAAAACAAAAGAAAAAGGAAATTTCATGAAAATTTTTAAAAAAGTTTCAACGGGAAAAAAATTTTTTTAAAAGACTTTTAAAAAGCAACATTTTTTTTAAAAAAATTACTTTTAAAATTTGAAATTACCCCCCTCCCCCCGGTTACTAACCAAAATTAAAAATTTAAACCTATTAAAAAAAGGGCCCAGCTACTTTTTAAAATTTAAACATATTTTTTTGGGGAAAAAAAATTTTAATTTTTCAAAAAAAAATTTTTTAAAAAGAAAAGAAACCAACGGGTTTTCCGGGAACCCCCCTTTTAATCCAAAAATTTAAAAGAGTAAAAAGTTTTGGCCCAAAATTAAAAGATTAAGGAAAATTTCAGAAATAAAAAAAAATTTAAATTTAAAATGAGAGGGATACTCGAAAATAAAATTTTATACAAAAAAATTTTAAAAAAACCGGGGAAAATTTAATATTATTTTGACGGGGGTTTGAAATCTTTTTTAATATCAAATCCGTTTTTTTTTTTTACCCCGGTACTAAGTTGGGCTTTTTCCCTTTTTTTATTTTAAACCTTTTGGGAAAAATTGAGCCGTTTTGGTATCCCCGGAAAATTTTTTGGGAAATTTATTTTGGGGTTTTTAAATTTTTTTTAAAAGCGAAAAATTTCAACAAAAAAAAAAAAAAACATTATGAGTTTAAAAAACCTTTTTTGCGGGAATTTAAAAAAATTTTAAAATACAAAAAAAGATTTTTTTTTTTAAAAAGCTTTAACAAAAGGCCAAAAATTATTTTGAAAAAAAATTTTTAAAAATTGTTTTTTTAAAATAAAATTTAAAGATAAAAAATTAAAAAATTTAAAAAGGGAATGGGAAAACCATTAAAAAAAACCCAAACCCAAGGTTTGGGGAAGTGAAAAACAGAAAAAAAAAATTTTAATTTTAGAAGGGGGAAAAAGGGAAAACCGGGCCCCTTTAAAAACGATTTTAAAAAAAATTGGAAAAATTTTAAAAATTTTTTTTTTTCCCAAAAAAGTTCCCTAAAAAATTAAATTTTGGACCCCCGCCACCAAAAATATAGAATTTAAAAGCATTTTTTGCGGTTTTCCCTGGGTTTTGGAAAAATTTTAAATTTACACAAAAATTAAAACCAGTGCTTTTTTTAGGGGTTTTAAAGACGATAAAAAATGAATTGGGTTTTTATAAATAAAACTTTTGGGGGAACCCATTATCGATTTTTTTATTAATTTTAAATTATTTTTTTTTTTTTTAAAGGAAAATAAAAATAAAGGGGTCCGGGGCTAGCTAGGGGAATTGGGGGTAATTATTTTAGAAAATTTAATGTTTTCATTTTATTTTTGGGAAAATATTTTTTTTAGCATTCAAAGAGACCCTCCTTTTTTTGGGTTTTTTTCGGGGAAGGTTTTTCCCCCCCATGCCATTTTGAAAAAATATGCGGGGATTTTGGCCCTGAGAAAAAGGCTCCAAAACGACCCCAAACCCCCCCTAAAAAAGGGCCCCATGTAAAAAGGCCCCCGGGGGAACTGGAAAAAAACCCCCGGGGAAAACCGGGGAAAAAGAGAGTTTAGAAAAAAAAATTTTTGGCCAAACCCGGGGGCCCCTTGGAAAAATTTGGGCCCTTTTTTTGGCTTTTTTTTTTTCGGGGGTAAAAAAAGGGGAAATTAAAAAGGGGTTTTTTTTTTTTTTTTCGGGGGTTTCCGGGGGTTTCAAAATCAGGGCCGGGGGGGAAAAAATTTTTTTTTTTTTTTCTTTTTTTGGGGTGGGGGGGCCGCTAGACTCGCCCAAGAAAACATACAAATTTGATGTAAAGGTTTAATTTAAAGAAAACCAAAAAAAAAGGGCAACTTTTTTTTTTAAAAAATTTTTTTCGGGGGCCCCTTTAAAGGGCCCCTTTAAAACGGGCCCAATTAAAATCAAACCCCCCCAAAGAAACTCCCAAATGGGAAAGATATCCCGAAATTAATTTTAATTTTTTTTTCCCCTTTAATTAAATGTCTCAAACCTTAAAATTCCTTTTTTTTAAAATTTTTTTTATTCGAAAATTCTTTCCCGCCATGGGGTCCCCCCGGGGTGTGAGATTTTGGGTTGTGGGTTGGCAAAAAAAGGTTTTGTGTTTTAATTTTAAAGGAATTGGAAATTTTTTCCCCAAACTTTTTTTTAAATATTTTTCCCCCGATCCTGATTTTCCTTTAAGGGAAAATTTTAAAAATTTTAAAATACCCAGTTAATTTTAAAAAACTTTTAAATTTTCGGGTTTTTTAATTTTTTCTCCCTAGGGGGGGGGGGGGAAATAGTTTTTTCCCTTTTTTTTTCACAAAACTTTTCCGGGAAACGGGCCCTTCAAAAAAACCCGAACCCCTAAAAATTTTTTAAAATTTTTCCCCCCGTGTTGGGGTTTTTTTTTAAAAGGTTTCTTTTTTTTTCCACTATTTTTATTGGGGGGTTTACAATACATTTTTTAACCCCCGGGGGAAGCCCCCTCTTTTTTTTTTTAAAACCCTTTAATATTTTGTTTCTTTGAACCCTTTGCCCAAAATTTTTTTTAAACCCAATTGGGGCCCTAAATTAAAAAAATTTTTATGGGAAAGACTAAAAATAAGAGTTTTTATCACGGGAAAAACCTTTAAAATAAATTGGGTAAAACCAAAACCAAACCCAAAACCCAAAGGAAAAAAATTTGAAAAATTTTTTAAAAAGTAAATTAAAAAAACAAAATTTTCTGAAAAATTTAAAAATTTTTCCGGGGAAAAAAATAGTTTTTAAATTTAAGCCGATTTTTTTTATTTTTTTTTTTCCGAGGGGGTTTTTTTTAAAAAATAAAAAAAAACCCGGGCCGGGGGAAAAAAATTTCAAAATAAAAACCAAACCGTGAAAAATTTTAATTTAAAGGGAAAAAAAAAAAGGAAAAAAGGGTTTGGGTTTCCCCCCTTATTTTTTTTTTTAACAATCAACCTCAACCATAGGGAGAGTTTTGCCCTTTCCCAGGGGTTTTTTTTTTTTTTAAAATTGGGGGGATATTTTCCCCAATCTTTTTAAAATAAAAAAAGATACGAAATTTTTTTTGGCATTACCCAAAATTGGAAAAATGAAAAGGGTGAAACTTTAACCCCCATGTTCTTTTTTTTTTTTTTAATGCCCCCGGGGGGGAAAAATTAACAAATTTAAATCCCCCCCAAACTAATTTTTCCCCTTTTAATTTTTATTTTTTTTAAAATTACTGAAAATAAAAAAAAAATACCCTTAATAGATTGGATTTTCCCCAAAAAATTTTTTTGGTTTTTAAATCCTTTTTAACGGCCCCCAATATTTTTTTTCCCTGAAAGGGTAGTTTGCCCAAACTTTAAAGTAGGGGAAATTTTGGGCCCGGGCCCCCCGGGTTTAAAAAAAAGCCCCGGGCTTTTTTCTGGGGGGGAAAAAGGGCACGATTTTTTTTGGCACCCCTGGTTTCCCCCTTTTCAAAATAAAAATTCCCCGCAGAAAAAATCCCCAAATTTTAAATTTAAAATTTTTACGCCATTTTTTTTAACCAAAATTTTAAAAAAGATCAGTAGAAAAATAAAGAAAAAAACCCCCCGGGGAAAAATTTTTCGTTGGGAAAAAAAAATTTTTTATTCCTAAAATGTTTTTTCTAAATGGTAATATTTTAAAAGAATCAATTAGGATTAAATTTAGTTTTTTTAAAATTTGTAAATTAGATTTTTTCCCAAATGAAAATTTGTAACCTACTTTTTTTTGATAAAAAAAATAAAGGGCCTTTTCCCCTTTTCCCTTTTGATCCACGTTTGCTTTATTGAACATTTTCGTTTAAATGAAACAAGGGCCCTTTTTTTCCAAATAAAAAAATTTTTCTTTTTACTCCCATTAAATCTTTTTTATGTTTTTTAAATTTTCAAAAAATAATTTAATTTTTAAAAATTTTTTTCCCCTCTCTTAAAAACTTTTTAGGGTTAGCTTTACGGGTTTTTGGGTTCCCCCCCAAAAATGGCCCTTTTCTAGCGGGGACATTTTAAAAATTTTACAAAGAGGTCGGGGGAAAAAGCATGCCCCCAGCTAACACGGGCTTGTAAAATCATTTTAACAAAATACACATGTTATTAAATTTTGTATCTGGTAGAAAATTAAAAAAAATTGTTAATTTGTTATTTGTAAATCCATTCAAACATACTTTTACTAAATGGCAACAAAAAATATTGGTAGCAATTTTTTAACCCAAAAAAAATTTTGTTTGTACCAGGTTGTTTTTTCTTTAAATAAAGAAAAAAAATGCGGGGTTTAATAAAACTTTAAACATATCTGTGACTTTTTTAAAGATCTTTATTTGAAATTAGTTTGAGTCCCTTATTGGGATAATAAAGATTCTAAATTATTTTTTTTATGAGGGCTAATTGTTTTTTTTTTCCCCTTTGTTTTTTCCCAAGAATTATTCCCAAAAATATCCGGGCCTTTTTTTCCCGGGGAGGTTTTTTCTGGGTTTGGGGGGGACCCAAAATTTTTTTTAGGAATTGGAAAAAAAAAAATTTTTTTAAGGGTTCCCCCGGTTTTAAAAGCTTTTAAATAATTTTTATTTTTGGGAAATTTTCAATTTTGGAAAGGTACCCATTTAAAAAACTAAATTTTTGAAATGCTTTTTATTTTTTAGGGTGCATGTTTAAATCAATTTGGGCATAGAAAAACGTTGAATTTAGGGTTTTAACCCAAAATGTTTATTCCCTTTGTTTAAAATCAAAAAATTTCCCAGTTTATTCTTTAAAACTGGCCCCCTTACCAGAAACATTTTTTGATATGACATTTTAATTCATGCTTTTTGGGTCACAATCGCAATTTTCCCCGGCACTTTCCCCCAAATAAAACCTGGAATAAAAAGGTTAGCAGTCTACTTTAAATTTTTCAAGCCCCTTTCCCAAACCATGCCCCAAAAGCTTGGGGGCTGTTTTTACTGATAAAAAAAAACCAAAAAAAAAGTTTACATTTAAATTTGACAACCTAAATAAAAAAAAGCAGCTTTAATATTCTGTTTTGTGCCCAAAAAATCAAAATATGTTCCGAATTTACTTGCATTTTAAAAAAAGCTGTGTTTATTATTCAGAAAAAAGGGTTTGGATTTTTTAAAAATTTTAAAGGTTTCCCCATTTCTACCAAAAATTTGAACCCCGCCTTGACCAAAATGGGGGGTTTAATTGGTTTCCCCAAAATTTTTCCTTTTTATTAGAATAAATTTAGTTAAAAAAAAAACACAATTTCCCATTTCCCAAATGGACCGTAAAAAATACATGATAAAATCAAAGGGAGCAAATTTTTCCCCAATATTCCCAATTTTCCATTCCTTGAAAGAGTTATACCTGTTGAAAAAAATTTTTGCGTCGTTTCAGTTTTGAAGTCTTTGAAAAAGAAATAAATTAAGATAAAAAGAAAGAAGTTGCTTTAATTTCAAGTTTTGGTCGTTAATTCATTTTTTATAACAAAAAAAAAGGGTAATTTACACATCGAAGGGGGGAAAACCCTCAAATTTTTTCCCCCAAAAACCCAAATAAATTTTAAATTCCAAATTTTTTTTTTTTAAATTTTATTTTTTTTTTTTATTATTCTTTTTTTTTTTTTTTTTTTTTTTGATTTATTTTTTACACGAAGCCGCCTTTTTTTATGGTTCCCTTGGTATAAATGGTTATAAAAAGGAAAACCCGGTTTATACATACAAAAAAAAGGGGGGTTTAAAGGGAAAAATACCAGCGTTTTAGGGTTGTGTTTTTCAATTCATTTGTTTTCTTTTACTAAAGAAAATTAAATTTTAAATAATACTTGGCTTAAATTCCTCTTACGTATCTCATTGCCCTGCATAAACATTTTATTGTTTTTTTATTTTTTTTTTTCAGAGGGGGTTTGGGGTAGTCTTTTCACAATTTATAAAGAGCTCATTTAAATTACCCCTTTGTCAAATTACCTGTTTTTTTAATATTGATAGAAATTTTAAAAACCCTCAATCAAATCAAATTGGGTCTTTTGGGAGATAAATAACTAAAATTTAAGCAAATATTTAAACATTTTAGCAAAAAAAAGGTTTTTGAATGGTTTTTTTTTTATTTTAACCCAAAATTTTTTTTAGGGAAAAAATTTTCTAAAAAAATTTTTTGGGTTTTAACTTATTTCTGGATCTATAAAAAGGGAAAAAATAAGCATCAAGAAAAAACATATTGCTAAAACTTACCATCACAAATTTAAACCCTTTTTGGAGTCTCTTGAGAAAAAATTTTTTGTTTTAAAGCAATATCCTTTTGATCTTATGAAATTTTTTACCAGGAAAGCCCAAACCCTAAAAAGTAGCACTCGGTTTTTGAAATAAATAAAAAATTTTTAAAATGTATTAAGGGAAAAATTAATAGGCCCCTTTGAAAAACCGGTTTGTATTTTTAGTTTGGGCCCCCCCCTCGGGGCTGCGTCCGATTTTTTTTTTCCGGAGCCCTATCTCCTACCCCGCAGGAAGGAATTTTTTTAAGAAACTTCATACAAATTTAACCACTAAAGGGAAAAAAGCCTGTGTTCGGTGGGATTTAACCAGGTCTCTACGTAAAAGGTTTTTGGTTTTCATTTAAAAAAGGTCAATAAAAAAACGCTTGTCCGGGGGGAGGGAAATTCTAAATATCAAAGAGGGTTTTTAAATAAATTTGGGACAAATGTTTTTACCATTGTAGGCGGAAATGTTCGCGGCAAAAATTACCGGGCCCGGGGGCCTAAAAAGCTTCGTAGGGAATGTTCACCACTAGGGGAACAGTGTCAAGTGCAGTGCCCCGATTCTAGGGTTTAAAATTAAGGGCACATTAGGGTCATTGAAAAATGTTTGTTTTGAGCCCGAACTTCTATTTTAATGTAAATTTTGGGACAAATGTTCCCCTTTTGACGTTTTTGCGCATAAAAAATCCGGTCCCCACTACCAAAGCCAAAGGGCAATTTTGGGCATATTTGTGAACGGGGGACCATTTTTTGTCATCATTTATTGATGGGGTTTGGGAACCCAAAATTAACTACCCTTTACTTTCAATTTGCACTAAATTAAGGGTTAAAAATTTGCAAAAAAGGGCAAGATCATTAAGATTTATTTAAAATTAAAAAGATATTTTCCGAAAAATTGCCCCAAAACATTTTTCCCTATTTTGCATTTTCTACGAGGGGTGCCGGAAAATTTTTAAATTACTTTTTTATTTTTTTTTATAACAATACATACTTTTTTACAAAATTTTTTTCAGCAAAAATATACCCTATCTAGCGAACACATTTTTCAAAAAAAAAAATTTAAAATTTTTGACTTACGTTTTTATTTTTACAGCAAATTTTTAAACAAAAATAAAATACCCTCGTCATGGAGCCTTTTACAAAAGTCAACGGCGTCAAATTTTAAATTTTAAAGTTTTTCCACTATTCAATTTCTTCCGATTTAAAAAAGCCTATCTGTCGGCAAATACTTTATACATGTTATGTTCCCTTGCTATTTCTTTATTGGGAATTTTATTTCACCTTTTTAAAAAAAAAAAACAAAAAACAAAGGTGTCACTTTTTCCCATTTTAAAATGTGTGAAATTTTTTTCCCAAAAATTGTTGTAACGCAATCTACAAATTTTGGCCCCTGCTACTTTTTTGGGCAAACTGGGAAAGTTTTTATACAAAATACTGTTCATCACCGCTTCTTAAAACGTTTTTTGACAAATTTAAAAAAATTTTCCCTTTAAAAAATTTTTTGGTTTGATTTTGTTTTTCAAGTAAAGATTTTAATTTATTAATTTAGCTTTGCTTTTTTAAGTTAAATAAAAATTACGTTGCTTTTGTCCTTAATATGACGTCATTTTTTTCGACACAAAACTTAACGCAACTTCATTGCCTATAATTTTGTCCGGTTTTAAAAAGTTGTTTTTTGCGTATGGGCGTTTGTTATTTTCCCAAATATCAAAAAATGTACCCTTTTTATTTTCCCCAACATTAAAACAAAATTTTTTTCAACTTTTTTTCCAAATTTTTTTAAAAATTTTTTTTTATGAAATCAAAGTGCTTCCCTGAATTTTGTTGATCTGTTGCCATGGTGATTGGCATTTCCGAAAAAAACTTTTATCATTTTTTTAATTTTTAAAAAAATTTTAGCAGAATAAATTTCAAGCAAAATATTAACAAACATTTTTATGTGACTGTTATAAAAATTTTTTAGCCCTTTTTTACGAACTTTCCGGACAAACCCCCGTATAATGCTTTAAATCACTTTCAAAAGCTTTTTTTTAAAGGGGGTATACTTCCCACAATGTTGCCCCTTTTTAATTTTTAATTTCAACATTAAAGAGAGTTACAAAAAAAACATGTAACACGCAAATCACGGGAGACATTTTAAAATTTGACGACTTTAATACTTTTTAGCCAACAGGAATCAAAAAGGAAAACTAACTTTAAAATAAATTTTTCACCCCTGTTTTGACAAATTTTCTTTTTTCCTTCCTTAAATAAACAGGCGGTGCCGGGAGGGCACTCTTTTTCGGTTTCCAGGGAAAACTTACTCTAATTTCATTTTTTGTTTAATTTTACTTGATGAAAATTTTTCAATTTTTGACATTATACTTTATAAATAAAAAACAAAAGCCTTTATTTATATTGTTTTTAAAAATTTTTTTCAAACAGTTAGAAATTCCCTTAAAAATTTTTATATTTTTATCTTTCGTTACCACTAAAATTGTCCATTTTGGGATTATTATTCCTTTTTTTAAAAATGTAACCCCGGGAAAAGGGCCAAATTTAATAACGGTCTTTTCCCTTAAACCATGCAATTTATCACCCTTTAAAAAGCGACTGTTTTTAGTGCCCAAATTTTTTTTATATCATACCGACAACCCCGTATAGATAGTGTGTAAAAAATAAATGAATTTTCACCACTGTGAAGGCATAATACGCCGAAAGACTTTTGGGGTTAAATTTTTACTTTAGCCTTTTATGAACATTTATTTTTCTCCCAATTTTTTTGTTTTCTGTTTTTCGTTTCCTTTTTTCCTTCCCCCGGGGTCCAGTTTTTTGAAAGGTATATTATTGTAAAATTTTCACAACCCTATCATTTTAACTTTATCATGAAAAACATAACTTTTCCCTTCAATTAAAAAAAAAAATCCAAATTCCTTTTTAAGAATAAAAAACTGGGAAAATTTTAAACCAAAAAACAATATTTAAACATTCTGTCCCAATTTTTCCCGAATTTTTTTCAGATTTCCAAACCCACATTTTGGGTAAGTTTTCACCCAAATTATAAAAAAAGTTTAAAAAGATATGATTATTTTTGGGCTGCTTTTTTTAATCTAAATTTTTTAAATCTAACCAATTTTTCCCGCCCATAGTTCAGGAAAAAATTTAAAAATAAGGGTTTATAGTTTAAAATTTGGATTGACTTTTTTCCCCTTTTTTTGTTTATTTTTTTACCATTAAAAAATTTACTTCTGTAATTCATGGTTTCCCGAAATATTCGTCGGAAAAGTGTCCTTTTTCTTAAGATATTGGGGAAACAAGACACACATTTTATTTTGATGGTTAGCATAAACTATTTTGATACTAAGATATAAAAAGTCAAGAGATAAAAGTCATAAATATGTGTAAATGCCAAGTATTGCAATATGTTCATACAAAAAATTTGGAATTTATAATACATCAGACATCTATAACTGCTGGCTGTCGTTGTTTTATTCCTTTATCTTAGGCTTAAATCTGCACTAACTGCAATTTTTTTTCAAAATAAATTTAATCATTATATTTCTGTCAAGAAGTATAGCAAACCACAATATACCTTAAGATTTCAACAAAAAAAACGTCTTGATTCATACAAATTAATTTCAGCATACCGAAATTGCAGTCAGTTCTCAGTTGAACAATTTTTCAATAACTGTGAAAAACATCGTTATTGATTTGCTCTCTAATCATGGCATGGTGGGTTTGAGAAAATTGTCTTGTCTCCTCAGTTTCATCGTGCACTTTTAGATGAAAAGTTATTAATCCGAAGTGTTCCGATTATTGAGATATTGAGGCCCATTTTCTTCTTAAATCTAAGTAATAATTTTAGTAACAATTAAATTACATTTCACCGTCTACAAAATATGATGGATGTCAGGAGATTGAGAATTTTTTATACAGGATTTTGAATATTTTTATAAGAATTAGAGAATGTCTTTCATAATTCGCCACTGCATCTTTGCAATTTAAAATGTCATAATCAATCATTTTAAATGCTTGTATTAATTCTTATTTATTATGCATTTTTAAACTGACTACTTAATTCTAACAATAAACAAAATTAAAACAAATTTATGACTCAACTTTGTTGGGGGATTTAGCCTCCAGGACTTTATTTTGAATAAAAATTTAGAAGATGTTCACTAGACAATGTTTCCCATGCTAAATATCTACAGTCAAAAGCCATGTTTTAGAGGACAATTTTTAAGTGTTAACTAACTACAAATATGAAAACTTCATGACCACCTGGTGGGGCCAAATATGAACAAACTTTGCAAGAGGTCTATAGACAATGGTTTGCATACCAAATATAGATTAGATATAGTCTTCGTGGCTTTTGAGAAATAAAGAAATGTAAGTTTGTAATTAAACATTATAAAGGACACTTTATGACCTCTTAAGACCATAAGGCTATAATTTTATCAAACCTGGTAAAGGTTATACCAGAAAATGTGTCATGCCAATTACCTTAGTTTAAATCTTTATGGTTTTACGGAAGGAGAAGTTGATACTGTATTTCACCTATCAACGGAACACTCCCGGAAATGAAACAAATTAGTTCCCCAGGGCTATAATTTGAACAAATTTGCTAGTGTTCCACTTACATGTTTCATGTTTAATATCGAAGCTTTACTGATGAAAATTGCAATTTCTGACATTATACTTTTTAGTAAATAAACACAAAACGCCTTTATTTATATAGTTTTAATTTTTGTCAAACAGTTAGAAATTCCCTAAGATTCTATATTATATCTACGTTACACTATATTGTCCATTGGCTATATTATTCTTTTGTAAAGTGTAACAAGAATGACCATTCAATAACGGTCTTTCCATAATCCATGCAATTTTATCACCTTTATAGCGAATGTGTTTTAGTGCATTTTTTGATATCATACAGTACACACGTTTAGATAGTGTGTATATTATTCATGTAATACACCACTGATGAAGGCATAATACGCCGAAAGTACTTAGGTATTTATACTTTAGCCTTGAATGAACATTTATTTTCTCCCAATTTATTGTTATTCTGTTTACGTTCCTGTATCCTTCCTGGTATCCAGTGTTTTTGAAAGGTATATTGTAGTTGTAAACATTTTCACAACCCTATCATGTAACTTTATCTATGAATACATAACTTTCCATTCAATTAAATAAAACT
This sequence comes from Ruditapes philippinarum, assembly GCF_026571515.1. NCBI lineage: Eukaryota > Metazoa > Mollusca > Bivalvia > Venerida > Veneridae > Ruditapes > Ruditapes philippinarum. The sequence goes on along the minus strand of NW_026866689.1, from coordinate 32,698 downwards.
CCAAATTCCTTTCAAGAATACAAAGACTGGCAATTTCAAACCAAAGACAAGTATAATCATTCTGTCAATTTTCCTGAATTTTTGCAGTACCAAACCTACATTTGATAAGTTTTCACAATATTATAAAATAGTTCAAAAATATATGATTATCTGGTCTGCTTTTTTTAATCTAATGTTAAATCTAACCAATTATCTGTCTATAGCTTCAGGAAATTAACAGATAATTGTTATAGATTAAGGTGTGATTGACATTTTCTCCTTGTTTTGTTTATTTTTTTTACCATTAAAGAAATTACATTCGTGTAAGTCATGGCTTCCCGAAATATCGTCGGAAACAGTGTCTTTTCTTAAGATATTGGAAACAAGACACACATTTTGTTTTGAAGTGTTAGCATAAACTATTTTGATACTAAGATATTAAAAGTCAAGAGATTAAAAAAAGTCATAAACATGTGTAAATGCCAAGTATTGCAATATGTTCATACAAATAAGTTGAATTTATAATACATCAGACATCTATAACTGCTTGGCTGTCGTGTTTTATTTTCCTTTATCTCAGGCTAAATCAGCAACTAACTGCAATTTTTTCAAATAATTAATCATATATTTCTGTCAAGAAGATAGCAAACACAATATACCTTAAGATTTCAACAAAAAACGTCTTGATTCATAGCAAATTAATTTCAGCATACCGAAATTGCAGTCAGTTCTCAGTTGAACATTTTTTCAATAACGTGAAAAACATCGTTATTGATTTACTCTCTAATCATGGCATGGTGTTTGAGAAAATTGTCTTGTCTCCTCAGTTTCATCGTGCACTTTTAGATGAAAAGTAATTAATCCGAAATGTTCCGATTATTGAGATATTTGAGGCCCATTTTCTTCTTAAATCTAAGTAATAAGAATTAGAGAATGTCTTTCATAGTTCGCCACTGCATCTTTGCAATTTAAAAATGTCATAATCAATCATTATTAAATGCTTGTATTAATTCTTATTTATTATGCATTTTTAACTGACTACTTAAGTTCTAACAATAAACAAATAAAACAAATCCATGGCTCAACTTTGTTGGGTCGATTTAGCCTCTAGGACTTTAATTTGAATAAATTTAGAAGATTTTCACTAGACAATGTCCCATGCTAAATATCTAAGCAAAAGCCATGTTTTAGAGGACAAGTGTTTTTAAGTGTTAACTATATACAAATATGAAAACTTCATGACCACCTGGTGGGGCCAAATATGAACAAACTTGCAAGAGGTCTACTAGACAATGTTTCATACCAAATATAGATTAGATATAGTCTTCGTGGCTTTTGAGAAATAAAGAAATGTAAGTTTGTACATTATACATATAAGGACAATTTATGACCTCTTAGGTAGACCAATTAAGACCATAAGGCTATAATTTGATCAAACCTGGTAAAGGTATACCAGAAAATGTGTCATGCCAATTACCTTAGCTTTAATCTTTATGGTTTTACGGAAGGAGAAGTTGATACTGTATTCACCTTCAACCGACACTCCCGGAATGAAACAAATTTAGTCCCCAGGGCTATAATTTGAACAAATTTGCTAGTGTTCCACTTACATGTTTCATGTTTAATATCGAAGCTTTACTTCCTGATTATAGAATATAGAAAAGACGATTTGTTAAAGTTTTTACTATTATTATACATACACGAAAATCAATGACCATCCCCGGGGTTGGGCTAATTTAGACACAACGGCTATAATTTTCTAAATAACCTTGGAAAGGGTCCACTAGATAATGTTTTATGCCAAATATCTTAGCTTTGGCATTAATAGGAGTTTGAAACTTCCAATTTTTATATTCTTATCAAGTTTACGTTTACGCAGCATCATGATGTATTAAGTGCATTTTATATTCAACTGAACTCAATTATAGCATTTCAGTTTTCCTTATCAAACACATTAATCCTTTTTACAACGTGTATTCATCCAACATTCAAATCAAAAGGCCGATATAGTCCTCATTAATGTTCAACATTATTACCAAGACTAGACTACAAGACCTCTTTTTCCTTAGAAATATGTCGCCGCTTTTATCTCCTTTAGATACATCGTCACTTGATAAAAGACAAATTGGATTCTTTGTAACGAAATGGCACACAGCCCAAAATAAAATGATAGTTATAAAATATATAAGAACAAACACTATGGCGTCTTAAAACTTCCGAGATAAGAAATTTAAAATGAATCTTTCACAAGTCAAACATGTCCATAATTTACATTAAATATAAATGTACATTCAAGATTATTTGTTGATTCTTTTGATGACTCCTTGAATGCACCATCAAATTTATCCAAAGGTTGCACACATCACTATTTTTGGCGTGTTTCGGATCGATGATGATCTTAGATACATCATGCCTTTTTGCAAATGTATTACAATTTATTTTTCAGTTATTAAAATGACAAAACGAATAAGTGGATATTAAATAGTTATCTATCAAAATATATTGTGAAAAAGGAAATATATGTCAAAGTAGATAGTGGCATTGTCCATTTTGATATATGTTTTGTGAGGGGTTTATTTCTTGTTGACAGTAGAAAAATATTCGATTTCCAGATGAATTTCAGACAAAATTAATGTTATATAAGTATAGTACGTTCAATCATTTTAGTGACGACAATATTGTCTTAAATAGCACAAAGCTTTGTTATTTTATTTCACAATTCAGAACGTTTGGTTCTAATTTCTATTTCAATTTCAAATTGATATTAAAATGAAAAAGAAATGTATCTTTAAGCTTTCAAAGAAATCAAAATTGACAGTTGACAGTTTACTACAAAAATGATATCATATAATCAATGTTGTAAATGTATTACTGAAAAAATAAACAGTTTTACTAAAGAATGTTTAACGTTATACAATCATTCTGTTTTCATGCGCTAATTAATAATATTTTATTCTTGAATATGACAAAGACTTCTCAGTTATTTAAAACAAATAAATATTAAAAGTAAAAAAATATATATAAAGTTCATAAACAAAATATTGTTTTTGTTATATCAGAGATTATTAACAGCATTTGCCGTTAGCATTAATATATATGTCTTTTAATGTATGTTGTGATGTAGGATTCATGACACAAACAATGATTCTACAGACTGTCAAATATATAGCTTTATTATCCCCCGTCGAAAAGGCGGCGGGGGATATAGAAATAGTCTCCGTCCGTCCGTCCGACCTTCCGTCCGTCCGACATTCTTGTCCGGAGCATATCTCAAAAAGTATTTGAGGTATCAACTTGAAACTTCATAGGTGGATAGACCTCATTGAGGAGGAGTGCATTGCTTAAGAATGATAACTCTACCCTGCATAATTTTTGAGTTATTGCCCTTTGTTATTTTTCAAAATTAATTTTTGTCCAGAGCATAACTCAAAAAGCCTTTGAGATATCAACATGAAACTTCATAGGTGCATAGATCTCACTCAAGAATGATATTTCTACCTTTCATAATTCTTCATAATTCTTGAGTTATTGCCCTTTATTATTTTTCAAACTTAACTTTTCACCTGAGTGGAGCATAACTCAAAACATGTTTGAGATGTCAACATGAAATGTCATAGGTGGATAGATCTTATTGAGGAGGAATGCTGTGCACAAGAATGATAACTCTTCGCTATATAATTTTTGAGTTATTGCCCTTTGTTATTTTCATACTATTTTGTCCGGAGCTTATCACAAAGAGTATTTGTGGTATCAACTGTAACTTCATAGGTGGATGGATCTCATTGAGGAGGAGTGCAGTGCACAAGAATGATAACTCAAATTCTAATTTGAATATCCATGAGCAATAACTAAGACCCCATTTTAGGTAAATCAATACTTCGGAACATATTTTTGCAGACGACACGGAAAAGGTTGGGAAGTTCTGTTTGTTTGAGTAAACCATCTTATTCTTAACATTGTTTTATGGTACTGAATTATATTCAAAATAAAAAAATGTCTGGAAAACTGCTATGAATTGTTTAATAAATGTGAAAAAAGGCGTTAATTTCAGGCCTATATTCAAATTAAAAAGTAAATTGAAGTGCAACATTAAACACATGGCAATGCTGGACAGGTACCTAACTTTGTCCTGTCAAAGTTTTGTACCCCTCCGTAGACTGAGTTTTATTTTATTTGTTAAAAAGTGCGATTTGTGGCAGGAAACTGCTAGGAAACCAGAACACAGTTAGCTGTCAGGAAGATATTAGTCTGTTGTCTTCCTTTCCTTAGGAAGTGACATACCGTCAAAACAATGTGAGTAGAGTCGAAATAACTAAATTCTTTATCCTAAAACATTTAATTTTCTAAATTTCTAAGAGAATTAAAAGTTCTTAAATACTTTAGATATATAAAACCAGTACAAAGTGTTTTGATTAGTACCTCATCGTGATTAATTTCTCATAAAAAGCGAATTTCGTTTCATTTATCAAAAAAGAAATTCTATCAACCCACATGTCTCATGTCTAAGATATTAATCCGATGAGGGATCAGGATTTTAAAATGTCTTTTGATAAACATATTACATCCAATACTCTTCAACCAGATATCTGATATATTCCACTTCAGACAAGACTGTTTGAGTTCTATGTTATTGCATAGTGTCGCTACACAAACTATTTTTCTAATGAAAATCATTGGTGCAATGATTACATTTATACACTGAGATATTTCTTTTTCTAACATTTCTGATAAACAATATTAAAAAAGGTCGATGACTCAGAAAACCTTATTGTTTGGCCTTCTGGACTGATGTGGTTTGTCACTCGTAAAAAAACTTTAATACATTCAAATTATTCCAATTTTTTGTTTTTGTTGTACCTGTAAAAACTATCATTATGCCATACGCTAGTTGAATACTTAGATTATATGAATTCATCACGGCCAGCGATTTTTTTAACTGATTAAAATTTATTGCATAACATACTAAAATTGAGCTCCGAAGCATTTTGGATCAGCTTAAAATTTTAAACTTAGTAGACAAATGGCAGAATTGTAGTTATTATTCAAGGAGGGAGATGATTTATACTTTGTCGTGCATTTGCGGGTCTGACGGGCCTCTGAGATAAACTATTGACTTTTGACAATCTCCTCCCAGCATTGAAGATTACAACTCCTCGAATGGTGAAAAAATCATTAAGTCAATTTGAGTTCTGTTCTCTCACGTATGAAGAAAGGTAAATTTCACCACTGATTAATGGTGAATGTATGAAATAAATACTGTCAAACCTTTACTGGTCAGATAAGATCTCAGATGTCACTCCATACATCATTTTGGACAGGCATCAACAGATTAACCTCCGTCCCTTGCAAGCTAGCGGGTCTGAAATATACGTAAATGACATGTTCACTTGCCTTCCATACATTATTTGGAGAGTCTTCGTAATTTGTATTCGGATCAGAAGTAAGTAAGTAATATTGATGTAGCGCTTTGTCTATTACCTGTATTTTTACATATTGATAGAATTGTAAGAGGAAGCATCTGTCTCATCTAAATTGTTCTGTAGAGATAAATAACCAAATGGTATGCAAATGTCAAGATTTAGCAACAAAAGTGTTCAGAATGGTAATTATGCGGGTACTGACTTGTAGAACTGTCTGACATGCTTGCTTAAATAATTTTTTGCTTTGACTATTAAGTTCGTTCCTTTGTGGGTTTTTTATGAATATTAGGAACAAATAAGTACGATGTACATAAATACTGCTTTACATAATCGCTGTATTTAAATTGCTAAGAAATTAAGACATGCCGCTAAATAACTTAACTAGCAATATGTCCATGTGTTGATGACATTTTACCCGTTTAAGCACATATAAGCAAGTTCTTCTCAACAAAAAGACGTACATGTATAATCTGAACATTCGGTGTATTTCCTTGAAACGTAATGACATTATGTGCTATAGTATGATAAGATTTTGGAAAAGTCTTTATAATTTGACTTTTAAAAGTAAATAAATAAGATTTAAAGCAATTGTTTAGTTTTTATGCAAATTCGAACTAATTGTTTGAATTGAATATATTAAGATTATGTTTATAACCGTTTTTTTAATTAAATATCTTTTCTTTCCATTTATAACGTTAATATTTAATTAATTAAACAAAGCATGGACCAATGTTGTGTGTAAAGTGACATTGTGCCCATCCAAGTGCAAATGGTGGGCGCATAGGTGAAAGTCAAAAATATTCAATGATCCGAATGACCCATGAAAGTGTCAATAAATTTTGTTCGGAATTTATCAGTAGCATTCATTTTTAAAAAAGAGTGGGGGGTCTTTTTATAATAAAAGTAGTTTTGTATTTTATGATTATCAGTTATTGGTCAATCACCATTATAAAACTCAATATTTTGAGATATATTACTAATTCAGCTCAACATGACAGTGAAAAAAAATGAGCATAATGTCACTAAATTAATAATAAAAATGATAAAATGTGCATGTGATAAGTCAGAACTTGTAGTAAACACATGATCAAGTGCCAGCAAAAAGGAATATTTATATGAAAGAACCTTTATTTGTATCAGGTTAGTGTTTAAACAAGAACAATCAAATGGTCGATACGTACGCATTATTACAGAACTGAATATTAAATATAATTTGATGTCAGTTCAATGAATACAGAAGTATCCAATAACAATACATATTTATTATTTTGCAGACTAAAGCACATATACTAATAGTACACATTACACATTATGCCTTTCATTCTTTAGACAATGCAAATATGTGTTAAATAACTTTAAATTTCATGTAATGGTTTTAGCGCATTTTAGATGCTTAACAGATGAAGAAAGAAGTGATTAGTGTGAAATTATTTGTCTTAAAAGTAGCAAAAAAAATGTATTATTTTGAAGGAAGTATAACAGTCCTCAAAAGAAATAACTTTTGAGAAATGAAAAAGAATTTCTGGAGCATAATTGGCTTTTAAACTGGAATTCATCTACTCTCCTAGAACTACAAATAGGAGATATGCGTATTAACTTAATTGTTTTCCTTAATTGATGTCTCAAACCTTAAATTCCATTTATTTATTTTTTCGATAAGTCATGCGCCATGTGTCTCCTGGCTTGAGATTGAAGTAGTGGGTTGGCAGAGGTCTGATGTTTTAGATGGAATTTCCAACATTTTTAAACATATTTCCGATCCTGACTTCTAAATGTATCTGAATACGCAAGTCACGGTAGACATACTGAAATCGACGACTCAATACGTTTGAGCCAACAGGAATCAAAAAGGAGACTTACTTTAACATAACTCTTCACCCATGTCTGACAAATTGCTTTAAACCTTCCTTAAATAATCAGGCGGTGCCGGGGAGGGCACTCTTTTTCGGTGCCAGGGAACACTTACTCTAATGTCATTTGTGTTTAATTTTACTTGATGAAATTGCAATTTCTGACATTATACTTTTTAGTAAATAAACTCAAAACGCCTTTATTTATATAGTTTTAATTTTTGTCAAACAGTTAGAAATTCCCTAAGATTCTATATTATATCTACGTTACACTATATTGTCCATTGGCTATATTATTCTTTTGTAAAGTGTAACAACAATGACCATTCAATAACGGTCTTTTCATAATCCATGCAATTTTATCACCTTTCTAGCGACTGTGTTCTAACTATACAGTACACAGTATAGATATTGTGTACTCTATTTTGTGCATATTATACATGTAATACACCACTGATGAAGGCATAATACGCCGAAAGTACTTAGGTTTCTATACTTTAGCACTGTATGAACATTTATTTCCTCCCAATTTATTGTTATTCTGTTTACGTTCTTGTATCCTTCTTGGGATCCAGTGTTTTTGAAAGGTATTTTGTAGTTGTAAACATTTTCACAACCCTATCATGTAACTTTATCTATATGAATACATAACTTTCCATTCAATTAAATAAAACTCCAAATTTCTTTCAAGAATACAAAGACTGACAATTTCAAACCAAAGACAGGTATAATCATTCTGTCAATCTTCCTGATTTCTTGCAGTTCCAAACCTACATTTGATTAGTTTTCACAATATTATAAAATAGTTTTAAAATATATGATTATAAGAAATTTAAAATGAATCTTTCACAAGTCAAACATGTCCATAATTTACATTAAATGTCAATGTAAAGTAAATGTTATTTGTTGATTCTTTTGATGACTTCTTGAATGCACCACCAACTTTATCCAAAGGTTGCACATATCGTTGTTTTTATCGTTGTACAATGTACATATCTTGTGAAAAAAGGAAATGCATGTCATTACCAAAGTCAAATGTTTTGTGGATTTTTTTATTTTATTAACATTTGCAGTTTCAGCATGTTTGCGAAGTAGATTATGGTATTGTCCATTTAAATATATGCTTTGTTGTGTTTATTTCTTGCTGACAGTAGAGAAATATTCGATTTCCGGATGAATATCAGACAAGATTAGTGTTACAAAGAATAAAGTACTGTAAATCATTTTGGTAACGTCAATATTGTCTTAAAGAGAACATAGCATTTTCATTTTATATCACAATTCAGAAAGTTTGGTTCTAAATTTCTTTCACAATTTCAAATTGATATTAAAATGAAAAAGAAAATGTATCTTTAAGCTTTCACGGAAATCAAAATTGACATTTCTACAAAAATGATATCATGTAACCAAAATAAAAATTTAATAAAGAAATAGCCAGCAGAACAAGATATAACATCAGGCTACAAGCGTGAGGTCTATGACATTCATCCAGTGGGAAATCAATCCGTTAAAATGTCTTTTGATCAACATATTACGTACAATAGTCTACAACTCTTATCAACTTAGGACAGACTTCTATTCAACTTAGGACAGACTGTTTGAATTCTTAATTTCACCTTGCGTAGGGTCGTTTAGATCTATACAATACTTTCGACTGAAAAATCATCGATGCAATGGTTACATGTATACACGCTAAGCCTGAGAGATATTTTTTTTTAATGAAATGAAATTTATTCTCTTATATACAACTGCTAAAATATATATATATATATCTTTTATTAAGTAGTAAGATATGTTTTAAATAGAATCTTAAACAATAAGCGGTGAAACGTAAACAAGCTATTCTATTCCTTACCAGAATCGGATTCACTTAACTTTGGCTGGTTTTCTGAAAACTGACCATATGCCACGACCCTGTGAAGCATGCTATTTGGGAACTAATTTCTTTATAATTTTAGCTGTATATCATTCCTTACATTTCGAAAGAACAATGATAAAATATGTCGATGACTCTTGGAACCTAATTATTTTGTACTAAGTCGGTTTATCATTCGAAAGGTTTTATAAAACATGGGATATACAACTTTTGTTCTTGTTTGTATCCGAAAAAACTACGAATATTTTTGACGCTAGTTGAATACATAGATCATGAATTCATCATGACCAGCAAATTTAGAGCCCATGATTGTTTTACGTTGCAATGGTTTATCGTATTAATTCATGCATCATCCTTGTTTTGTTTGCTGAACGGGAAAGATAAGTTATAATTTTCTTGAAACCTGGTGCAATCAAAAAGACTTTTAAAACCGATAAAAACTTCAGCGGGTGTTAAGTGCTGTGTGGTAGCTGTAAAAGGTTGCCCCGTACTTCACTTCAGTGTTGTTATATTTTTCTGGTCCTTCGGGATCATTGATGCCAACACCATTAAGTGTCGAGAATTGAGTACCATTAAGCCGGTGCAAGGGGGCGTGAGGGATGTTGCATGTATTCATTCTCCCTCATGTACAGACTCAATCAAACCGAGTCTGCAATTCTCTTGCAATTTTGTTGTGATTAATGCTTCCAAAAGATCACTTTGTTTCCAGGTTTTTATACTTTACAACAGCAGGTGTCAAGTGCTGTGTGGCAGCTGTAAAATGTTGCCCCGTACTTCACTTCAGTGTTGTTATATTTTTCTTGTCCTTCGGGATCATTGATGCCAGCACTATTAAGCGTTGAGAATTGGGTACCGCTAAGCCGGTGAGGGATGTTGCATGTATTCATTATCCCTCATGTACAGACTCAATCAAACCGAGTCTGCAATTCTTTTGTAATTTTGTTGTGATTAATGCTTCCGAGGGATCACTTAGTTTCCAGATTATTTTTTTCACTGCATAACGTTCTAAAATTGATCTGCATAACAATTTTTTATCCGCTGAAATTAATTATTAAATTAGCAAGACAATATTCAGTTATTGTTCAAGGAGGGAGATGATAAATACATTTTGTGCATTTGTTTTAGACACAGTCGGGCCGGTCCGGCCTCTGAGTTCAAATATTAACCTTCAACAATCTCTTCTTCGTCAATATTTTACATAAATGCATAACTTTATTTGTAAAATGACATTCATATCGTAAGTTTTGGATAAGTGTCCTTTTTCATTTCGTTCTTACACAGAAGTAATGAGATATTGGACTGTTGTTTTTCTTTCTTCAGGACTTGACATAACGGTGAAATAATTGTAAGCAGAATCGATATAGCTAAAATTATCCTAAACCATTTTTTATCCCGATTTTCAAGACAAATTCAAGTTGCTGTATACATTAAAGATATATATAGTTGTTCAGTACTAAGTGTTCTGATTAATATCGCATGATCATCAATTTTGTTAGAAAAGGCAATTTTGTTTTCATTTCTCAAATAGCCGACAAAGACATAAATAACATCAGGCTACATGCGTCATGTCTATGACATTAATCCAGTGGGAAATTAAGCCGTCAAAATGTCTTTTGATAAACATATTACATGCAAAAGTCTACAACTCGATACCTGACTTATTGAACTTAAGATGGGCTGTTTGAATTCTTAATTTTACCGATGTAATTGCGCAATACTTTCTGGTGAAAAATCAACGGTGAAAAGGTTACATGTATACACGCTAAGTCTGGGAGGTTTGTTTTAAAAAAGAATCTTAAACAAATAGCGGTTCAATGTAAACAAACTATTCTATTCCTTACCAGTACTGGATTGACTTATCTTTAGCGTGTTATCTAAAAACTGACATATGCCACGAACTTGTGAAACTGAAGAAAACTGAAGACAAAAAAACATGATATTTGGGAACTGCTTTTATAAGGGAAATAATGACTTTATCATTTCAGCTGAATATCCTTTCTTACTTTTCTAAGGAACAATGTTAAAATAGGTCGATGACTCTGAGAACCTAATTATTTTGCCTTCTTGTTTTTTGTTTTTGTTTATATCCTTAAAAAGCTACTAACATTTCTGACGCTAGTTGAATACTTTGATCATGCATTTATCATGGCCAGCAGACGTTCGAACCCAATGATTGTTTTAAGTTACTATGGCTATGACTAAGCTACTATGACTATGTTTTTGTTTGCTGAACGGGAAAAATAATTTTCTTGTAGCCCGGTGCAATCAAAAAACTTATAAAACCGAAAAAAATCTTCCAAGGGATTGCTCTTTTCACATAATCACTGCTTAACTAACAAGACAAATGGCAAATTTCAGTTAATGGTCAAGGAGGGAGATGATTAGTACCTTTTCGTGCATTTGTTTTAGACACAGTCGGGTCAGACGTCTCTGAGTTCAACTATTGACCATAAACAAACTCCACTCATGGAAGAATGCAATGCCTCGAATTGTGATACAGATGGGCGGAGCAACCAATCTGGAAAAAAAATATGGAAACAAAGTGATCCCTCGGAAGCATTAATCATAACAAAATTACAAGAGAATTGCAGACTCGGTTTGCTTGAGTCTGTACATGAGGGATAATGAATACGTGCAACATCCCTCACGCCCCCTAGCACCGGCTTGAGCGGTGCTCAATTCTCAAGAGCGGTACTCAATTCTCAACATTTAATAGTGCTGGCATCAATGATCCCGAACCAGAAAAATATAACAACACATTAAGTCAGTTTGTATTTGAATCTAATTTCTGGTCGAAATGTGCCACCGCTGATTTCAAGATGTATGGATGGAATAAATATTGTCCAGATTTACTACCGGTCTCTCGCAAGCTAGCTCAATGATGTAAATGACATGTTTACTTGCCTCCAAAACATTATTTGGAGTGACTTCGTAATTTGTATTCGTATCAGGAGTAAGTAAGTAATATTGATTTAGCGCTTTGTCTATTACCTGTATTTACATATTGATAGAATTGAAAGCATCAGTCACAATCAAAATTGCTCTGTGGAGATAAATAAGTTAATGGTATGCAAATTTCATCATTTAATAACAAAGTGTTTAGAATGGTTATTATGCCAAACTGATTTGTAGAACTGTGTAATAATTTTTGCTTTAACTGTATTATTGCTTCAACTGTATTCTGGATCTATAAAGAGAAAAAATACATATCGCAAGACGTTACCACCACATTTAACTTTAAGGAGTCATCTTGAGGGAATTTTATAGTTAAAGCAATATCCTATGATTTGATGAAATATTACCAGTAGCAGTGTCAAGTGCATGTGCCAGATCTCTAGGTTAAAACTTAAGGTCACACTTAGAGGTCATTGAAAAATGTTTGTTTTGAGCTGAATTTCTACATTCATCAGGGTATTTTAATGTACTTTGGCACAAATGTTCACCATTGTGACAGTTATTGCGCATATAATCCAGGTCCCTACTACCAAAGCCAAGGTCACATAGATAGGTCATAGTTTGTGAACGGGGACCATTTAGTCATCATTTATTGATGGATGGTAACACAAAATATAACTATCATGACTACAATTGTGACACATGAAATTAAGGTTAATATTTGCAAGGTCAAGATCATTAGAGATGATAAAATATCCAGATATTTTCCGGATATTGCCCAGAGCATATCTCCTATATGCATATCTATAATGCTCACATCCCTTTCAAAAGCTTTTGTGACGGCGTATACTGCGACAATGTTGCCCTTCTTATTTGTATGCAACCTTCACGAGAGTTACAAAAAATACATGTAACACGCAAGTCACGGTAGACATACTGAAATCGACGACTCAATACGTTTGAGCCAACAGGAATCAAAAAGGAGACTAACTTTAACATAACTCTTCACCCATGTCTGTCAAATTGCTTTAAACATTCCTTAAATAATCAGGCGGTGCCGGGGAGTGCACTCTTTTTCGATGCCAGGGAACTTTTACTCTAATGTCATTTGTGTTTAATTTTACTTGATGAAAATTGCAATTTCTGACATTATACTTTTTAGTAAATAAACACAAAACGCCTTTATTTCTATAGTTTTAATTTTTGTCAAACAGTTAGAAATTTCCTAAGATTCTATATTATATCTACGTTACACTATATTGTCCATTGGCTATATTATTCTTTTGTAAAGTGTAACAAGAATGACCATTCAATAACGGTCTTTTCATAATCCATGCAATTTTATCACCTTTATAGCGACTGTGTTTTAGTGCAATTTTTGATATCATACAGCACACACGTATAGATAGTGTGTATATTATACATGTAATACACCACTGATGAAGGCATAATACGCCGAAAGTACTTAGGTATTTATACTTTAGCCTTGTATGAACATTTATTTTCTCCCAATTTATTGTTATTCTGTTTACGTTCCTGTATCCTTCCTGGGATCCAGTGTTTTTGAAAGGTATATTGTAGTTGTAAACATTTTCACAACCCTATCATGTAACTTTATCTATGAATACATAACTTTCCATTCAATTAAATAAAACTCCAAATTCCTTTCAAGAATACAAAGACTGACAATTTCAAACCAAAGACAGGTATAATCATTCTGTCAATCTTCCTGAATTCTTGCAGTACCAAACCTACATTTGATTAGTTTTCTCAATATTATAAAATAGTTTTAAAATATATGATTATAAGAAATTTAAAATGAATCTTTCATCTTTCACAAGTCAAACATGTCCATAATTTACATTAAATGTCAATGTAAAGTAAATGTTATTTGTTGATTCTTTTGATGACTTCTTGAATGCACCACCAACTTTATCCAAAGGTTGCACATATCGTTGTTTTTGGCGTGGTTCTTATCGATCTCGGATACTAGTAGATTATGCCTATTTGCAATTGCATTACACTTAATTTTACCGTCATGAAAATAACAAAACAAATAAGTGGGTATTAAATAGTAATCTATATACAATTAACATATCTTGTGAAAAAAGGAAATGCATGTCATTACCAAAGTCAAATGTTTTGTAGATTTTTTTTTATTTTATTAACATTTGCAGTTTCAGCATGTTTGCGAAGTAGATTATGGTATTGTCCATTTAAATATATGCTTTGTTGGGTTTATTTCTTGCTGCATGCTACATGCGTCATGTCTATGACATTAATCCAGTGGGAAATTAAGCCGTCAAAATGTCTTTTGATAAACATATTACATGCAAAAGTCTACAACTCGATATCTTACTTATTAAACTTAAGATGGGCTGTTTGAATTCTTAATTTTACCGATGTAATTGCGCAATATACTTTCTGGTGAAAAATCAACGGTGAAAAGGTTACATGTATACACGCTAAAATATGATAAACAAGATCAACAAGGAAAGGCTGAGCCTCTCAGGCTAAGCCTGAGAGGTTTGTTTTAAAAGGAATCTTAAACAAATAGCGGTTCAATGTAAACAAACTATTCTTTTCCTTACCAGTACTGGATTGACTTAACTTTAGCGTGTTATCTAAAAACTGACATATGCCACGACCTTGTAAAACTGAAGACCAATAAAACATGATATCTGGGAACTGATTTTATAAGGGAAATAATGACTTTATCATTTCAGCTGAATATCCTTTCTTACTTTTCTAAGGAACAATGTTAAAATAGGTCGATGGCTCTGAGAACCTAATTATTTTGCCTTCTTGACTAAGTCAGTGTATCATTCAAGAGGCTTTATAAAACCTGAGATATTCAGCTTTTTGTTTTTGTTTGTATCCTTAAAAAGCTACTAACATTTCTGACGCTAGTTGAATACTTTGAGCATGCATTTATCATGGCCAGCAGACGTTCGAACCCAATGATTGTTTTAAGTTACTATGGCTATGACTAAGCTACTATGACTATGACTATGTTTTTGTTTGCTGAACGGGAAAAATAATTTTCTTGTAGCCCGGTGAAATCAAAAAACTTATAAAACCGAAAAAAACTTCCCAGGGATTGCTTTTTTCACATAATCACTGCTTAACTAACAAGACAAATGGCAAATTTCAGTTAATGGTCAAGGAGGGAGATGATTAGTACCTTTTCGTGCATTTGTTTTAGACACAGTCGGGTCAGACGTCTCTGAGTTCAACTATTGACCATAAACAAACTCCACTCATGGAAGAATGCAATGCCTCGAATTGTGATACAGATGGGTGGAGCAACCAATCTGGAAAAAAAATCTGGAAACAAAGTGATCCCTCGGAAGCATTAATCATAACAAAATTACAAAAGAATTGCAGACTCGGTTTGCTTGAGTCTGTACATGAGGGATAATGAATACGTGCAATATCCCTCACGCCCCCTAGCACCGGCTTGAGCGGTGCTCAATTCTCAAGTGCGGTACTCAATTCTCAAACATTTAATAGTGCTGGCATCAATGATCCCGAACCAGAAAAATATAACAACACATTAAGTCAGTTTGTATTTGAATCTAATTTCTGGTCGAAATGTGCCACCACTGATTTCAAGATGTATGAATGGAATAAATATTGTCCAGATTTACTACCGGTCTCTCCCAAGCTAGCTCAATGATGTTAATGACATGTTTACTTGCCTCTAAAACATTATTTGGAGTGACTTCGTAATTTGTATTCGTATCAGGAGTAAGTAAGTAATATTGATTTAGCGCTTTGTCTATTACCTGTATTTACATATTGATAGAATTGAAAGCATCAGTCACAATCAAAATTGCTCTGTGGAGATAAATAAGTTAATGGTATGCAAATTTCATCATTAATTAACAAAGTGTTTAGAATGGTAATTATGCCAAACTGATTTGGAGAACTGTCTAATAATTATTGCTTTAACTGTATTATTGCTTCAACTGTATTCTGGATCTACAAAGAGAAAAATACATATCGCAAGACGTTACCACCACATTTAACTTTAAGGAGTCATCTTGAGGGAATTTTATAGTTAAAGCAATATCCTATGATTTGATGAAATATTACCAGGATGCCCACCAATAAGTTCTTTTCAACAAGCCATAAAATCTGAACCCTCGGTGTCAAATAAATAAATTTTGATACATGTATGTTTATATACGCCTGGCGGGTGGGTCTGGGGCATCCGATTTTCGTCCGGAGCATATCTCATAGGGGGTTTTTAATAAAACTTCAGAGAAATGTTTACCAATATGAAAAGCCGTATAGCGTGCATAAACCAGGTCTCTAGGTCAAAAGTCGAGGTCAAACTTAGTGGTCATTGAAAAACGCTTGTCCGAAGCAAAACTTCTACATGCATAAGGGATTTCAATATAACTTGGCACAAATGTTCACCATTGTGAGGCGGGGTGTCGCGTGCAAAACTTAGGTCCCTGTCGCCAAGGTCAAGGTCACAAATAGGGGTCAATGTTCAGATGAAAATGTGTATTTGGACCATTTTGTAATCATTTATTGAGGGATTGAAACACAAATTGTCAGTAACATGACAACTGGTGTGAAACATGTCATTTAGGTTAATATATATAAGGTCAAGGTCACTAAAGATGATAAAATATAGAAATTTTGTCCAGAGCATATCTCCTACATGCATGGTGGGATTCTAATGAAGCTTCAAAGGAATGTTCACCACTATGAGAAGCAGTATCAAGTGCATGAACCAACTCTCTAGGTTAAAGCTTAAGGTCACACTTAGAGGTCATTAAAAAATGCTTGTTTTGAGCCGAAGTTTTACATTCATCAGGGTATTTTAATGTACTTTGGCACAAATGTTCACCATTGTGACGCTTATTGCGCATATAATCCAGGTCCCTACTACCAAAGTCAAGGTCACATAGAGAGGTCATAGTTTGTGAACGGGGACCATTTATTCATCATTTATTGATGGATTGTAACACAAAATATAACTCTCATGACTACAAGTGTGACACATGAAATAAAGGTAATTATTTGCAAGGTCAAGATCACTAGAGAAAATAAAATATCCAGAATATTGCCTAGAGCATATCTCCTATATGCATATCTATAATGCCCACATCTATGTCAAATGCTTTTGTGACGGGCGTATATTGCGACAATGTTGCCCTTGTTATTTTATGCAACCTTCACGAGAGAAAGCGGACAATATGGTGTAACGTAGATAAAATATCGAATATTAGGAAATTTATTGTTTTACAGAAATTAAAACTATATATATATATATTCAAAGGCGTTTTGTGTTTATTTACTTAAAGTATGATGTCAGATATTGCAATTTTCATCAAGTAGATATCAACTAAAAATGACATTACATGGGGCCGTGAAAGAGTTACCTCTCGGCACCGCCTGATTATTTAAGAAAGGTTTCAAGCAATTTGTCAGATATGGGCGAGGATTTATGTTAAAGTTAGACTCCTTTATTGATTCCTGATGACTCAACCGTATTAAGTCGACGAATCCAGATATAATGTCGAAGCTTAGGGAATTTTTTAACATTTTTTACAAATATAAAAACTATATGTATAAAGGCGTTTTGTGTTTATTTACTTACACTTCTGACCACAACAGGCATTTCCTAAAAGTAACCTTTCTTAATAAAGGTATCGATTTCATCGATTTACCAAGTATTTTTCGTGATAAACGTGTTACTAATTCAGTTCCTTTATACTTCAAAAACTCCGAGATACCAATTATTTGCTATAAATATAAGAAACCTGTTAGAAATATCATATTTAATTACAACAAAGTGGTTTCTGACTTAGATATTCAGTCTAATACTCCAACAACTTGAGACTGCAATACTTCTAAATTCTGTAATTCAGATTTTGGCCATATAATCACTGGTAATTTTGATATAATTGCAGACAAAAGAATTCGTAACTTATTCTTGAAAGGACCTAAATACAGAATTCCTTCTGAGATTGATTTTAATGCTTGTCGTGGTCAGATTGCTGAATCTATAGAGGATTTTTCGGTCAAATGGTGTCGCCGTGAAAATGCGGATAGTAATGCTCTAGTTACATGGAAACGTAACATCTTTAAAATTATTGATTCACGTATTAATTTTTATCGTGGAAATGAACATCTTTTGCCACCTAAACCAAGACTTACTTTAAGACATCTGAAAAAAGATATTCTAGCTTTTCATTCAAAATTTGTTTTGGTGCCAGCGGACAAGGCGGCTAATAATATTATAATTGTTTGACGAATCCATTACATTAACGTTTTGCATAAGGAACTAAATAGCACTAATGCGTATTCTAAAACCTCTGCCTCCGAAAAAGACATTGTAAACAATCATATTACTAATATTTCTAATCTTAAAGTCCAAATTAATGAAAAAGAACTCAAACTTCCTATTATGTATTGGATTCCTAAATTACATAAAAAACCTTACAAAGCCAGATTTATTGCTAATTCTACATCTTGCACTACAAGTAAACTTTCTATTTTATTGACGTCTTGTTTGACTGCCATTAAAACACATGTAATTAGATATTGTGATAAAGTCTATGAAAACACAGGCAAACATCTCTTTTGGTCAATTAAAAATTCTGGTGAAATCTTGGATAAATTCAAAATTAATAACTTTCAAGCTTCAACTGTCAGTACATACGATTTTTCTACACTTTATACAACTTTGCCACATAAATTAATCAATGATAAACTCATTTCCCTAATTCAGAAAACTTTTGCACGGGAAAAAGTTACCTTTCTAGCATGTAATTCGAACAAAGCTTTTTTTACTAACGGTATTGTTAAACATTATACCATGTGGACCTGTGACGAAGTTTGTAGAGCACTCTCTTTTCTTTTAGACAACATTTATGTCAGGTTTGGTAATACCCTATTTAAACAGATCATAGGAATTCCTATGGGTACTAATTGTGCACCCCTGGTCGCCGATTTGTTTTTGTACTGCTATGAAAGAGACTTTATGTTGAGTCTCTCGGAAGAGAAACAACAAGATGTTATAGTCGCATTTAATAATACTTCCAGATACCTTGATGATATTTTTAATTTAGATAATCCTTATTTTGATCAAATGGTGTCTGACATTTATCCGCATGAACTACAACTTAATAAAACGAACTCTTGAAATTTTAGTAC
The DNA here is from genome assembly GCF_026571515.1 of Ruditapes philippinarum. Lineage (NCBI taxonomy): Eukaryota > Metazoa > Mollusca > Bivalvia > Venerida > Veneridae > Ruditapes > Ruditapes philippinarum. The sequence goes on along the minus strand of NW_026866689.1, from coordinate 13,502 downwards.
ATCATTTTTGGATCTTCATATTACTATCAACAATAATTCTATTCACACGAAAATTTATGATAAAAGAGATGACTTTGACTTCTGTATAGTTAATTATCCACATTTGGATGGAGACGTACCCCATGCAACATCCTACGGGGTTTATGTTTCTCAGTTAATAAGATTCGTGAGCTTGTAACAACGTAAAGGATTTCAACGAGCGGAATATTTTTATTACCAGCAAGCTTCTAAAACAGGGCTACCGCTATCATAAATTACGGAAATATTTTACTAAATTTTACAATCGTAACTTTGATTTAATTTCTAAATTCAATAGTGATTTAAAAACTCTTCTGCGACAAGGGATTAGCCAGCCTGGATTTTATGGCGATGTGGTTTACAAACTTCGTAAGATTTTGGGTCATGGTAATTTTTCTGCTGTTTTTACTAAAATTATTAAACGTTTTATTAAAAGAGGTTATGACCCTACTATCTTAAGACATACTGCATGTTTAGTGTTCAACCCTTTTACAGTTGGACACTACGCTTTCCTCTTTTGATTGCATCTGACGGACCAAGTGGGAGACTCTATGATGGATAGTTCGTAAAGCCCTTTGGGACTGAATTGTCTTAATGTTCGTCTTCTGCCTTGCTTCGTCGGGCCCTTGTAGGTGATTTTCTTGTTGCTCTGTCTTCCTTTAGGACATTGAGTACTTTTGTTATGGTCATTGGGTTTACTTTTATATGTTTCTACATGATCATTTTAGTGTTTTACTTATTTAACCTTTTGTAACCATGACAACTGTTAGAATTTCACTTGGCGGGGATTCATTTTATTTACACTGTCTCGTTTATAGGAACATGGTGGGGCTAAGAGCGAGGTTTGGTGCACCATTAACCGGTTTAAACTCCCCAGCAGTCATTATTATGCTGCTGACCGTTCCAAGGCGGCGCCCCACTGTGTTCCTCAGATGTATGTCTATGTTGTTTCATACTGTTATGGTGACACTTTTGCTTGTGTCCCTTGTTGTTTTCTCGTCTACGGTAAGTATCTTCCCCATTGCCTCTAGTTTTTATTTCTTTGATTAACCCCCCCCTTCCCCCGTCCCCTTCCCCTTTGTGGGCCTATTATTATTTTCTTTGAATTCCTAATCAGTTACAAATTATTTATCATTTATTGATTAACGTGTCGTTGCCCTGTCCTTTTTATGTTTGGGGTCCGCCTGGGCTCCTTGCCATTGGTTCTTGTTGCTGGGTCATATGGGGGTTGCGTTCATTGAACGCCGCCTTTCCTTGTTGATCTTGTTTTTCATATTTTAATGTCATAAATTGCAATTTTCATCTAGTAGGGTGTTCTATAAAGTAGAAATTAAATATAAATGACATTAGATGAAAAGCTCCCAGGCACCGGGAAAGAATGCCCTCCCCGGCACCGCCTGATTAATTAAAGAAGGTGTAAAGCAATTTGTCAGATATGGGCGAGGATTTAAGTTCAAGTTAGTCTCCTTTATTGACTACTGATGGCTCAAGCGTATTGAGTCGGCGAATCCAGTATGTGTCACGTGATTTGCGTGTTACATCTGACCTTTGTGTGTTGTGTTCAAACAGCAAACAGTAAAACAGCAAATGATATTTATCTTATCTCTTGCAATGTGTGCAACAAACAATATGTCGGCAAAACTTAACTTTTCCATTAAGTAAACGAATGAACTTACACGCTCTGAGAACACGCAATTTTAACAGATCCCCAGTCGCTTTGAGGGACACAGTTTTAAAGACGTGTCCCTCTGTTGTATTGAACACAACACACAGTGGTCAGATAAAACACGCAAATCACTTAATACATACTCACATGAAACAATAAAGGAGACACACTTTAACATCAATATGTCAGATTGCTTAAAACCTTCCTTAAATAAGCAGGCGGTGCCGGAGAGGGCACTCTCGGTGCCAGGGAGCTTTTCATCTTATGTCATTTTTATTTTATTTCTACTTGATGAAAACTGCAATTTTTGACATTATATGTTTAGTAAATAAACACAAAACGCCCTTATATATAGTTTTATTTTTTGTAAAACAGTTAAAAATTCCATAAAATTCAATATTATATCTACGTAACACCATATTGTCCGCGGGCTATATTATCCTTTGTAAAGTATAACAACAATGACTATTCAATAACGGTCTTTTCATAATCCATGCAATTTTATCACCTTTCTAGCGACTGTGTTTCAGTTCAACAGTACACACGTATAGCGATTGTGTGCTCTATTTTGTGCATATTATACATATAATACACCCATAATACGTCCAAAGTACTTGGGTATTTATACTTTAGCACTGTATGAACGTTTATTTTCTTCCAGTTCATTGTTCTTCTGTCTACATTCTTGTACCCTTCTTGGGATCCAGTGTTTTGAAAGGTATTCTGTAGATGTAAACATTATCACATTGTTTGTATCATATATCGTACATGATAGCATACATTAAAGACATATAAATATATGTCTTTAATGTATATATATATGTTTTTGTATACATTGCTTGCAATGTATACAGAGTTATAAGCTATATCTCAGAAAAGTTACAGGTTTAAGGCATTACCGAACAACATCAACTCCCGGATAAAAACCGCTATAGAAACTAGTTCTTCATTCTGCAGTAGCGTTACATTCCGACTACACATCATTAAAATAGTGTTTGCAAAGTTGTTTAAATGCTTTGAAATTTCCAAATCGTTCATTTTCATGAAATAATAGACTCTACATTCCTTTAAAGAAAACAAAAAATAACAGTTCATTGATAAAATCGTAGTTTATACCTACGCGTTAAACTTCGCATATACGCATGCGCTTGCTAGCATGAATGAATACATCGTAAATAGTAAGGTCGTCAGAATTATTTAAATGGAACGAAACATCTCAGATAGATATTTAATCAAATAAAATTCCTGATTTACATTTATGCAATAAAATTGCCCTAAACTGTTTTACAAAATGAGTATGGAGCTCCGTAACAAAATTTACCAGCGTATACCGGAAAATGTTTCTTGTCTATGTCTATTAAAGGGGCTACACTGAGGTCTGACAGGTAATTTGGTGTCCAAAAAAAATGTAAACAAATTTCCTCACAACTCACAATATTATAACTAAAATAACAATAACTTACACTTTAACCAACCCTCTAACAACAATTATGCTAGAAAATACATTTTCACATTAGCTTTTGATGCAAAGATGAAAGTTGGTTTTCCCAGACATGTACAGTAGTTACCCACAATTCATCGGGTATGACTAAAATACGCAACGGACATTTTTGGAACAACAGAGTAAACGGGGGTCAAAAAGTCTATTGATTTTTTTCTCAACACTCTAACCTATCATGTTTATATAACTTGAGTATAACGAAGAAAAACTGTATAAAAGATAATCAAGGTAGCAATTTCGTTGTCTTGAGAAATCAAACGCCAGCGAAGCGGACATTTTCTAGACAAAACGGAAAGATATTATATACATGTACAATTATTTGCATTTACATTTCAGTTTCAATTTCAATATTCTAAGGCAAACATAATGCATCGGTGATATTTATACTATAACGAGCACAGTGTAATCAAACTAATAAATGTATTTAACGCTATCTATAACGTATTTAAATCAAATACAATTAATGACATGTCTCATTTGATTTGATAGTTTGTTTTTGGGATGGAGTGGGGTTACGTCACACAAAACTGTGTAGGTCATTATGGCGACTCTTCAGTTTTACTGGTGTATTAAGAACTCAGGTTCCCCCTTTGCAAAATTGTTTCTGGCACAAACTGGCATCTGTGTATGTAATGAGTGACTTTTCGTAGGCTATCTTGATAGGATCGTACATACACGCTCCACACACAATTACATCATATTCATACCATAGGCAAAATTAAATGCACGTTCCCTGTTGTAACAATACGAAACCCCAGAAAAAACCTATGAACCAGCTTCTGAATGTGGCATTTCTATCGTTATTCCACAAACGCACCCCCCCCCCCCCAAAAAAAAAAAAAATGAGTACATCAATGGGCATGCTCTGGAGTGTTGGGAACTATTACCTGCACTCCATTTACGCTCTGTGCATGTATATGAATTCGATTTAACTCTGACACGTTTTCAACAGAAAAGTTTTCAAACTATGATACAATAAAAAATTATGATTCTATTAGAAACTTGTTTAGAACTTAATGATTTTTCCGTGAAAACGATATAGTTTACTTGTACTACAGATAAGATCAAAGTGCTGAAGGCACTGAAGAAAAAACCGGATAAACTAACACATTTTCACTCCAGTTTCACAGGTAAATTAATTTTATTTGTCGCGGTTTACATCTTAATATCAGCTATCCTTTGCTTTTTGAGACTTTTGTTTTTGAAAATAATCTAAACGAGTAAAATAAACCCTCTTTTATGGGCAAATAATTTAATAAGTAGCATCCCCGATTTCTCTTTCATAAATTGGCTTTAGCAAATTCTTTTCTATTCAAATATTTAGAACATTCTCTCAGTGACATCTCTTCTACTTGAAATCTTCCTGGTGTGTATTTTTCGGTAACATGAAGAAAATGACAGTCTGTTCATTTGATCATGACTGTGAAAAATCATGTTTTGTGAACCAATTTATCCTGCCGATAAAAATTTTGCAAGCAATCTGGTGGTTTATATTCTAGTACTTACACTTAGTATTTAATTCCAAAGAACATTTCTTAGGAGACCTTTAACATTTGATTACGGTATAATCACTATAACCGAAATACTTACGAATTAATTTTAATTCATGTTACTGTGAAATTTTTCGTTCATGTGTTTAAAATACTTAAGTAGCTCTATAAATTTTCAAAACGATATCCAGTATTTCCGAAACAATTTACAAAGGCTTTTAATACACAATCTTATAAATCTTAAAGTATTACGAGAACCACCCACCTAATCCCGAGAACATACATACGAAAAACAAGATAAATCAAAAGGCTGCAAGCTCTGTGGTATTTTCTGATCTTTGCAATCTAAATCGCACTGTATAACTGTATTATTTTCCTGTATAAGTTTATTTTATGTACTATAATTCTTCTTGCTTGGTACCAGAGTTTGATACATATGGAATTTTGCATGACTACAGTTGCATCAAAAAGTCATTTATGTTCATTTTTATGACAGCCACACTTTATCCTTGCGTATCGTGGCTATTTCCTTAATAAAGAAACTTTATAAAAAATAATTGCCTTGAATTGGATTTGAACCCCGGACACACTAAACGAGCGCGTTACCCTTGCACCACGGAATAGATATACGAACAATGCCTGAATAAAATCAAGTAATACTAAATTTAGATTTTACATTGCATTTTGGGTTTGTTATCCTTATTAATTTCGAGGTGTTTTGTTCAAGATAAACCTGTTGTTTAAACTTGATGTAAATAATTTAACAAAAAATCTTTTCGCCAAAACAGTCCGACATGTATATATTCCACTACTCGACAGTCAGATTTATTTGTGAAATACGCTCTCGACATCGCTTAAAATAGTATTTTCATTGATTAATGATATTCATCCGCGTAATTTGTGAATGTGCATTCATTGACAATTCTATAACCAAAAGCTACTTTTAAACTTTGAATGCGTTGTAATTTGTTTGATACTTATAACAAAATGAAAATATTTCTTTCTTTTAAATCGCTAGTTTTCAGCTGTTTTAAGAACTGCTTGTTGTTAGGTTTGTGTCAGAGATTGAATGTTAGCTTTGTATTTCCTGATCTGCAATCAGAAATACAAATTGGAATGGTAACATTCAATGAATGCAACACCCACACGACCAAGCAACACAGGACCACAGCTAAATTATCAATGAAAAATTTAATTCCAGGCTTTCAAGTGGTAAATAAAAAGACTAAACAAAACAAAAATGAAAAACAGGAAGAGGGAAGAGACAAAAGTAGAGAAAAGTAAAGGTTTTAGTGCTATAAAGCAAGAAAAGCAGGGTTCTCTTCCTAACTTATTTATGCAATGAAATGCACCCGATCAATATTTAGCCATTGCAGTTTTTGAAACCAGTCACTCGTATTTTCAAAATAGCCTGGAAATGAACCTTACCTTTTTTATCAAAATATTTACAAAACTATTAACAATGAGTATGCCTTGATAAACATGCTATAAGGAGTAAAAACAATGGTTAAGACATGCATTGTCCTTTCCCAAGTTTGTATACCGTCTAGGAGTTGGAAGTATTATAAAACATAGTTTAAGCAATGGTTGTTGTATGAGGTGAGGTTAATAATATCTTACTGAATTCTTCAAGTTACTATTATTTACCTGCCCTTCACATTTGTCTTTCAAGTATCATGATTTTGTTTGTTTTGTTAAATTTGAAAGAAAGTTAGGGTTTAAAGAACAACAACTATATAATCAGTTTTAAGTTTATTTCACTAGTCACGACAATAACCCTGCTGTGGAAGCTTGACTGTGTCGGGGGCTGCGTCCTGTGAACGTTGCCGTCGCCTTGTTTGTCTTTATTCCAGTTTTCTTTTTTACTCTTATAACGCTCTCAATATCTTTTCCACCGGGAAGCTTCAATATATTGGTAACATCAAAGCACAGCTCAATTGACTCATCACTAGTACGGAGGCCTTCCAATAAGATAGAAATTTATCGGGTAATCTGCTAAATCAATAATGATAATAGTAATATTAATAGAGCCAGATTGTAACTCTTTTCCGACCTTCTTGATAATGTTTACCATGTGCATGAAACAGGTATCAATTACCTATAGTTTTGAATGTCTAGATCAAAACGTAGTAATCTTCTCATCAACAAAGTTTACATCCAATGCGGATAAATATGCAAGTATGTATGTAAAATGATAAATATTAAATTTCAGATCTATCTAGCAAAGGAGATCGATTTTTTCTTATAGAATTTTAATTATATGCACTAGACATACATAAGAAATATTAACTTATAAAGTTGAAGCCTAAATGTCCTATAATTAGGCCGGATTCATTCTCTATTTAGCCAGTGCTTTCAGTGCTTTGATCAGAGTTAAAGAGAAATCTCTGGAATAACATTCTGTGTGTGCGTGTGATTTTTTATGCTTACAATACTCAAGTTCATGTTCGTTGTAGAAAAGGTATTACAAAGTTTTTTTCCTGAACGGGTGTCAGATAAACCAAAGTGACCTTTGAAATAGGACCCATTACACTGATTGACAAAGTAAATTTTCTTAGCCTAGATATCATGATATTTTAACCATTACAAAGTTAAAACATAATATTTAATAATTACATGAAAGCTCTAAAATTAACATAGATTATTTGTAAAATTTGTTTATATCAGTTTCTAACTCTGTAAGTTTAGCTAAATTCATCATTGTAATGGAGAAAAAAACACGATTACAACAATGTAATGCTTTAAATATATTGAAATTGCTTTTGACAGATTTTTCTCACAAGAACATATGTGAACAACAAGAAATTTAACAAACAAACCCATAATTTGCTTTTAAATTTATGGATTGTTGGTATATTCCACTTTCGCACTTTCGTTGCTGCCGATACACAAAAAATTCTCCGTTTCGCTTTTTAGTCATCCCGAGGATCATCACGTGACCGTTGTTTTTATTCAGATTTGCAAACTGAAAGGTGTTTAAACGCTTTTACCACAGAATTGGAGAAAATATGTATTTCAAACGATTTGCCAATCCAAAGAACACATATCAATGTATCACTGATTCTGTTTAAATGTCCCTAACACGCAGGTAACAAAAAATTATCGGTTCGTGAAATTTTACTTTTTTTTGTGACATTCGGCCGTACCTCAGTGGAGTACCTTTAACGGAATAATTTTAATGAACACGAAATTAGTTCACACCTACATGTGTATTGGTAACGTGATGGTTTAAGCCAATGAAAACACGTCAATATTATTATACTCAGGCAGAGAAAAAGTGTGCAAAGAGTAAATCGATAATCTTTATGTAGCCAGCAAACTTTGAATTGCAATTATGTTTTCATATCTTTTCGGCAGGATAAACTGTCCGAGGATTCGTATCGTAAAATGGCTGCCATTTACAGTATCAAGTGATTATCCCAAGCACCACCGCGACTTAGCGCGGGAATTTTAATTATAGCTAACCTCGGCGCGTATACCTTTTTCATATTTTATTGTAATAAATATTTACAAACTGTGTATTTCGGGTTTTTTTTATCAATATATAATCAATAATGATGTTAAAGGGGCTACACTGAGGTCTGACAGGTAATTTGGTATCAAAAAAAAATGTAAACAAATTTCCTCGCAAATCACAATATTATAACTAAAATAACAATAACTTACACTTTAACCAACCCTCTAACAACAATTATGCGAGAAAATGCATTTTCACATTAGCTTTTGATGCAAAAATGAAAGTTGGTTTTCCCAGACATGTACAGAAGTTACCCACAATTCATCGGGTATGACTAAAATACGCAACGGACAATTTTGGAACAACAGAGTAAACGGGGTTATTGATTTTTTCTCAACACTCTAACCTATCATGTTTATATAACTTGAGTATAACGAAGAGAAACTGTATAAAAGATAATCAAGGTAGCAATTTCGTTGTCTTGAAAAATCAAACGCCAGCGAAGCGGACATTTTCTAGACAAAACGGAAAGATATTATATACATGTACAATTATTTTCATTGACATTTCAGTTTCAATTTCAATATTCTAAGGCAAACATAATGTATCGGTGATATTTATACTATAACGAGCACAGTGTAATCACACTATTGAATAAATGTATTTAACGCTATCTATAACGTATTTAAATCAAATACAGTTAATGACATGTCTCATTTGATTTGATTGTTTGTTTTTGGGAAGGAGTGGGAGTTACGTCACACAAAACTGTGTAGGTCATTTTGGCGACTCTTCAGTTTTACTGGTGGAGTAAGAACTCAGGTGCCCCCTTTGCAAAATTGTTTCTGGCACAAACGGTCATCTGTGTATGTAATGAGTGACGTTTCGTAGGCCATCTTGATAGGATCGTACATACACGTTCAACACACAATTGCATCATATTCATACCATAGGCAAAATTAAATGCACGTTCCCTGTTGTAACAATATGAAACCCCAGAAAAAACCTATGAACCAGCTTCTGAATGTGGCATTTCTATCGTTATTCCACCAAAAAAAAGAATGAGTACATCAATGGGCATGCTCTGGAGTGTTGGGAACTATTACCTGGAGTGTTGGGAACTATTACCTGCACTCCAGTTACGCACTGTGCATGTATATGAATTCGATTTAACTCTGACACATTTTCAACAGAAAAATCTTCAAACTATGATACAATAACTGTTTATGATTCTATTAGAAACTTGTTTAGAATTTAATGATTTCTCGGTGAAAACGATATAGTTTACTTGTACTACAGATAAGATCAAAGTGCTGAAGGCACTGAAGAAAAAACCGAATTAACTAACGCATTTACACTCCAGTTTCACAGGTAAATTAATTTTATATATCGCGGTTTACATCTTAATATCAGCTAACCTTTGCTTTTTGAGACTTTTGTTTTTGAAAATAATCTAAACGAGTAAAATAAACCCTCTTTTATGGGCAAATGATTTAAGTATCATCCCCGATTTCTTTTTTCATAAATTGGCTTTAGCAAATTCTTTTCTATTCAAATATTAAGATCATTCTGTCAGTGACGTGTCTTCTACTTGAAATTTTCTGTTGTGTATTTTTCAGTAACAGGAAGAAAATGACAGTCTGTTCATTTGATCATGACTGTGAAAAATCATGTTTTGTGAACCAATTTATCCTGCCGATAAAGATTTTGCAAGCAATCTGGTGTTTATGTTATAGTGCTTACACTTAGTATTTATTCCCAAAGAACATTTCTTAGGAGACCTTTAACGTTTGATTACGGTAATTTTAATCATTGGTTCTTGTTGCTGGGTCATATGGGGGTTGTGTTCTTTGAACGCCGCCTTTCCTTGTTGATCTTGTTTATCATATTTTCACTATAACCGAAATACTTAAGAATTACTGTTACTGTGCAATTTTTCGTTCATGTGTTTAAAATACTTAAGGAGCTCTATAAAATTTTTCAAAAGACGGTATCCAGTATTTCCAAAACAATTTACAAAGGCTTTTAATACACAATCATATAAATCTTAAAGTATTACGAAAACCACCCACCTAATCTCCAGAACATACATACGAAAAACAAGATAAATCAAAAGGCTGCAAGCTCTGTGGTAGTTTCTGATCTTTGCAATCTAAATCGCATTGTATAAACTGTATTATTTTCCTATATTTAGTTTATTTTTATGTACTTTTATTCTTCTTGCTTCGGTACCAGAGTTTTGATACATATGGAATTTTGCATGACTAGAGTTGCATCAAAAAATCATTTATGTTCATTTTTATGACATACACACTTTATCCTTGCATATCGTGGCTATTTTACTTAACAAAAGAAACTTTATAAAAAATAGTTGCCTTTTTGAATTGGATTTGAACCCCAGACACCACTAAACGAGCGCGTAACGCTTGCACCACGGAGAAGATATATGAACAAATGCCTGAATACAATCAAGTAATACTTAATTTAGATTTTTCCCATTGCATTTTCTGGTTTGTAATCCCTTATTAATTTCGAGGTTTTTTGTTGCAAGATAAAAATGTTGTTTAACATTGATGTAATAATTTAACAAAAAATATTCTCGCCAAAACAGTCCGACATGTATATATTCCACTACTCGACAGTCAGATTTATTTGTGAAATACGCTCTCGACATCGCTTAAAATAGCATTTTTCATTGAATAAAATGATATTCATCCGCGTAAATTGTGAATGTGCATTCATGGACAATTTCTATAACCCAAAGATACTTTTAAACTTTGAATGCTATTGTAATTTGTTGGATACTTATAACAAAATGAAAATATTTCTTTCTTTTAAATCGCTAGTTTTTTCAGCTGTTTTAAGAACTGCTTGTTGTTAGGTTTTGTCATGGAACCGCTTGTGTCAGAGATTGAATGTTAGCTTTGTATTTCCTGATCTTCGATCAGAAATACAAAAAGGAAATGGTAACATTTCAATGAATGCAACACCCACACGACCAAGCAACACAGGGACCACAGCTAAATTATCAATAAAAAAATTAATTTTAGGCTTTTCAAGTGGTAAATAAAAAGGACCTAAACAAAAAAAAGGAAGAAAGAAGAGACAAAAGTAGATGAAAAAAAGGTTTTTAGTGCTACATAAAACAAGCAAAAAAGCAGGGTTCTCTTCCCTAGCAATGAAATGCAACCCGATCAGTATTTAGCCATTGCAGTTTTTGAAACTAGTCACTTCGTGTTTTCAAACCCATAGTCGGGAAATGAACCTGGGACCTGTTTTATAAAAATTTTTTACAAAACTATTAACAAATGAGTGTGCCATGATAAACAGGCTATTAGGGGTAAAATGCAATGGTTAAGATTATGCATTGCCCCTTTCCCAAGTTTTGGTATTTACCGCCTAGGAGTTGGAACAGTTATTCATAAAACATTAGTTTAAGCAATGGTTTTTGTTTGAGGTGAGGTTTTAATAATATCTTACTGAATTCTTAAAGTTACCTTTTAACTTACCTGCCCTTCACATTTGTCTTGCAAGTATCATGATTTTGTTTGTTTCGTTTAATTTGAAAGAAAAAATTAGGGTTTTAAAGAAACAACAACTAATAATCAGTTTTAAGTTTATTTCACTAGTCACCGGCAGGGGCACGCTGTGGAAGCTTGACTGTGCCGGGGGCCTGCGTCCTGGTGAACGTTGCCCGTTCGGGCCTTGTTTGCCTTTATTCCAGTTTTTCCATTTTTTACTCTTATAAACGCTCTCATCTTCTTTTCCACCGGGAAAGCTTCAATATATTGGTAACCATTAAATCACAAGCTTCAATTGACCCATCACTAGTACGGAGGCGCCTTCCTAATTTAAGAAAGAACATTTATCAAGTATATCTGCTTGTATCAATAATGATTTAATAATAATGTTATTTAGAGCCAGATTGTAAACTCTTTTCCGACCTTCTTGATAATGTTTTACCATGGTACATGAAACATGTATCAATTACCTATAGTTTTTGAAAATGTTCTTAGATTTTTAAAACGTAAGTATAATCTTCTCATCAACAAAGTTTACATCCCAATGCGATAAAATATGCAAGCTATGTATTGTTAAATGATAAAAATTAATTTCAGATCTATCTAGCAAAGGAGATCGATTTTTCTATTAGAATTTTTAATTTATGCACTAGACATACATAAGAAATATTAACTAATAAAGTTGAAGCCTAAAATGTCCTAATAAATGAGGCCGGATTCTTTTTCTATTTAGGCCAGTGCTTTCAGTGCTTTGATCAGAGTTAAAGAGAAATCTCTGGAATAACATTCTGTGTGTGCGTGTGATTTTTTATGCTTACAATACTTCAAGTTCATGTTTCGTTGTTTTTCCTGAACACGTGTCAGATAAACCAAAATGACCTTTAAAATAGGACCCATTTAATACAATGATTGACAAAAGTAAATTTTCTTAGCCTAGATATCATAAATATTTTTGCCATTACAAAAGTTAATTACATAATTTTTTAATAATTACACGAAAGCTCTCAAGATTAACATAGAATATTTGTAAAAATTTGTGTGTATGTCAGTTTCCAAACTCGTACGTTAGCTAAATTCATCATTGTAATGGAGAAAAAAAACATGATTACAACAATGTAATACTTTAAATATTTTGAAAAATTGCTTTTTGAAAGATTTTTCTCACAAGAACATATGTGAACAACAAGAAATTTAAACAAAACAAACCCATAATTTTGGTTTTAAATTTATGGATTGTTGGTATATTCCACTTTCGCACATTTCGTTGCTGCCGATACGAGCAAAAAATTCTCCCGTTTCGCTTTTTAGTCATCCCGAGAATCAGCACGTGACCGTTGTTTTTTATTCAGATTTTGCAAACTGAAAGGTGTTTAAACGCTTTTCCAACAAAATTGGAGAAAATATGTTATTTCAAAAACTATTTGCCAATCCAAAGAACACATATCAATGTATCACTGATTCTGTTTGAATGTCCCTAACACGGCAGGTTAAACAAAAAAATTATCCGGTTCGTGTGAAATTTTTACTTTTTTTGTGACATTCGGCCGTACCTCAGTGGATGTACCTTTAATATGAATAAAATAATCATATCTCAAATCTTTGACTATGATTTACAATGAAATTCTGCCTTAAGTGTATTAAAAAAAATTTTTAATTTCCTGTAATTTTATTTGTGATTATGCTTTCAAAGCAGTCAATTGAACCGTGAATTTTCTTTTTTCAATATTTTCGATTTCCTTGAAATCATTTTTCTCATCTGAAGGCATGCAACTTTAATATGGTGATACATTTAATTACATTCCATGAAAAAGTTTTTAAAGATATAAAATGTTCTCATGACATGTTTGTT